>NC_138192.1:64322705-64597648 GCF_964194105.1 Spermophilus citellus
TATGATACCAAAGCACAAGCAACGAAAGAAAAAATAGATAATTGCGTTTCATTAAAATTACAAACTTTAGTGCATCAAAGGAAATTATACAGTAAGTTAAAAGACAATCTAATGAATGAGGGAAATATTTGACAGGAATTAAGTATATAGAATGTATTCAGAATTCTTATAACTCAACAATAAAAACACAAGTAACCCAATTAAAAAATGGACAAAGAACTTGAATAGACATTTTTCCCAAAGAATATAAACAAATGGCCAATAAGTACTTGAAAAGACTCTAAACATCATTAGCCAATAGAGAAATGCAAATCAGAGCCACAATGAGATAACACCTCAGGTGTACTAGAATGCCTACACTCAAAAATGATAATAATAAGTGTTGACAAGAATGGGGAAAAATATAAATCCTCATACCCTGTTAGCACAATTGTAAAACGGTTTAGTTGTTGTGGCAAACCATTTGTTCCTTAAAAAGATAAGCAAAGGATTACCATATGAACCAGCAATTCTACTCCTAGGTATATCTCCACAAGAATTGAAAATAATTTTGAACGGCCAACAATAAAAAAAAATAACTAAAAGAATAATAAAAAAAAAAGAATTGAAAATAGGAACTTAGAAATGTACATGTCAATGTTCATTGCAGCATTAGCCACAGTAGTTAAAAGGTGGAAATAACCAAAGTGCCCATCCACAAATGAATGGATATAGAAAAATATGGTAATTCATAGAATATGCAATGGGGTATTATTCAGCTATCAAAAAGAAGGCAGTTTTGATATATGTTAAAACATAGATGAAGCTTGAGAACACCATGCTACATGAAATAAGCCAGACAACACTGGGTGAGTTCACTTAAATGAAGTATCTAGAAGAAGCAAATTCATAGAGATAGAAAATAGATTAGAGAGGATGGGTGCGGTGGCACACACAATAAAAATGCTTTAAAAACCAACTGCCAAACGTTTTAGTAAAAGACTTAGTAACAGTGTCTTATTGAATATAAGTGATACAATTTTCATAATGGAATGTAAAATTTACGACTGGTAGAAAGATTCTATAGTTTGAGAAAATGGGAAATAACAGAAAGTACTAGCTACTAAAAAATAGTATACCTCAATGCTATAGTAATGTATAATCTAGAAAATATTTCATAGTGCCACCAGGCTGACTTTATCATGGGGCTAAGCTGATGTGGCAATTATTTTTATTATCATTATAATTGAAGGCTTTATTTTTTTAAAACAGTTTTAGTTTTAGAGCAAAATTAATAGGAAAGGAACAGAGATTCCCCATAATAACCTCAGTTCTGCACATGCAGAGCCTCCCCCATTATCATGGTCCCCCACTAGCATGGCACATTTGTTACAATTGATGAACCTACACTGACCTGTAGTTATCACCCAAAGTCCACAGTTTTCATTAGGGGGTCATTCCTGGTGTTGTACATTGTATAAGTTTGGACCAATGTATAACAAGGTGTATTCCCCCATGGAATGTCATATAGAGTATTCCAGAGCCTAAAACATCTTCTGTGCTAAGCCTGTTCATTTTTTTCTCTCCCCTCAACCCTTAATTTTTTTTTTTTTGTGTGTGTGTGTGTTGCTGGGAATTAGAACCCAGGATCTTGTGCACACAAGGCAAGCACTCTATCAACTGAGCTATTTCCACAGCCCCCAACCCTTGATTTTTAAGTTGTCTTTATATAATTTACCTTTTCTAGAATGTCATGTAGTGGGAATAATATAGCATTGGAGTACTTTCAGATTGGCTTCTTTTATTTAGTAATATGCATTTAAGGTTTTTTTCATGTCTTTTCACGGCTCCGTAGCTTGTTTCTTTTCAGCACTGAATGATACTGCATTGTCTGGATATATCAGAGTTCTTATTTATCCTTTCAGTTACTGCAGGACATCTTGGTTGCTATATTTAGTAATTATGAATAAAACTGCTTTATCCACATGCAAGACTTCACACAGATGTTGTTTTCAACTCCCTTAGATAATTGTCAAGGAGTGTGATTGTGGAATTGTGTATGGTAAGACTATAATTAGTTTTGTAAGAACATTCCTACTGTTTTCCACTGGGGCTGTACCCTTTTGCATTTCCAATAGGAATGAATGAGAGTTCTGGTTGCTTCACCTCCTCATCAGCATTTGGTGGTGTCAGTGTACTAGGTTTTGGCCATTCTAACAGAAAGGCAGTGTGTTCCATCATCATTTGCAATGCAGTCCTTAAGTTCTAATATGAAGTAGACAGTGTAGGAAAAGAGTAGGACTACCAGATTCAGGACAGAAAATGTGAGGTTGATTTTCAATCTAATGCCTGTTTACTGTGAACGTTCAGAAAGGTAACACAATTATTCAATATGCAAATTGTTAATAGTAATTCTGTATCTTTTAAAAGTTCAATAGAAGAAATGCATATGAAATCATCCAACAAGGTCAGTTGGAAGCAACCTAAATGTCTACCAATGGATGATGAATGGATAAACAAAATGTGGTATATACATACAATGGAATATTATTCAGATTTAAAAAGTAAGGAAATCATATCACATGTTACAGCATGAATAAAACTTGAAGACATTATGCTAAGTGAAATGTACCAGTTATAAAACAAATATTGTATGCTTCCACTTATGTAAGGTATCTAAAATGGTCAAATCTATAGAGATATAGAGCAGAATGGTGGTTGTCTGAGGCCAGGGTGATGTGGGGAAAAAGAATAGGAAGTTATTGTTTAGTGGGTGTAGAGTTTCAGTTCTGCAGGATCAAAAGAATTTGGAGATTCCTTGCACAACAATCTGAACGTACTTAACACCAGTGAACTGTTTACTTAAAAGTGGTTAAAATGGCAAATTCGGTGTTATATGTATTTTACCACAGAATAAAAAAAATTAAAATTAAGTCAGTATCAAATATATAGAGGGTGCTCAATAATTGTGTAGAAAATCCAAGTGACTTCATTTCATGAATTAACAATGAGAGGAAAATCACAAAGAAGGAGAAAATGCCCTGCCAACATAATGGAACACTCAGATTGAAAATTGGCTGTCCACAATTGAAGACCAATTTCATATTAGCATATGAAATTATGACACAGTTTGGGTTTTTTAATTCTCTAAGGGTTAAACAATTATAATTTGGGATGCATTTTAATTACTTCCACCTAAGGCCTATAAAGTTATTTTATTATAAAACATAAGGAGTAGAAGGAAAGTCTAGGCCTTAATTGAAGGCAGTATCAGAAATAATAAATCTGGTTTACAATATCCCCACTGGCGATTTTTTTCCCTTAAATTCAATTCTGCATGGAAGCATCAGCTTTATGAGGCTCAAGATGACATTGACCAAGCTAAGTTATTAGTTCATCAATTCGCAGGTGCATAGAGCTCTTTGCTGATTCCAGGCAGGGAAGACACAAAAGGAGAAGACCGGGTCTGGGTCCTCTGGAGTTCACAGCTCATTTGGAGCAGAGCCTAGACACATAAGCAAGCAGGCACATGTGCACACATACGTGTGCACACATGTACACACTGCATTTGTACACATACACACTTGCACACACAATACACACACCACACATGCACAAACATGCATCGCACCTGATGAAACATTCAATACAGTGAAGGGCTGTGCCAAAAATAAGAACCAAACTGAGCATACAATGAGGAGTGGTGTCAAGATTGTTTTTGTCAAAGCCTTTTTAGTTGCAAAAGATTTGTTCCTATGTGGAAAACTTCTCCAGTCTCTTGAAAGTTGGACAAAAGCAGTCCAGATCTGATGGATAACTCATGGCTTTTTAAAGTCATCCCAACTTTTTGAATACTTTCCAAAGTGAAAAGCTACAACAGAGGCAGCTCATTGAAAACAATTTTACCTTAGAGTTAAAATATAGCCATCCTTTGGGACACGTTCCATGTTCTTTTGGTATCTCTTTCTTCTTCTCGATGATCCAAAACTTGGTTCGCTTACAAATGCTAGGCATAGAGACTGAACAGTCTGCACTGCCCCAGAGTCCTGGAGGAGAGAGTAGGTTAGAAATGGCTCAGAAACAGTGGTGACTCTTTGTAGGTATCCTCTATGTTATGCAACTACTATGGTTTTCCAAAATTTATTACTTTAAATATAGAAATGGAATTAAATTTAATTACTGACTATAGTGACACCAGCTATCTGGGAAAGGTGCTAAATCAGTAATTTTTAAGAATGTAAAGATTTTTTAATGCAAAAAATAAATAAATAAGTAAACGAAAGTAACTCAACTAAAATCCCAGAATTGATTAAAGTTCTAAGAATATTTGACTTGGGTAGAATAATACTAATAGAGTAATATTTTTGTTTTCAGATATACAGCTTCAATGATCAGAAAAAAAGATTCCAAAACAACAGATGATCATTTTCACTTTATTATTATTATTTTTAGAAAATTCAGATTGAACATCCTCAATCCAAAAATCTGAAATCCAAAACTTCTTAAGCACTGCAATAATGCTCAATAAGTTTCAGATTTTGAAGGATTTCAGATTTCAGATTTTTGATTTAGGGATGTTCACCTGGCATAACCTATTCAAATAACCCAAATCCATAAAACCCTGAAATCTTAAATACTTCTGGTCCCAAAGCATTACATGTAAGGGTGCTCAACCTGTATAATAATTTAGAAAAATTAATTTAGGAACTTCTAAGAAATTAGTAGTTCTCTAGTATTGACCCTTCACAAAACTAGACTCATATAAACATGTCCACTGCAAGATACATCCTCCAGTCCTTAGCTTCCTGAAAACTGATTTTAAATGTAGAAGAGTTGTTTTCAGAATAAGTGTTATAGAGTGCATTTCATTAGCATTCAAGTAATAAATTCCAGAACAGGGCAGAATGCATGCAAATTGTAAGGGTAAGTTCAGGAGTCTAGTATCAGAAATAAGAGCCAAAAAGACGCTGGCTTTAAAGTAGGGGCTGGAATGCTATTTTCAATACAGATGAGCTGCTAGTTTCCCAGACTCAAAAAAAATAGCCCTTTTCTGTAGGCTATTGTGACACCTGCTGGCAAAAGCAAGCTGATTAACCACATGTTGTTTTCTTTTCCTCACTCTTTGCAGAGGCCGTTTGCTTTCCCTCTCCTGACATGGGTCCCAGGTTAGTTATGAATCTGTTAGATTAAAGGATATTGTGATCTTTAATTAGAAAGTGTGGGAGGAGACAGTGGACAAGCAACCCCAAAAGCTCTGTGCTGAGGAAAATAAAGCAGACTTCAGCATCAGTGTGCTTTTAAATCCAATTTGTAAACCCTTGCTCTCACAAAGCATGCTTAGTCAATGCCAGGTATTTAAAGAAAAGAAAAAAAAAAAGCAAAAGAATGCCGAATTGAATCAAAATGTTTGCTAGGGAAAAATAGAAGTAAATTTCATAGAGGTTCAAGTTCTGAACATTTTTAGATTGGATACAAGAAATAGATAAAACATGGTTCTACATTGAAATTTCTTAGAGAAAACAGATTTGTCAGGCACATTTTTTTTTTTTTAGCAGTCTCAATGGGCCCATTTTTGGTTCTGTTTTGGCTCATGAGGAGGAACTTATCTAGATGTACATTATTTTCAAGGACACAAATACATGGATTAAATGGAAGGAATGTCATTAAGCCTTAAGATTATGACATTAAACACAGTCAACTGAAAAGTCACCAAACTCCTCACTGAACTGAAATAATAAAAAAGGAGATTTCAAGCCTCCAGAAAAGTCTGTATTATAAACTGAATCAAGAATAAATAAAATAACCTGTTATGGAGGAAATGAAGCCACATCTCTGGCTCTGATTATTCACAGATCTTTCTCTTTCTTTGTCCCAATTCTGGTATGTTATTGGTGATCCATCTCTCCAACTGTAGGAAAATTAAAAACTTTAAGGGTTTTTCATTTTACATCTTTAAGTATCGTTAAGCTTTAAACAGTATTAACTCTTAACACCATTCTGGAATTCTGGGGCATGGATTAAAGGTATAATATTTTGTTAACTCAGAAAAATACTATTGTACAGCAAAGCACTTATAGTTAACAATATTGTATCACATAAATATTTTCTAAGAGGGTAGATTTTATTTTAACTGTTCTTATCACAAAAATAAGCAAAGAAATAGGGCAGGACAAAACTTTTTAAGGTGTGAATATGTTTATCGCATAGAATGGGATAATGGTTTCATGGGTGTAGACTTCAAAAAATATGTCGTTGTCTAGGGAAATGAAAATTTATAAGTTAAAGATAATGTTTGAAGTTGTTTAACAAATTGATCGCTAAGATCTAGTCTAATCATTTTGTACATAAATCTTGTCAAACAAAATTAAGTGCAAATTAATCTAGGTTCATACTGAAATTCATCGTTGGCTTTTTCTTCTTGAAGTCCAATCCACCAATTTGCACCATACTTTGATAGCTATTGAAAACAAAAAAAATATAAAGAAACTGTCAGTATTTATTCTCCTTGTTTTCCCTTTTCACCATTAAGATTAATGGAGTCGCAGCTAATAGCTTTCTAATCTTGAATACTTCACCCAATTATCTAAGAAAGAGGAACTAAGGCCTAGGATCTTGAGAAAGCCTGAAACTTCATTATTCTAAAATAGGGGATAGGAAAGGTAGCAGAATACAACAATTACTAATAGGGCATTATGTAAAATTGTGGATGTGTAACCGACGTGATTCTGCAATCTGCATTTGGGGTAAAATTGGGGGTTCATAACCCACTTCAATCTAATGTATGAAATATGATATGTCAAGAGCTTTGTAATGTTGTGAACAACCAATAAAAAAAATAAAAAAAAATAATAAAATAAAATAAAATATTATCCCCTCATTATGAAGGAAAATTGGAATCAAATATTGAAATCACTTTGGTTCCATACAACATGAAAACTAAATTTTCTAACTCTGTAAAAGGGATTTAAAGAGTTTATAAAAAGTAAAATAGAAGATGAATTCTTTTTCTGACTAAAAAAATTAGTGTTGTTTTCCTCTCAGTGAATTATAGAAGTTCATTGCAGATGTCACATTTATTTGAAAAACAATTCAAGATACAAAGACATCAATAGAATAAAGATTTTGAATTTTAGGTGTTAGTCTGATTGTTAAGCTTTAAACAATATTAGCATTCAAATAGAGAGACAGAATACAGGACAAAAGAATACTACAGAATTCCAGTGTCTGACAACTAGAAAATTATCTTTATATGTTTTATTAATTTTATACCAGTTGTGATCCTTCAGTCTTAAGCACACAAAGTATAAAATTGAAATATAATGTACATGCATGTGTGTATGCACACATAAACACACATTACAGCTGATATAATACTGGACTCATGACCTAGGGAATTATAATTTATTCTTTATCCATAAGAGAGAAAGAGGGAGTTTCTCTGAGATCTCTGAGTCAGTATTTTTATGATGTATGTATTGTATGTTTGTGTTGAATTGGAACTTAGTTTTCTATGCTAAAAATCTGTTAATTTGAAGACATATATATTTAAGTCTGCACTCGTTTCTTTTGTAAAGATGGGAATAAATTTTAAGATCTATTATTTTTCTACATGAATTTCAGGTCATCATACAACAAAACCTAATAGCTTGCTAACATTCCAGTTTGTAAACAGGTATTTTTACTCCTTAAACAGTGTGGCTGTCTGCCATATCAGCAATTTGAGAATAATGCAAGGTGGAACAATTGTAATTTTGGATCCCTGAGGTGTCGTTTCGTGGACATGTTCCTACATGCTGAATTTAGATTCTCATTGTCAGACTTGCGAATGGGTCCATTGAGACTGGCTGGGAACTTAGTGGGAGAACCACAACAATTTCATTCCATCTAAAGAGGACTCCTGTGCCACGATAGTGCAAATCATGGCCTGATTGTTCACTCCCCCAATTAAGGATCTCTAAAGGGAAATGGTAACTATTGCATCTTAAGAGGCATATTGATTACCGCCTCAATTATGGTACAGTCATCTCCCACACAGCCCATCATGACCTGTTGTGATAAGGCACAAAGCTTCACAGGACAAGCTAGAAGATACCCAGACAGAAAAATCCCTGTGAAAAATGGATCTTTTGCATTTTAGCTTAGGTATAAGATCACGACAATAGAAACATTATTAATAAATGTGATATGATCATGAATTTTATAAGATCAATTGTGTTTTGTTGTACCTAGGTAATATCATATGGGAAGAGCTTACCAAAAAGATATAAAATACAACAGTCAATATATTTAATTTACTAAACTATATAAAGAGGAACAGCCTGTCACCTTTTAAAATGTTTCCATAGAAAATGGCAAAAACCAAGTTACCTTCAGGGCTTAAAATTAGATTTTGGAGGAGGACTAATGAATTTGATATATATTTGTAGGTATTTAGAAATAAAATTTAAAAATAATGATAATAGGGGCTGGGGCTCAGCAGTATCGCACTTGGCTGGCATGTGTGAGGCACTGGGTTCAATTCTCAGCACCACATATAAATAAATAAAAATAAATAAATAAAGATCTATCAACAACTAAAAAAATAAAAAATAATGGTAATAGGTTGTTTTCATTTTGAAATGCAAATATTGTGTAATGTAATATAAAAATGCTAATTTGTGTTAATAATATAAAATATAATATAGCTAAGTGAACTGATGATAGGTGTTCATATCTAATATTTCTTAAGTGCTTTTTACCTAAGGCATTATCTAACTATCAAGAATACTCAACAAAGAAATACTCAAAATTCACTCTGATGGTGTCTGTGGCCTTCTATTATTCAAAATTTCAGGGAGAAAGCACTGGCTGATTTCTTCCACAAGATGGAAAGATTTTGTTAAAAATTTTTTTTTTCTTCAGATTTTAAAAACTGTATCCAAGTTTCTGGTACATAATTCTTTTATACTCCAAGTAAACCTTTTTTTTTTTTGCAGTTCTAATAATAACTATTCATAGGGAGGGAAGCTATATAAAACACATTCACAATTTTAAAAGCATTTAGTTACTTACTCCAGTTTTTCCTACATTTATAAGATGGATGTGCCACAGAAGCTAGTGGCATGACCTCTATGAGTTTGGCTCTTCATTCTTGAATAAAATAATTTCTCCTAGATTGACCCATTGCAGTAGGACATTCTTAGTTATGGGATTTCTTACTTATACATTAACAGATAGCATTAATACCACCATCACCCCCACCAAGACAGAGTGGCCAACATAGCAGATATAATAATTGCTTGGAAATTTACAACTTTCCTTTTTCTAATTTGATACTCTTTTCCCTTGGCCCCTGCTTTAGGCTGAATGTTTGTGTTCCCCCAAATTTACAGGTTTTAAGCCTAATCCCCAAGGGCCTTTGGGAAGGTGATTAGGTAACAAGGGTGAAGTATTTATGAATGGGATTGGTGCCCTTTTAAAAGGGACCCAGAGAGTGAACTCATCCCTTCTGTCATGTAAGGACACAGTGAGAAGACAGCTGTCTTTGGACAGGAAGCAGGTCCTCCTCAGACACTGAATTTACCAGTACCTGGATCTTAGACTCCCAGTCTCCAGGAATGTGAGAAATAAAATTTTGTTGTCTGTGAGTCCCCCCTCCTTCAGTCTATGGTATTTTGTTTTAATAGCCCAAACGGACAGTGACGGTCCTCGTTCTCCTTTCTTAGTCTCCACACTGTGTATCTTCCAATAATTTTCTTTTGTGGCACAGTAGGCTATACCCATAAGGGCAGGTCACCTATAACCTGACAGGGCACTCTATATTCCCACAGGCATAGGTAGGGTTACAGTTTTGCTGAATAAGGCGCTGCAAGGTTAGATCAGAGTCTTCAACTACATTATGGCATTGGCTGTCACTTCTCAAACTGCTGAACCCATGGAGCCTTATATTCTCTTCTACAGGAGGTATTAACTTTGCTATCTCCACTGTCTTCCTACCTCCCCAAAATTAGGAGATGAATTAAGAGGCAAGACGAAGAGGGACGACCTACAGAAATACCCAGAAGAGCTCAGCTCTGTTGGAAAGAAGCCCTTCACTGCTCACATCTGAGACATAGCTGACAGCCACCTTTGGGAAGGGATTTTATAATGAGCATTTTAATATAGTGTAGATATTGTGCTTTTATTCACCCTGACCCTGCTGTCTGCTGTCACAGGCAGCATAGTGTAGGGTTTTTTAAAAGATCTGGGTTCCTTTCCAAATGCCATGGTTTAGTTGCTGTGTATCCAAGTTGCTTAGCTTATTCGGAGTCTTAGCTTCCTCATCTGTAAAATATACTAATAATAGACTTTCCACAGAGGGCTTTTGGAAAGATTAAGTGGAATTAGATATTAGTACTTAGCCCAGTGCCTGGCTCTGTTCAGTAAGTATTGCAAAATCACAGCTCCTTTTGGAACCTGTACTTTGCATGTGGTAGACTGATTTTCAGCCATTCACCTGATTTCCTTTTATCGCCACCTACAGCCAGAGTCTGGTATCTGGCTAAAGAAAAAAATGAATTTTCTGACATTGTGGTATGTGATGTGTTAATATTGAACATGACAGTTTTGGTTGGAGTGTTCCATTTGTAGCAGTAAAGAGGTGGCAAAATAGCATATGATCCAATAGTGGGAGGGTGCTGGCAGTAGAGGTTGTTCTGCTACTGAGTCTATGTGGGACGGAGAGGTTGTCACCTAATCTGTTTCTTGGCTTTTCATCATAAGGAGGCAGAAGTCCCAACTTGCCTGTATCTTGCTGGCTGTATGTGTAACGCAAAGGATAAAGAAATGGAAAATCTCCATGAACTGTGGGAAAAGATATTTTCCTACAAGTTCATGCTTCATTTTAACTGTCAATTTACAAAGACATGAAAAGATTATTAAAAGAGTTGGGGAGATTATGAAATATGGTTAAATTAAAAAAAATGACTGGCTTTGCTTTCAAAGGTTTCTTAGGGGAAGTTAGGAGGGATATTTTTCCTCCGTAGAGCTGCCATTTTACTTACTGCATTCTCATTTTTAGCATCTTATTTTATAATTCTGAAAAAAATTGGCAGGTCAAGTATATATATATTTATCATGTGTAACATGATGTTTTGAAGTATATGTATATATATATATATTTACATATATATATATATATATTTACATATATATATATTGTGTATGTAGTGTGTGTGTGTGTGTGTGTGTGTGTGTGTATCTCCAGCTTCTTTGAAAACTGAGACTGTCTCCTACATTTTTGTGTCACTGACAAATCTCACAGTGCCTGGAACATGCTCGATACTTAGAAAATCTTAACTGTAGACATGCACTGAAGACTATGTTATTCCTTGGCAGTTTATTTTATTGTTTATAAGGTCAGGTCTTGTATGTTCCTAGTTCCTCAAAAGATTCAGGCTGGTCTTTTATCTTAAGTGGAAACTGAAAACTGTAATTTTCTATATGTTGAATCTTTACAAATTTAAAAGTCATATATTCATGTAAGATTTGAAACATCAGAACTGTCATCCCTCCACCCAATCAGGCATTCCTCATCCTTCATTTGAGCTATATTTTCCTTCATTGTATTTATCCATTTATGCTTTTCTAATGTATTATGTAATTCTGTTTACTTGTATTGATTATGATCTTTCATCCCAGACTAGATTATAAACTCCATAAAGGAAGGAATTTTGGTCAGTTTTAATCACTGATGGAATCTTAGTTCCTAGAGAGCTCTCAATAAATATGTGTTAAATAATCAGTGCACTTACAAAACAATAAACTTTACTTATTCACTAACGTTGCTAATAAATAATGAGATGTAAAATGATTAAGCAACATAGAAAATCCCTCTATTATTTTCTCTTAATCTCTATAACTGGAAGAAAAACAATTCTCAAAAATCCATGGCTTTTACTGAAATTTAAATGAATGTCTGAAGTCAAATAAAAAAAAAATCCTGTACAAGGACAGAAGAAGGTGCTAATGAGAAATTCTCAAGGTGAATTATATTCAAGTACCGCTCTTATTTTGCTGTGGATGAATTCTTGCTCATGTTCGGAATGAATTGTGAGAAGATCACTGCGCAGCCAGCCACAGACAAACTCAAAGGAGGACCACTCGGAGGCATAGGTATGAAAAAGGTACTCTGCATCCTGATAAAAAAGCCAGGGTGCATCTGAAAGAAAAATAAACCTGCAAATGGTGCCAAATCTGTTGAAGGTTATAATACACATGATTGACCTCAAATTTGTAATCTGGTAAGGACATATGCACACACACAAACACAATCACAGACATGCACACATATAAATAAATACATAATTTACTTTTTTTTGTTCTACATCATATAAGAAACTTATACTAGTATTCAAAGGTCAAGGGTGGATGATATTTTAAAATCATGTGTCATAAAAATGGAATTAAGTTATGCTATTAGTCTTCAATTATATTTAATGACTTCAATTATTAATTAATCAATTAATTATTGACTTATTAATTTGAACAAATTAGCTCTAGATTTATACGAGAAAAGAGAGGCTCAATTGGAGGAAGGTGATAATATAATAAAGGTATATAATAGCACCTAGATAGTTTATAATTAGAGATTTGAGAAATGCCAAGGTAGTTCTTACCATACTGGTACCAGGGTGGAATCTTGGGTCTCACATCTGTAAAGTGAAAGCAAACCACCTTGACTGACCTTTCTTCACAGGTGCCTCTGACTCACTTCAGCTCTACACATACTATAGTTCACTTCACCTTAAAAAACAATCATGTAAAAAACAGGTACTTTGTGTTGTTTGGAATATGGTCAGTTCAAGTTGCATCTTAAAAAGGAGGCTCCAGAGAGTTTTCTTTCTTTCTTTTCTTTTTTTTTTTTTTTCCAGAGAGACTTCTGATTAAAGAAGAAAGGGCACGAGCCTACTGTGTGTTACATGCTGTGCTACGGGCTTCTACTTACTCATGGTCCAAGTAATCCTTTTTTTTTTTATGGTTCTGGGGATTGAACCCAGGGCCTTGTGCATACAAGGCAAGCAGTCTACCAACTGGCCTATATCCCAGCCCCAAGTAATCCTATTTGCTTGTAATGTCAGTGACGTTTCTTTCCAACTGTACTTGCATAATAAATATTCTGTAATATTGGCCGTTTGCCCTAATTCCCAGTGGACTAATGGCATACAGCACTGGTGGTTATCTTTCATCAGTTCCCTGTGATATATTCTTTACTAAAATAGTGCAACTTGCTCCATCATGCAGGCTGTTGGCGTTGTGGTTCAGGGTGCTTTGATTTTGAATCTCTAGATCTCTTCACTAGGGGAAGTGTTATACACATTATTAGTTCAAGCATAAAGTAAAAACCTTATTAATATTTTTACCTCTTGGGATTTTGCATATCCATTCACGGCGGGAACCACAGTGTGAGGGCAGCAATGTTTTATTTGCTTTATACACAGCACAATTTCTTGCATCTTCTTCAAAATAAATACTGTCTAAAAATGAAGAGACAACCTGCAGCAGATGAAGTTTGTTATTCCTTAACGATTGAAGTTTCAGAAGATCAAAGAAGAATTCCGTGCACATAATCATTATAGATTTCAAGATGAAGCTTCAGAAATGTTTGCGTGTCGTTCTAGTTAAAGGTTGTTCCACATTTGTGAAGAACAAGCTAATTAGTGTTTAGCATCTTTTTTCTTAAAGATGCTTTTTCTTAAAAAGGGGGCATGCAACTCCTTTCTCCAGAAGGAAGAAATCTGGTGCAAGCTTTGTTCAGAGTTAGCACTATTTTCTAACTGGCAGGATTAGTCTTACCCTGGGATCCTGGGTAAACTTCTTAGAGGCACAAGAATGAGCCAGATCTGGGCATCACCTTTGATGTTGGTTCCTTTGTGTATATGCTAAGCTTTTAGTTTCTCATAACTAAATTCTAATCCACAGCTAGCTTTTTAGTCAGGAAACTACCAAAAAATTTTCATGAGTGACCACATAGGTCATATAGCTCCATAATTCATAAAGATTTAGTCTTTCAACTATTTAATGCTTATTTGACAGAAGAGTGGATGGATCACAAGTAAAATTGCGATTAAAAAATTGGAAAAAAAAGGATGTGTGAAACCATTTATAATCCTCCTCAAATATATACAGTCGTGCAACAATTTATATTATATGCTTCAGCATTTCCACTGCCTTAGGGAAAATGTGAGAATTCCTCATTGTACCTGAAAAGAGAACTCAGTGGTGAGTTCTCTCTCTCTCTCCTTCACATAGCTTTGCAAATAATGAGACTGAATGAACAGCTATACTTCCCCCCCCCCCCCACTTCTGGAACAATTTATCTGACATAAATATATTTATCCTCAGGTTCAGAGAATGTTGTGAATTCATTCTGCCCAGCAGGAAGTGGTCATAGGACCTCAGTCTATAGTTTCACGGCCTTTTTGTCATTGTTTTCTGAACCATAGTCTTTTTTCCTCTTATTACTAATGAATGTGTTTTAGTAAAACAAAATGAAGTATTCTCAACTTCTATGTAGCATGTTTGTTTTTCTTTATTTTTATTTTTTGGAGTACCAGGGATTGAACTTCACTTGACCACTGAACCACATACATCCCCAGCTCCATTTGGTATTTTATTTAGAGACAGGATCTCACTGAAATGCTAAGCACCTGACTTTTGCTGGGGCTGGCTTTAAACTTGTGATTCTCCTGCCTCAGCCTCCAGAGCTGCTAGGATTATAGGTGTGCACCACCACACCCGGTGCATGTTTGTTTTTTTAAGTGCTGTATTGACTTTAATGCTCCATTGTTTCTTGGCCTCAGTTTCTTCATTAACAAAATAGATGCAGCTGAGTGATCTCTAAGCTGTCTTCCCACTCTTGCTCCTGATACCTTTTCCAAAGAAGCAATATTGGAGCAGAAATATTATTTTTGTTTTTTAACTAGCAAGCCTTTATCATTATTTTTGTTACCATTAGAAGCACAGATTTTTTTTTTTAATAAATCCCTTCCTGGCTACAAATTTGAGTTCCATCTATGTAGTGGACTTTTCTCTATTGGTCTTTACTATTTCAAAGCTTGGCAGCTGATATTTTGCCAACTAGGAAATATCAAATATTGTGGCTCTGGAGTCAGACCCCCTATATGCAAATCCTGATTCTCTTCTGCATTATTCTGGGCCACCCACTCATCATTTATTGCCCACTGCTGTGGGCCATTGTGGGGATGAAATGAGATCATGCAGGAGTGCATTCAGCTTAGTTCGTGGAACACTGTGAAGGCTCAACAAACAGCAGAAGCATTAAAAATTCACTGCAGGCTCTTACTAGTCTCCCTGTTTCTCAGGTGAAACTGAATAACTTGATTTTGCACATGCCCTAGGATGGATCCATTTTGGTCTCAGATATTATATGCTTCAGTATTTCCACTGCCTTAGGGAAAATGTGAGAATTCCTCATTGTACCTGAAAAGAGAACTCAGTGGTGAGTTCTCTCTCTCTCCTTCACATAGGTTTGCAAATAATGAGGCTGAATGAACAGCTATACTCCCCCCCGCCCCACCACACTTCTGGAACAATTTGTTCTACCTGAGATGGAAGTGATATTTCTAAGGCTGACATTTCTGTCCTTTTAGAGTGGTGTGTCAGTCAGCTCTTTGTTGCTGTGACCAAAGTATCCAACAAGAACAACTTAGAGAAGGGAAAATTTATTTTGGCTCTTGGTTTCAGAGATTTAGACCATAGTGGGCTGAATCCAGTGCTCTGGGCCCAAGGTGAGGCAGAAGAGCATGGTAGAGGGTAGCTGCTCAGTCAGGATATAGCAACCAGGAAGCCAAGAAAGGGGAGCAGGGGAAAGGGCCACAGAAAAGACGCACCCTTTCCAGAGTAGACCCCTAGTGACTCACCTCCTCTAGCCTTACCCTGCCTATCTCAATTACCCAATCAGTTCACTCAAAGAAGGATGGACTGGTTAGGTTACAGCTCTCATAATTTAATCATATCACCTCTGAATATTCCTGCATTAACACAGGAGCACTTGGGGGACGCCTCATATCAAAACCATAACTGTGAGATAAACTAAAAACAGTTCTCCAAAATAGTCTCCTTTTCATTGTGACATGGACAAGGGTCCCATGCTGACACAGTCAAGCCATGTGCAGGCTAGGAGGGGTAGGGTAAAAGAAACCTGGCATTATTTTACAGAATTGTTGTTTTTCTACCAAATGACTCTTCACATAGGAAATGGTTTGGGAGGACTTGGGGGGATTTTGATTTCAGAATGAGACACTATAGGCAACCTTAGAACAATCTGGTTAGTGAAGGTTTTCCAGGACCTTGACAAAATAATTCTTTTGGTACCATGGTCCAGTGCCATGTGTCATAGGAGATAAGGGTCATTATTTCTAGGAATCATTTAGAAAACCGACCAAGTTTACCAAGTGGTTCCAGGGCCACTGTTTTGAATTCATCTCCTTTTGTCCAGTTTGGGAAGACTTACAGGAGTTCCATCAGACCACTCCCACGAACCAGCACTTAGTGGGTTTCTTTTATTAAATCCAATCCAGAACTGCCTTTCTTCTGTCCTAAGAAGAGAAGAAACAAAAACTTTGCCTTTCTGATCAAATTTACATTATGTAAAAAGGTTCAAAAAGTCTTTTAAAATATTTATATGTGCAGGAAACAGCTGATGCTACTGGCAGGATTGAACCAATCAACACAAACTGATTGAATATTTTTAATGGCAAACCCTATGCTACAAAATGAGCTGGGATAAGATTTAGAGTCATGTCCTACTTCTCTTGGTTTGTGTGGCTTGTTCACTGGTGATGTGCAGATGGAGAAAAGTTAATGCATACTGAGGACATGGGGTTCTCTTCAGAAATGGTGATGCCTCAGGATAACACATGAAAGCAGGTTGGGAAGAAATTTTGGAAAATATTTTTCCTAGAGGACTTTTTACTACTTTACTTCATATACAACATTACTATTTATACTTCTTTTCTGTGGTTTGATTTTGTTGCTCTTTTGTTAAATTTTCATGTATTCTCTTGAAAGTAAATCACCATCATTCCCACTTGATAAAAGGTACACAGTAGGATTTTTTTTTTTCAGATTACAACATAAATAATTCTGCAGCAAATCAGCCTGGGCCATGGTAGATTAACTTCAGCAGTCACCACTGGTTTAGACTTGGCAAGAAGCTCCTCAGAGAATAATCTTCCCTCCTATTAGGCAGAGTACAAATATGTCAGATCTCAGCATAGTCAATAAATCAAGCAATAAAGCCTAATTGTACAATGAACCATCTCACTAAGATAATTTTCTGAGAATAATTTTGAAGAATTAAAGATTTAAAAGATTCAGAAGTCATGGCAGATGCTTTATTTTCCTTAGTGCAGAGAAGCAAGCCTGCTCTGAAGCGTTGCTTCTGAAATACGTGAGCTACTCTGCCTGAATGATACAAATTAAAGTCCAGTGCAACTTAGAGAGTCTGAGCTGTGCCTGTCCAGTCAGTGTCCAGGTGACACGATGCAGTCAAGGTAGTGAGAAGGTGAGAATGACTGCCCTAAGGTTAAGTCAAGTCTATTAATCACCAAAATAGGCTGGAAACCCAACCCACACCTCTCTCCCCAGGCTGAGAATTTTTGTTTTCTTTCTTCACTGAATTCAGAGTTCTTCATTTTTCTTGCTATATACTTGCTCATAGAAGACAAGTTGATACTTATTTTCTCTCCATAAATTCCCTCACATTGTATAATTTAAAAATAAACACCATGCACATGATTTGACTGAATTCCCTTCTATAGTCTGGGCAAAAAATAAATAAAACATATATTATATAGTTTTTGTGATTAGATGCTGAAGATCAATAATTTGATAGATGCTTGGCATGAAATTCTACTAGAAATTATAAGTGTGAGAATTTATGTAAATAGAAATGATATAATGATATTTAATCTTAGGCTAGGAGGTCTTTTGCATGTGATTGTTTTATTTAGCAAACCTCACCAAAATCAAAGGGCAGAATATGCAAATATATTTTGTAAGGAACTAAAGCAACAAACCATGGCATAATTTACCACCCCTCCCTTGTATCTGTGACCCCACACCTGGTTTAATAATCCAGTTTACCCAGCCGGGCACAGTGTCGAATGCCTGTGATCCCAGCAGCTTGGAGGCTGGGCAGGAGGATCACAAATTCAAAGCCAGCCTCAGCAATTTAGCAAGGCCCTAAGCAGCTTATAAAGACTCTGTCTCAAAATAAAAAATAAAAAGGGCTGGGGATGTGGCTCAGTCATTAAGCACCCATGGGTTCAATCTCTAGAAAAAAAAAATACAGTTAGCCAGAAGTTTCTTAAATATTAGCCTCAGAAAGTCTGAGTTGGCAGCTGTGATATGGGACCAGAGTGTGGTGATTGGCCAGGCTCTGGAACCACTGTCTCCAGTTAGCATTTCCTGTAGGGACTAGCAGTTTCCGTGGGATGTTAATAAGTGTTCTCAAAAAAAAAAAAAAAAAAAAAGAATTATAGGTAGGCACAGTGGCACCACATGTAATTCCATCTACTGGTGAGGCTTAGGTAGAGGATTGCAAGTTCAATGTTAGCCTGGGCAATTTAGTGGGAACCCTTCTGGAAATAAGAAAGTAAAAAGGGTTGGAGATGTATGCAGTTCAGTGGTATGTGTGTGAGGTCCGGATTCAATCCTGGGTACCACACCAAAAAACAAAACAAAACAAAACAAAACAAAAAAAAAAAAACACAAAAAAAACCAAAGAAAGTGCTTCCTTCTCAAAAGTCTTAAATAATAATATACATAGCAAATTTCCAAGATTGTACATTGTTTTGCAATCATATTTAGCCACAAAATATCTTTTCCCCATGGAATAGTATATGAAACTAAGTGGGGGAGGTTGTCAAAACTCCCACCTTTAGGACCATGAATGTGGTTCAGTGATTACCAGCATGCCCGAGTCCCTGGGTTCAATCGCCAGAACCACAAATAATAATAAAATGGAAATTGTCTTTGTCCTGTACTTCTTTCCCATCAAAAACACACAAAGAAACTTCGACTTTAAGGTTATTTTTGTAAACACTAAAGATGAACAATTCAATAGATGTTATATATTAACTTCTTCATGGGAGTGTCCTGCAAGGAAACTTATGGGGAAGGATAGGATTTTCTTCAAAAAGTAGTTTGGTGTTAACCCAAGACCATTAGATTTTTTCCAATTCAAAGAATTGAATTTCTAACTCCATGGAACTCAAGATTATATAAACTTACAAACAGACACAAATAAGTGAAAGCCTCTTTCCTCAAATTTAAAATTACAGGGTTGGATTGGACTTTTTTTTAAATATTAGGATTTGGGGGCTGGGGTTGTGTCTCACCTCGAATGTGTGAAGCACCGGGTTCGATCCTTAGCACCACATAAAAATAAATAACTTAAATAAAGGTATCGTGTCTATCTACAACTAACAAAATATCTAAATAAATAAATAAATAAATATTCAGATTTTACTAGGATTTTTCCCCCTCAAACAAAATCTTGAGTGGAACTCCTTTTATATAGAAAATAATTAGCAATGGCAATGGTTGGAGCTACTCTGGTGAGTCAGTGAACAAGGACCTGGAGTGCTGTCCATTTGGCCCCCTCTGTTTTTGGCGTCCAGGACCTTTGGGATACTCAGACAACACTTTGAAAATCACTGACCTGGATATTGTTTGGCAGAAAAACTCTAAAAATCTGACTTGAGGTATACAGAAAAGATTTCAAATATCAAAACTATCATGACTATTTTCTTTGTTTTATGAAATGTGAGCTTGATACAATATAATGTGTATGTAGATTTTTTCCCCCACAATTAGTGACTAGTTTTAGGTTTGAGACAAAATATTGGATTTTAAACAATTATTTGTGATACTCACCCATGAGAAGCCCTTACTAGGAGATGGCCTATAATTTTTCAAAATTACAAAATATTTACCGATTAAATTTTGAATATAAAAGTTCATTCACAAAATTTTCTTCCTCAATATGGGCAAAGCTTGCAAGATGAGCTCCAAATTCTTCACAAAATGCCTCAGCTTCTCTCCATGTTCTTTTCATCAGAACTTTTTCAATATGAAATACCTGCATAATAAAAGAAAAATATTAACACTGTGGTGGATTGGGTGTGGTAGTTCACTTCTGTTTAAGAAAATAATAGTGATATTTTTTTATTATTCTTTTCCTTCTTTTTTATCATACTGGGATGGAACCGAGGTCTTCTCCCATGTTAAGCAAACCTTTTCATTATTATTTATTGAAAGCTTGACCTAATGGAAGTATCATTTATTGAACTAGAATGTGCCTAGTCATTGTAAAACTATTGGCTCATTTTTTTTTATTGTTGGTTGTTCAAAACATTACATAGTTCTTAATATACCATATTTCACAGATTGATTCAAGTGGGTTATGAACTCCCATTTTTACCCCGTACACAGATTTTATCCTTACAACCAATTCATTCGGAGAATATGAATAAAACTCAGTTTTATAAATGAGCTAATTAAAGCTCTATGTGTGTGGGTATGTGTGTGTTGTTGATGGACCTTTTTTATTTATTTATCTGTGATGTTGAGAATTGATCCCAGTGCCTCATACATGCTAGGAAAGTGCTCTACCACTGAGCTACAGCCCCAGCCCCTAACTGAAGCTTTTTATTAAAACAAACAAACAAACAAACCAAAACACCAAAACTTAATCTCCTATGACTTGCCTATATGACTGTTTGGCAAAAGATTAGATAGGTTGAGCTAAGCAAGGTTAAGAATTTCTAGCCACACAGCTACAAACTGGCAGAGCTATGATTAGACCCATGACTCCTTGCTTCCTGAATCCATGAATTTCCATCTCAGTAGACTGCTTTCTAACAGAATTAGCTGAATGTTATGGGATGTTCCCCAAATGTGTTGAAGGCTTAGTTTCCAGCTGGGGATGCTGTTGGAAGGCCATAAAAACTTTAGGAGATAGGATCTAACTGGAACAGGTGGGCCACTCTGAATGTGCCTTTAAAGGGTATATTTTGTTCCTGGGTGCTTTGTCTCTCCCGTTCCTCCCAAACCCCACTCTTTTTCTCTGGTTCCTGGCAGCTTTGCTCTACTTTGCCCTCCCTGACAGGATGTTCTGGCTTACAATAGGCCTAGAATCAAGGGGGCCAAGTGACCATGGACTGAAACCTCTGAAATAATGAGCCAAAATAAATTTTTCCTCTTTTAAAGTGGTTTATCTCAGGTATTTTTTCACAGCAACAAAAAACTGATTAACAATATGATCATGAATCTGGCCAGGTATATTTATAGGGTCTTTGGGTCTTAGCTGAATTGGCAGATGCAGTGATTCGGTTATATCTGAAATATCTGCTATTTCTCTGCTACCTTCAGGGTAGCAGGAAGAAACTGATTGTAGGGAGGGTCTGTTTTTGGTTTATTTAAGATCAGGGTGAGGAACTGAAGACCCAGAACTCCTGATTCTGGGCCTCTGCATCCTCCTAATTTTAAATATCCAGTACTAAGCCTGAACCATTTTGCCAGGCAGATATACCCTGCAGTCAACCTTCACCAGGCTCTGATTTGCTGAGACCAGAATGAATAGCTTTCCAAGTCCTGTGGACCACAGCACAGCCTTTCCATCTTTTAAATTATATGTCAAAACTTGCCTCCTCTGGGAACATCTTCCCGAATCACTCTAAATTCATAAATCCTACCACCATGCACATCAAACATACCATGCATTTGTTGACACATTGGGATGATATATAGTAGAGAAAGTGCTGGACCAGAGACTCAAGACCAGGGATTTATTCCAACTTTGTCAATAAATAATTGTGATCTTGTGCAATCACTTCATCTCACTAGCCTCAGTTTACTCATTTCTAAAGTTTAACTTATAGTTCTATGAGGCCCCTTGTGGGCCTATTATTCTCTGAATTTAGTGTGGAATTTTATATGTGTATATTTAAACAGAGTGCATTCATAAGTGTTCCATGTAACCGATGAGCTACAATATCTGTGGAGTTAGAGTTTGTCTTCATCCTGCTCTGCATGTGCCCAGCTACTGGAGAAGAACTTTCTTCCAGGACTTGGGGAATTTCTATTTACAGAACAAACCAAGACAAAACATCATGTTTCAAAATGTATTTTTGACAAGAAAATTGTAGGAACTGATTTAAAGCTAGGATCTAAAGCTGATTTGCACAGACACATATAAATATATATTTTATGTAAATATATAAAAAATATAAATATATTTGAGCATCCTTAAACTTAAAATGCTCTAAAAATCAATGACAGTTCAATGCCCACAAACTTTATTTCATGCACAAGATTACTAAAAACAGTGTATAAAATTGCTTTTGGGCTATGTGTATAAGTTGCATATGAAATATGAATGAATTCTGTGTTCACATTCAAGTCTCATCTCATTATGTACATGCAAATATTCATATCTGATATATCATTATGAATATGCAAATATCCCCAAAATCCAAAATTCAAACCACTTTTGGTCCCAAGCATTTTCAGTAAGAAACACACACACACACACACACACACACACACAGTCTTTTCTTCAAATACACACATACACAAATGCACATATGCATGCAATCTACACACAAACATATTTATATATTAACTGAATGTATTAATTTGTTTTATCTTTGGTATCTGGCAAGCTGCAAAAGCTATTCTTAGTGGCAAAATTGTATTATTCCATAATAAGCACTTTATTCACATTTTTACAAATATGGAATTTTACTATTTTAATACCCAGTGAGAACTGGCCTCCTTTACCTGGTATGTGCCTGGCAACAAGAACAATATTGACAAGGGTTTCAGTATTATATAGGATCCTAAATGACTTTGGCTAACCCAGCTCTTCCACTTCTTGATAGCAATTTGGGGGGCAGAATGCAACATCCTGAGGGAAGGAGAAACTGTCCTTATTCCTCCTAGAACAGGATGTCTTGTAATGCTTTAGCCCAGTAACCCAAGTGGTGTCTGAAGTCTAAACCCACAGAGAAGTGCCTCTTTGAATCTCCAAGCTATGGTGCAAAGTAGGGCATGTGCAGACTCGAGTCCATCTTGCCCTGAGCAGTTTTCCTGTGGTTTGGGAGATGGGCTTGCTAGGGATCCTAGGTTTCTGTTGTTTCTTGCAGCCCATCTGTGAATAATGAGGTTGCTTTGCCTGATTTGTTGAGTGTTCTGTCTCACTGGACTCAGACTCTGGCAGCTGAGTTTGTGCAAAATCTCCTGCCAGAGAAAAGAAACTCACTAGCAATTTATCAGGTGTTTAGAGTCCTCCCCCAGAAATGATAACCAGTGCATGGAGTTCCCCTCCCTGGGGTCAATACTGGTGCATGGTATTTCCAATTAACAGATAATCTTCATGAGAAGGCCTTCGATATCACCAGGAATATGCCAATTTTTACTTAAAAATTATTTGAATATAAATGAAAGGATATAGACAGGCAACAAATATTGATTAAGCACCTGCTGTGTGCCAGGCACTGTTCGGGAAAACAAAGTGTTGGAATAAAGGAATTTGTGATACATGGATCAAATTGAAATAATGATACTGTGAATGCTCAAGTAACTTTGGTATCACCTTGAAGCAACTGGTCAGGCCAGGCTCCGACTCCCAGTCCAAATAGCAGGGGTGAAAGGGCCATCTTTCTTCATGCTCAGTTTTGTCCTGATTTTCAATTGGCTGCTTGCACAAGGACATCGCCTTGAACCGTCTACAGTCCTTCACTTCCCAACGACCAAGTGGACTACTGCCTCGCATGACAACACAGCCACCCCTGGATCCTATAAAGCAGAAAACAAGCATTTAAAATACCAGACTACAAAAACACAATGTGCTCAAAAGACAGCTCTTCAGAGTGTTGAATAATTGACATCTCACAATGAAGAACCCAGACAAGAACAGTAAAGATTAAAAAGGATGCTTTATTGGCATGATTATCTCATTTCTCTTCATCTCTGAAGAAAAGAAGATAGAAAAATGAGAGAAAAGAGGCTGTGAAGCCTGAAATTTGGACATTGTCTACTTTCAGCTCAGATGGCAAATCATGGGAAACTAGGAGTAGTTTCTACATGGAATGGCAATATCCCCCATAGCTCAATGCTGTGCTTTAAAATCCCATTGTAAAAAACCAACAAATCAAAGTGTATAGTGCTCATCCTCTGAGAACTAGAGTCAACAGGGGAAAATACATAAATAATGGATTCAAGGTAGACTACAAGGTACACAACAAAGAACCAAACTATCAGCCATAAACCATGGGAGAATGGAGGGAATGAGATAAATTCTTGAAATGGGAAAAAGCTTTGGGGGCAGAACTGGGGGCAGACATCAGGAAAAGCAGGAGGGGTAGGTGGCTTTTAAATGAGAAGCTAAATTCAAAGATCCACCCCGCCTCCCTGCATAGTTTGTGTGGAATATTGGGAAAAGTGATAGACTGCTTAGTTATGGCCCAAACTTCATTTTTTTTTCTTTTAGGCTTGTTGAATGTTTTATCATAAGAACTATATTTTTGCATAGAAACAATTTGCAAATTGATTTAAAAATTTTAAGTTTGTCAGCAAAATCTCCTAAGACTGCTTAAAAATAATCCTTCAAATTTCAGCGAAGAGAAATAGAAAACAGTTCTATTCTAAAAATAGAATAAAAATTAAGTACGAATGAACTTATTTTTTCTTGAATCCAGGGTAACCATTCTATGAACTAAATCAACATTCAGCAACCACAGAAAAGCATGCATCCTGGCTAGAAAGGAGACAGACCAAAACAGACAAGAACCAGCTCTTAGTTTGAGAAACAGATTTATAAACAATGTCAATAGACACTTAGGTGGAGGCTTCAGAGGACCAGGGCAAGCAGAGGCAGCAGTGGTGGATTCTGATTGTGACTGAGCCCCCAGCCCCTAGAATATGCAACCCCAAGGAGCCTCCAGGTAAGGACACCATGGTAAAGATGGGTGGGAGGCTTCAGAGGGGTGATGGAGCCTGCCTGGAGAGATCAGTCAAGAATTTGTGGAAAGGGGTCTTTGAGCTGAGTTTTTCTGTACTAGAGATTGAATCTAGGGCCTCAAACATGCTAGGCAAGCTCTCTACCACTGTGCAATATCCTAAGCCCTTGAACTGAGTTTTGAAGGATGAAAAAGAACAGAATCTTCAAGGTGGGCTTGAAAATAGCAAGCCATAATGGAGGAAGCATCTGAAGACTTGTGACGATTCTGGACCTAGAGGCACTTAAAAAAATGTAGTCACTTGGTACTAGATATTTATCTTGCTGAATTTCCCTTCAGAAGTAATGGATTCAATTTTTTGTTTTAGCTATCAGGTAACTGGCATTATCCTTTTCAACCATGTTTTGATTGTTTTATGTTCACAGAAAGATTAAAATGAGGGAAATGAAGAATGGAAGTGAGAAGAAAGAAGATAGAGGAAAATGAACAAAGAACCTCTCATGGAGGAAAGGAACAGAGTTTGATGAAAGAGAGGAAAGAATAATGAACTGAAGAATGGATGCTTGACTTGGACAATCAAGGGTGCACACCATGCCTTAGGTATCAGGCATCGTGGTGACAAGATAGTCTACAAGACACAGACTTGTGTACGTGTATCCTGATGCATCAAAGAGACCCACAGAGGTGAAAATGGCCAGACATAATGGAGGAAACATGCTAAGTATGGCTTGATGAAAAAGAGTTGAGAAAGAAATTCGATCCATACGAAGGCCACCAGGTATCTCCACTGGCCCAGAAGAACTAGTTAGAACTAAAGATGGAGAGTTGAGGGGTAGGCAAGGAAGAGAGATTATAGTATGTTATTGCCTCTGCCATAAATGGAGCTTTGTAGGCCTATTGAGTCTAATTTTGGAATGTAGCTCACAGCCCAGCTGGGTCATGAGCAATAGGGGAGATGGTGCATGCTTTGTGCAATGAACTTGAACTGTGGAAATCCATATGGAAGCCCCAAATGTAATATACTTGTGGAACTGTTCTAGTTGAAAAAGGAAGGAAAATATGCATCTTGCCTGACTCGGATGTCCTTCCTTTGAGACAGCTTAGTGGAATATACATTTATTGCATAACAGAGGTAGAAAATCTCCAAGCAAGAACTTCTGACTTGGAACTTGAGGTCTGGGGTTCTAATTCCCAGCATAAATAGTAACTTGAAATTTGAGAAGGTTAATTAATTGCAAATAAGGCTTAGACATATGGACAATAATTTCTTTATTTTTTCCTCCTGGGTTTTCATGAAGATCATATAGGATCATGTATCAAAAAGCACTCTGTAAGATAGGAATAGCCCCAAATACCCTAGGATGTTACTATTCTTCTTATGGTCATTTTCATTATAAAAACTGGGATTTTGTGGTATGAGTTTCTGCCTGCATGTTCAGAGAATTTTTTAAAAGTTTGAATCAGCAACTTTAAAATGTAATATACTTTTTTGTTGGTCTTGCATTTCGTCTCACTTCCCCACATCAGACAATGATTAAATAGCTTTGGTTTTAGATGCTATAGATATTTAGCTCATCTTCATTAGTGAAGAAAGAGATGTTTGCGAACCACCACAAAGATGAAAAGTGCTGCAGGCATGTTATTGGTATTCTAAAGTGGTTAACTTAATGGAACATTTGACCCAAATTTTAGAGTCTCAGCCCCAAAGAAGCAGTAAAGTGGAGTAATAAAGGGAGGCTGGGCTACGGGAGATATAAACCAAATTTATAAGCCAATTCATGGGGATGCTTGCAAAGCCAAATCATAAGGGGAGGGATGTGAGAAAGAGTGGAGGTGGTTTTTCTCCCAGAGAAATTGTTCTTACATTTGATAGCTCTTCTCATTGGAGGAAAACTATCATTGCTTTTCTCAGTGGTGAATCTCATATTTCGGCAGACTCTCCTTACCTGCCTTAGCCTCATTTCTGTTCACATGAGTGGAAAAACATTCTATAATTAACATTCTCTAATTCATTTTTCTAGTCTCTTCCATTATCCTCCACCTCTTATATCTCTGGTCAAATACCTAAATATAAAGCAAGCAACCAAGCCAACCTGTGGCTTCAGGGCAGGAGGGGACTATGCCAGGCAGACCTCTCTGCCTCTGAGCGAATATTTTACTTGAATCTCTCTAGTTATTCTCCCCTTCCCTGCAATAACCCTCTCATATTCTTACCTCTCAAGTCCTCTGCCCTCCCCATCTTCCCTCTCCCTCCCTCTCTCCTTATCTACAGAAAAAAAGTGGAATTCTGCAGGCAGGGAAGCTGAGCTTTCATAGCTCTGTACCTCTGCCAGGCACTGTGTTATGCATTTATATGAATTTTCCCTTATTTAACTTCAGAAGCTCATTGAGCATCTGCATTTTGCACATGGAAAAGTTGAGGCACAGAGGTTAGTGATTGCCACAGGCCACATAGTGAATGTTTAATCCAGGATTTGAAATCAGATTTACTTGAGACTATTATGAGACAATGTCAAGGTACAGAGTGGGTGGGTATTCAATAATGAGTAGTTGAATGAATGAATGAATGAATTAATTAATTAATTAATGAATTCTGCTCAAATTATGTTCCTCCTTCTCCATAGAGCTCTCTCATTTCCCTGGTCATGTTTCTCTCCCTTGTGTGGTCACAGAATTTCCTTGAAGATCCACAATCACATTTTTACTTGTATGGCAATTACTTGTATGGTTCTGAAAAGACATGAAAATGTCCAAAAGGTGCTCAGAAACAAGGCTGAGTTTGTCCTCATTATGTGGTTCTTCTCAGAACTCTGATGAGCCTTAGAATAGATCATCAGTCTAGCTGTGTTTGCTGACCTGATGATGTCTCAGTACTCACTATCTATAAGGCATTCTCAGGAGAACAAACTGACTTGCTCTGCTAGGATCCCATTTTCCTTGCCCTTGGCAGATTTCCACTGACTTGGACCAATTGGAGCAAATGGGCCCTGAAGTTGTCTTCTTCCGGATCTAGATCTCAGTTATGCATGTTAGTAAAACAGTGATCTCAAGTGTTTCTTTCCCTCTATTAAGATTCCTATGAAACTCTCGTGTAACCTGGAAAAGCTTTTGTAATATCTTAACAACGATGTATTCACCTTTTTCTTTCCCATAGAGCAGCCTTCATTTATAATGGTGTCTTTAATCTAAGTACAAAGTATATTTCAGTTTTGACCCATTAGTTTCTCCCTGAATAGAAAATATCTTATCATCTTGCCCTTTAATCAGTGGCAATGGTTAGTGGACATCAAAACCACCTTTCCTGCTTTACCTGAATATTTTATTTCTCTCAAAATACCAAGGGCTATAGAGTGCCTTTGTTGTTGTTGTTTAAAAAATATATATACCAGAATTTTCAGTTTTTTTTTTTTTGAGAAAGGAGAGTTTTGGAGTGAAAGAAAGGAAATACAGATAAAGGTTAAAAACCTTGTAGACCTGAATTTGAATTGAAAGTATCAGTTATCAGTTTGAACTAAAAAAGTATTTCATCTCTTTCATACACACACACACACACACACACACACACACACACAAACACACGCACATTCATACACAGACACACATCATTTATTTCCTATATCTGCCTACCAAAATGGCCTAGAAATTAGAAAAAAAACCCACAAATGTTTATTGAGTACCTATATGCTCAGATTGCCTATGAAAATAATACCACTTCCCATTAAAATGACCAGGGTTCCTTGACGATCTGGATGATTCTAAGTCTGAGGCAGAAATTTACATCTTATCATGTTAGATAGCAAGGATGCTATCAGAGACAGTTAGCATCACATCAAGATGACTCAGGAGGTAGTTGTTGAGGAGATCCCCATCACAAAGATGGGGCAACTTGAGCATTAAAAAAGGATAAGTGAAATGAACTAAAAGGGCTAGGGATATAGCTCAGTTGGTAGAGTGCTTGCTTTGCATGCACAAGGCCCTGGGTTCAATCCCCAATACCACAAAACATAAATAAAAATAAATAAGGTAAAAAATGAAAAGGTCTGGGGATGTGGTCCAGTGATTAGGCACTGGGTTCAACCCCTTAGCCCCCAGGGTAGGGGAGGTTAAATGAACTAAAACATATCAATGTATCAAATATGTTTTAAAGTGCTTACTCGTTAACAGCTTTTAAAAATCCTGCAAACCTCTAATTGATCAATGCTGGAAGATGCTAATGAAGAAATAATTATTTTGTAAAGGGAAAGAATTAAGCATTTATTCTGGATTTCCTGTAAAAACCATACCACAAAGTTACTAAAATACTGGCCAAGAATTTCTTCCTTATAGGAGTATTCCAACTATGAATCAAGAACCCCCTACTGGGGGCTGAAGATATTGCTTAGTGGCAGAGTGCTTGCCTAACATACTTAAGGCCCTGGGTTTGATCTCCAGAAAAACAAAATAACACAAACAAACCATAATGAATCAAGGGGCCTATGCATCGATCATCAAAAACTGCTAATAATATTCCCTCTAAAAACTGGAACAAGACAGGGATGCCCTCTTTCATCACCTCTATTCAACACAGTTCTTGAAACCCTAGCCAAAGCATTTAGAAAAAAGAAAGAAATTAAAGGGATATGAATTGGAAAAGAAGAACTCAAACTATCCCTATTTGCCAATCATGATGTGATTCTATATTTAGAACCCCCCTTTAAAAAAAAAACTCCACCAGAAAGCTTCTAGCATTCAGTAAAGTCACAGGATATAAAATTAACACAAATAAATCAATTGTGTTCCTATACACCAATGAGGAATCAGCTGAAAGAGAAATCAGGAAAATTATCCCATTCACAATAGCCTCAAAAAAATTTGAGAATTTTTACCTCTAACAAAAGAGGTAAAATATCTCTGCAATGAACACTATAAAACACTAAAGAAAGAAATTGAAGAACACACTAAAAGATGGAAAGATCTCCCATGTTCTTGGATAGGCAATTAATATTGTCAAAATGCCCATACTACCAAAAGTGCTACACAGATTTAATGCAATTCCTATTAAAATTCAAATGATGTTCTTCATGGAAATAGAAAAAGCAGTCATGAAATTCATCTGGAAAAGTAAAAGGCCCAGAATAGTCAAAGCAATCCCTAAAGAGAAAAGTGAAGCAGGAGGCATCACAATACCAGACCTTAAATTATACTACAGAGCTATAGTAACAAACAAGCATGGTATTGGCACAAAAACAGACGTGAAGACCAATGGTATAGAATAGAAGACACAGAGACAAACTCATATAAATACTGTTATCTCATACCAGACAAAGGTGCCACAGTGGAGGAAAGATGGGCTCTTCAACAAATGGTGCTGGGACAATTGGAAATCCATATGTAGTAGAATCAAATTGAACCCCCTTTCACCCTGCACAAAACTCAACTCAAAGTGAATTAAGGACCTAGGCATTAGAGACCCTGCACCTGTTAGAAGAAAATGTAGGCCCAATGTCAGCTTAGGAACCGACTTCCTAGCAGTTCAATTTATAATAGCCAAGCTATGGAACCAACCTAGGTGCCTTTTAATGGTTTAATGGATACAAAAAATTTTGTATACACAATGCAATATTACTCAGCCATAAGAAAGAATGAAATTTTGGCATTTGCTGGTAAATGGATGGAATGGGAGACTGTCATACTAAGTGAAATAAGCCAGTCCAAAAAATCAAAGACCTCTCTGATATGTGGATGCTAATCCACAACTAGGGAGGGTATGGAGGGGAAGAATAGAAGTCCATTGGATTAGACAAAGGGGAATGAAGGGAAGGGAGGGAGGATGGGAGTAGGAAAGACCATAGAATGAATTGCACATAACTTTCCTATGCTCATACATGAATACATGACCAGTGTAACTCCACATAGTGTACAAACACAAGAATGGAATCCTAATTAAAATAAGTTATATTCCTTGAATGTATAATATGTCAAAATACACTTTACTGTCAGGTATAACTAAAAAGACAAATAAAAAATTAAAAAGCTGCTAATAACATAAAAATAAAGAAAACTGGACATTATGTATCTCCAGACAAAACATGCAAGTGTGTGAGAAATAGTATTTCAAAATAAAATAAAACAAAACTGAATTTGATCAGGGCTCTGATTCTGTTTAAGAACAAAAATGTTGATTTTTTAAATGAAAAATAAAGAGGATAGAGTAACCCATTAGACAATATGTGTTAGACAATAAAGCATAAACTTTAGGGAAATTTAAGCCATACAATTCATTTGCATCATCAACAAATAAATTCTAAGAAAAACAAAAAATGGGTAAAGGAAGTGGGAAACAGAAGTTAGGAAATCTATTAATCAATTGCAATGTGTGAACTTATTTGGATCTTGATTGAAACAAATTGTAAAATACCCTATATAATATTTATGGGTCACTTTGAAACATGAGCATTAACAGAAGATTTCTGATGTTATGGAAATCTATAGTTAATTATTTTCAGGTTTGATAATTGTATTATATCATTTTTTTAAAAAGATGTCTTTATTTTTTTGGTAATAATTCTGAAATACTTGTGGGTGAAACGATATGATGTCTGGGATTTGCTATGAGAAAGTATGGGACGTGGGTGAGGGTAGAGCTGAGACAAGATTGACCATGAGTTGATCATTGCTGACGCCTGGTGAAGGGTATGTGGTGGTGTATTATGCTATTTGATGAACATAATACAAAATTGAGACAAAATGGCAAAACTGTGATTCTAGCACAGATGGAATATTTTTCTAGTAGGACATAAGGACAGAGTCTTAGCTGAGTTTATAAAAAGCTACAGGCTTCCTGTTCAGTGGTCAGTTCAGACAGTCAGTTTCTGCTGGATTAAGATTCTCATATGAGGCCCAAGATAATGGATTCTTTTTTGACAGGCAGTAAAGAAAATGTGATTTACGGTGGTGTTTCTACAAGCTGTAATTTAAAAGAAAAAAGGGGAACACTGGAGCTTTTATTATTGCTATTTTCTTCAAAAAAGATTTACATTTTCATCTTATTCAGAGACAATTTACTCAATGTCAATCAGCATGAGCAGCCAAACTGAGCATCACAGCATTATTTTTGCTTCAGGGAAAAGAGAAAAAGAGTAGTGCCACTCAAATAAATTACAGCAGAAACTTATGAATGACAAGAAGCTCTGCTTTAGTTCCAGATTTCAGACATCTAAATATGCCCCAAGGAAGTTAACGTTAAAAACCAAAAATTTTGTCTTCTCAAAATGTATTAATTTATTTTGACAGGTATATTCCCAACAAAATTCCGAAGTATATAGAAATGATACCTGAGCTTTAATTTTTTTTTTTTTTTTTGTAGAATGGTGTGACATGGAACTTTACTGCTTTTTTCAATTTAATAATACAGAGTTGCAGAACCAGAAGATTGTTCTGTTGAGTGAATTGTGATGTTTCTCATTTTGGGCTATGGGAAGTCATCAGTTTCTATACAATTTCCTAAACTGATGCTTTTTTTTTTTTTTTTTTTTTTTTTGGTGAGGGGTACTGGGGATTGAACTAAGTTATATCTCCAGTCGTTTTAATTTTTTGTTTTGAGACAGGGTCTCACTCAGTTGCTGAGGGTTTTGCTAAAGTTGCTGCGGCTAGCCTCAAACTTGTGATACTCCTGCCTCAGCCTCTTGAGTTGCTGGGATTACAGGTGTCCCATTTATATGCAAACACACACACAAAATAATTTGTCTTGATTACATCTTGCCTGTATCTTTAAAATGTATAATTTTTGAAAAATTAATGAATATTTTTATAGTAGTTTTAGGTTCATAGCAAAATGAAGTGAAAGCACAGGGAGTTCCCACATCATCCCTCTCCCCTGCCTCCTACACAATCTCTCTCACAGTAGACATCACATATCACAGTGCCACATTTGTCATAATTGAAGCTACACTGACACATCACAACCACCCAATGTCCCTCTTATCCCTGTCATTTGTTTCATTTACATAGAAGCAAATATTTGATAATTAGTTGTTATGTGTTTATAATTGAGTATATTGTTGCTATCATTATTTTGAACATATATTAGATAATTAAAAATGAGAAAAATAAAAGTTTCTATTTTATCTTCACTATTCATTCCCAATGCTCTTCCTTTACATAGGCCTAAGTTTCTATTTCATTTTCCTTCTTTCCCAAGAAGTTCATTTAATATTTTTGCAAAGCAAGCCTACTGGCCACACATTCAATAAAATCATAAAAGATTTAAATTCTCCTTCACTTTTACAGGATACTTTCACAAATTATAGAATTTTAGGTTGGGTTTTTTTTCTCCCCTCAATACTTTATAAATTTCATGTTATTCTCTTTTTTGCTTGCATAGTTTCTGAGGAGCAGTCAGATTTAATTCTCATCTTTGCTCCCTCTCTGGCTTCTTCCAAGAATTTTTCTTTATATTTTTATTTTCTCAAGTCTGAATCTGCTTTTCCTAGCTATAGTTGTTTTGGGGGAACTATTCTGGTTGGTGTTCTCTGGGCTTCCTGGATTGTGGTTTGGTAATGACATCGATTGGGGGAAATTCTTGGTTTCTGTTGCTTTAAATATTGCTTGTGTTTCTTTCTTTCTTCTCCTTCTGATAATCCTATTACAATTATTTACACATTTATAGTTGTCCCACAGTTCTTGGCTATTCTATTCTGTTTCTTTAAGAAAAAATTTTTTTTTTTCAGTTCTGGAAGTTTCTATGGTCACATCCTCAAGCTCAAAGATTCTCTACTCAGTGTATCATAAGCCCACTAAAGCATTCTTCTATTATGATATATACATATATCTATACATAGCATTTCATTTTCACTTTTTTTTCTTAGACTCTCCATCTGTCTTCTGCCTTTTAGTATGCCTTGTAATGTTTTTGTTGAAAGGTGGACATAATGTACTTGGAAAAAGGAATTGCAGGAAACAGGCCTCTAGTAAGATGGTGGAAAGTATGGGCGAAAGGGAGTGTCCACATTCTATGACTTGGCCTCAGTCTTTAAATGATCCGTCCTGTGCCTCTGGACTGTGGCCCTCATCAGTGAGAGCTTCTCAGGTGTTTTTCTCTCCTCAGTGTGATAGAACAGCTGGAGAGTGCTGGAGCCGGGTAGTTCCCCTCCCTCTCAGGTAGGTTTTGCTCAAATTAAACTCAAGCAGGTCAGGCTCTGGTGAGACTCTGTTAACAGCATGTTGTGGTGTATTTAAAAAAGGTTCCTGGCTGGGCGTAGTGGCGCATGCCTGTGATCCCAGCAGCTTGGAAGGCTGAGACAGGAGGATCATGAGCTCAAAGTCAGATTCAGTAATGGGGAGGCGCAAAGCAACTCAGTGAGACCCTATCTCTAAATAAATACCGAATAGAGCTACGGATGTGGCTCAATGGTTGAGTGAACCTGAGTTCAATTCCCAGTAACCCCCCCCAAAAAAAAATAGAGGTTCTTTTCCTTCTCCTTCTGGTGAAAGCACGAGAAAAATTTTCTCTGATCCTCACTGTGAGGACCTGTTAGAGTTTCAAGAGGAAGAAGCTATGAAAGTGTGTGAGTCTCCTGTGACCCGGGCCCTCCTGGAGTTTTACTCTCAGAGTTGTCTACGCTGAGCCTCCAGCAACTTCATCCATTGCAGTTCAGGATTTCTAAGCCCAGCACTGGATTGAGGGGAGGTTTCTGCTGGTCAGTTTCTCTTCCAGTAAGTTGTGATCTCCGTATCCTCTGTCTCTCTCTCCAATTTGGGGGCAGTGGTTTGCTCTGTGATCTCATGTCTTTGGTGGCTCTAAGGAGAATTTTGGTTTCTCAGTTTGTTCAGCTCTTTGCTTGTTAGGATGGCACGGCAACTTCTAAGCTTCTTACATGCAGGGCTGGGAATTGGAAGTCTTCAAAAAGTACAAATACTTAAACCATGTGTTCAACAGAGAGACTGTAAATGGATTTTCTTTGATCTCTCTTTTCTTTCTTTTAACCTCAGGAAGTCTAGGGAATCTTTTTTAAACAGTTAAATCTGGCTCATAAATGTTGAGGAAATATAAGCGTGTAGACAACAATCAGACCCTCCTGTAGGGTCCTGGGATTTTCCAGGGTGCTCACCTTGGTGGCTGGTGCAGCACAGAGGAGGCCCCACATCTTAGAATGTATGGGTGAGGAATCCTAACAGGATAACCATGATATTATATTCTATGTAGCTTTAGAAAAAATTCTACACATTCTTTCTCTGCAGTAAGAACTAGTATTTATGATTTACAGTGAAGCAGGAACTGTGTAATATTTCACTTAGTCCTCAGAGTAATTCTGTAGATACTATTGCTATCCTTAATAATGAGGAAATATATGGAGAGATTAAGTGACTTCCCCAAATCATACAGCTGCATGTGGACTCTATGTTAGAAACTGACTATATGTTACCCCCTGCAAACGGGGTGATCATTTTAGTTAACATAGGCAGTAAGAAAACATTAAGGAAGACTCAAAAGAGGTGACCAAGGGGTGGAAGGGATTTGGAACCAATAAAAGAGAAGGAAAAAAGTGACGGGGAGTAGGTGCTGCAGCCCTCTCTACTCACGGGGTTGATGTGCGTTCCAGTGTGTATACTGCACCGACTCAGGCTTCTGTCCTGTGGTCTTCCAAGTGTATTCTCCTGTGTCATTTTGGTCTTGCAGAGCGATCCAAAAATAACTGTCCTTTGTTTTCACCACACTACTGATCAAACTGGTAATAAAAGCCTGTTCAAACCTTGAAAAGGGGAAAAGGAAATGGTTACATTACGTTTCTAGGCAATAAAAAAATCTCATTAAAACATAATGAAGTGCACAGAATGGCACCAGAGTAAGCATTTCTTGCTAATTCTTTAGAACACAGAGCAGGAAAATACACAAAGATACTGAACATTACTAATAAATGCCAAATATCAGTGTAATTTCCAGAAATACATGAGGAGAATTTCATTCTTATAGACTTTTATAACTGTGTGTTAGTCAGCCTTTTATCATTGTGACCAAAATAAACAGCCAGAATAACTTAGAAGAATAAAAGTTTATATTGGCTCATGGTTTCAGAGGTTCAGCCCATGGTTGACAGATATCATTGCTCTGGGCCTCCAGGGTGAGGCAGAACATCATGGCAGAGGCGTAATGGAGGCATGATGGATAGAGTCTGTTCATGGTGGCCAGGAAGCAGAGAGTGGTAAGGGGACACAGGGAATAAACCCTTCCAGCACCTCCGCCCCCTAGTGACCCACCTCCTCCAGCCATGCCCCACCCTCCTAGAGTTACCACCCAGTTAGTTCATCAAAGGAGGATAGCCTGATTAGATTACAGCCCTCATAATCTAATCATTTCACCTACTGCATTAACATAAAGAGCTTTTGGGGAGAATCTCATATTCAAATCGTTAAGAAACTGTTTCAAGGAGCAGAGGCTGACTTTGGTTTCAGAGTGTAGGTGGGAAAGTCCATGTAGTGAACCATACATTTCTTAGAGTAAGATGGGGCCTGTTTTGTGTTTAGGCCACATACCACACACCATGCCATAATGTGCAGGGAGGTAGGGGCTGGCAGGAGAGAGGAGGAAGAGGATAGTACATTTTTCTGAATGAGTGTTTAACACTACAGAGTTCACACACACCCACTCACCATACTTGCTTGGTGAGAAAAGAATCTGAGTAGTAACTGTGTGTCTCCCTAATCAGTTTGTTCACAGGCACATGGAGTTCTTGGCTTATTCAAATGTGCATTTTCACTGATGATAAATTCAAGCAGAAGGAGCTACTACAAGCCAGTACATCCACTAGCATTTTCCCCAAACAGCTGAATGAATTAGTGTTCAATGATTGGTGGCAATTCTTCCTTTCCAGCATGAATACATTCACACAGAAAACGCCAATGCATACCTGATAAGAATTTAAAGCTAAATTTTGAAACTGTCTTGAGAAATCTATTTTCAAAATATATAAAGTTAGAAGGAATTTCCAACAGTGGTGACTTCTGGCCAGCTCTGCTGAGTCAATGGGAAATGAAGTCCTGATGAAGTTACCCAGGAACACAATGAGAAAGCAAATTAGACTTTTAAAATACTATTTGGATTTTAAAAATTTCCATGCATTCTTAACTTGCTAAGGGAAGTAAAAGCAGTGGGATCATTGGAAAACAGAGGTGTCACAAAGGAAATAAGGGGGGTGGGGTGGGCGGGGAAGAACAGAAAGAAGTAAAATTTGAAGTGACACCACTAGAAATGTTTAGTGACTAAAAACATCCGTGGTATGCATCTTTGCAGAGCTCATGGGTTTTCTTCATGCTTTAGTAAATATTTTCTGCAAATACTTTATTAACAGTCTAAATAGCACCCATTTGAAGTTAGACAAATTCTTTTGTAATTACACACAGGGGCAGAACCTTACATAAATGTGCTTCAGAAAGAAGGTATATCAAGCTGAATGCTGCCTGGATGCTGTCATAATTTTCCTTATACTTTGTTGGTTTGTGTGTCATAACATATGGTCTGCTTTCCTGATCCCTCCGAGGCAGCATGGCATGGTTATTGTCCCCACATGGTGCTGGAAATTGCTGTGTTAGAGGCCAGCAAGGCACTGTGCACCACGGGTGCGATGATCAGGCACTGCTTGTTGTGCCGGTGTTTAGTCTGGGGGTGTTGCTGGTTTTTCCATTACCTTATACTATGGCATTTATCAGATAATGCAGGGAAATGACCTTGTCTGTGAACTTGGCCTCGGGTATCATTATTCATGACAACATATTGCTTGTGTTCCCTGTTGGTTGTAGATCTATTTAGTCCCCTTTGATTTGTTATTTTATTTCTATTTATCATTGCTTGAAACAATAGAAACCTTCGGCTTTTTGAACTGGCAAGTGTATTTTTGAAGTAGTGTATATAATACTCATACATTAAATCCTAAAGCCTTCAAGTCAAAACAAGACTCTGGTTTTCTTGATCCAGTTTTAAAAGGTAAAGAAATGTGACAAATGTGTCTTTCTTCTAAACAATTAAAAAAATCTAAAAAAATTTCTTTTTTTTCTAAACAATATGAAGATATTAAATCTGGATAATAGCGTCTAATGTCTCGAGTATCAGTTTCCAGCTGGTAAAGAAGCAAGAGGTCATTTTATATTCTTTACCACTCACTATTTCAAACACTGATAGGGTAAAAACAAAAAACAAAAAACAAAACTCTGCCTTACAGTAATATAGAAGATGATCTTTCAGAGGCTTTTCTAACCCTGTGATTTAGAATTATTCATAAGAGAACATTCCAGAGTTTTGTATTATCTGGTCTTTTTGTCTGATTTGCTGAGCTTGTTTAATTCAAATGTTGTTGGGATTTAAGGAAACAAAAATAACCAAATATAATGTACATTCTTCCGTATTATTATTTGAACCAGGATAGCATGCTATCTCTAGGAACTGAATAAAGTAAAATCTATTTGTCACCTTAAAAAAAATGGTAAAATATTTTGCTTATGTGCACCTACTTACAAAATCAAATATTCTAGGAGAATAATTCTTGCAATCAGAAAGAAATTAACTTTTCCAATTAATGCCTTAGAAAAAGTTAAGAAATCACTTGTGTTTTCAATGTAAACAAGAAAAATACATCTTGAAGTTCCATTATGTTTGCAAAAAAATTATTCACGGTGCTAAACATTACATTTTAATTTAAAAATGCAATTTAAAGATAGCAGCATATTTTTAATATGCATTAATAAATTTTTTTCATTTCAGAATAAGAATTTTGCACTTTAAAAGTACATACTTTAAGAGGAGGTACTTTTTACTTAATATATAAGTGAACATTATGTTTCTTCATCATTTAGCAGTGATGGCTAACTGGAAAAAATTTGGCATGTAATTGGAAAAAAGGTTTCTTGTCTATGAACAACACAGCACGTAGCAGACAGCAGCACTATAATGATTGTGTTTGTATTATCCAAAATGAATTAAAAACAAAAGTAACACATAGAAAGTATAGCTTTACTTGTTAGCAAATGAAATTTAAAAAATAGTGGTTGTGTGTGTGTGTGTGTGTGTGTGTGTGTGTGTGAGAAGTTGAAGATTTCACTGGAAAGACTTGGTTTTGAACTAAGTAACTGCAATTTGCTGTCTCCCAATTACACAATTATCAACATTTTCTATGCCATTTGAAATAACAGACTTTGTTGTTGAAAAATATGAAAATGATCAGCTTCTTTCTCCTTCTTGTAAATGAAGAATGGAAATAGACTATCAATGGTTTTAAGATGGAGACACGCATCACGATCATTGTTGTCACAAGTTTCTGGTGGCCTCCTGTAATAACCAGGAATGTTAAATTTTCGAAAATTGTTTCTTGCAAACTATTAGAAAACAAATGTAGACTTAATATAGACAGAAGAAATAAACCTAGAAGAACAAATTCCAAGCTGTTAGTGGTGGTTCCTTTTGGGGAAGAGAAGAGAATAGACAGTAGGTGAAGGAGCACTGTCACTTTTTAGTCTATTTAGTCTGTTTAATTTTTACTAATGAGATTTTCTTTATTGTATTACTTTAAAGTGGATAACTAAAACGTGCCTTTAAAAAAATAGCTTCTTTTTTGTACACACAGAAAAACTATTAGAACTAATAAATGAAGTCAGCAAAGTTACAGCATACAAAATCAACACACAAAAGTGAGCTGTGTTCTATAACAATGGATAGTCCAAAAAAAGGAAATTAGGAAAACAATTGCATTTAGGATAGCACCTGACAGAATGACATACTTAAGAATAAAGTCAGCAGAAGAGGAGAACGTCTTGTACACTGAGAATTGCAAAATGCTGATGAAAGAAATTAAAAACACAAATAAACAGAAAGACATTCCCATGTTCATGGCTTGGAAGGATTACTATTATTACTATGTCCATATTATCCCAAATGATCTATGTATTCAAAATAATCCCTATCAAAATCCCAATGATTATATATATTATATTAATATATATCCTACATACATATATATAATTTTTCTTTTCAGAAATAGAAGTAATCCTAAATTTCATATGGAATTTCAAGGGACCTTGAATAGTTGAAAGAATAAAAAAGAGCAAAAAGTTGGAGGTCTCACACTTTTTGATTTCAAAACTTATTACAATTAGAATCCAAATAAAGTCTATACTATATTTTAAAAAACATACTACAAAGTGCAGTAATCAAAACTGTGGTACTGACACAAAGACTGACATATAGATCAATGGAACAACAGAAAGCCCAGAGAAAACTCTTGCATATATAGTCACATGATTTTCAACAAGGGTTCAAGATCATTCATGGAGAAGGTCAGTCTTTTCAATAAATGATGTTGGGGAAACTGGATGTACACTTGCAAAAGAATGAATTGGATTCCTATACCATTAAAAAAAAGAACTCAAAGTTAATAAAAAACTTAAACATAAAACCCAAAATTTTAAAACTCTTAGAAGAAAATGTAGGGAAAAGTTTTGTGATATTGTATATTGTTGTGACACATGACTAAACCAGTCAGGGTCACTCCAGATGAACTGGGCTGGCACGAAATAATCACACAGAGACAGAGAGATACCTTTTCTTTGGGTTCTTTGAAGTCTCCTCTGACCCAGATCCCACAAAAGAGGCAAGTCAGGCATGAAAGAGAATGAGCATGCCTGGAACCCTATTTTATTGGGGAGAAGCCGTCCAAAGGAAGCAAGGGGTAGGATTACAAAGGGACAGGTGAGTGTAACTCAACCCCACTGGGTAATGCCCACTCCTGGAGCCCCGCCTCTTTACCCAAGCGGAGGTAAAGCCCAAGTTACTGAGGGGCACAACAATGTTTAGTATCTCTTGCTTAGGACTTAAGGGTGTGTATTTCCAGAGGGGTTCCCGACAGTATATGGCAATTATATCTTGAAAATGACATCAAAAGTGTAGAAAATAAAATAAGATATGGATAAATTTGGCTTCATCAAAATGAAAAACTTTTGTGCATTAAAAGCACTATAGAGTGAGAAGGCAACCCATAGAATGGGAGAAAATATTTTCAAATATATATCTGATATAGGATTAATATACAGATATATAAATGACTTCTATAATTAAATGACAGAAAAACAAACACTCCAATTAAGAAATTAGCAAAATATTTGAATAGAAATGTCTCTAAATAAGATATACGGATGGCCAATATTGAAATGATGCTCATTCAGGGAAATGCAATCAAAGCCTCCATGAAACACCATGTCATATCTAGTAGCATGGCTATTATCAAAATGCAACAAAACAACCAGAGAATAACAAATTGGCCAGAGTGTGGTGACTTTGGAACCCTGTGCACTACTGGTGGGAGTGTAAAATGGTGCTGCCACTATGGAAAACAGTATGGCATTTCCTCAAAAAATTAAAAATAGAATTATCATATGACCTGGCAATTTTACTTCTGAGTATATACTCAAAGAATTTAAAGCAGGGACTTGAATTTGTATATTCATGTTCAAGGTAGCATTATTTATAATTGTCAAAAGGTGAAAGCAACCCAAATAATTACTGATGGACAAATGGGTCAACAAAATGTGGTATATACATATCAGGCTATCTTACCCTTAAAAACAAAGGAAATTCTGATGTTTGCTGCAACATGTATAAACCATGATGGCATTCTTCTAAGTAAAATGAGCCAGAGTCAAAAGGAAAAAATTTCACTTACATGAGGAATCTAGAGTGGTCAAACTTACTGCGACAGAAAATAGAACAGTAGTTGTCAGGAGTTGGTGATGAGGGGGAAATGGGAGTTTTTTAAAATGAGTACAGAGTTTCAATATGAGAAGATGAAAAACCTCTGGAGATGGAGATGGTGGGAGCTGTACCACAATGTGAATGCACTTAATGCCATTGAATGATACACTTAAAATGGTTTATATGGTAAATTTTCTGCTATGTGTATTACACCCACACACACACACAAAAGTTAACTGCTAGGGTGTTTTGGATAAGGCAGTTGCAGGAAAATGGCAAAACTTTAAAAATACTTGAGTATAATGCATATTTAAACAGAAAAAAGTGAGACATTGCAGGATTTTTCTCTCTGGCAAGCTTCACAAAATCAAATATCATTTGTATTATTTTTATTGCTAAATATTCCATAACTGATTGATCAAGATTTCAACATACAAGCACCTAGACAATTATCTATGGTAACTTTGGAATTGGAGTTTTGCATTCCTGCTCTGATTAGCAGCAAAGTCACTGGGCCTGAAAAGGTTTTGTAATAGTACACCAGTAAATAAAAATCTGTTACTTAGTAATAAGGGTCTGTTTTTCTGACTTTTTCTATTCCACAAAGTGTTAAAAAGTCCTAGAGCAAGAGTGGTTGCTGGATAACAAAAGAAATAAGTAATTTGTAGCAGGTGGTTCTAATTGTGCCCATCAAACCTGTCACTCAATTGTGCAGAAGAGTGGAAAATCAATTAGCAACTACAAGCCTGGGTGCTGAAGAGTGATAGCAATGTCTCAACTCAAACAGGAAATCAGTAATGGAAGAAAATGATTACCAAGGCTAGTGGATGCCCCTGGGTCTGAGGAGGCTTTCCATCTACCGTCCAGCCTTCTTAGACAGAAGATACTGCTGGAGAACATTCCAACATGTGTGTTACTCAAAGAGCGGTTTATTGCCTCATGGGGTCTAGATGGATAAAGACCAAGAGTCCAGCGTTCTTCCTTTTTCCAACATCCTGCTTTGGATGTGGTCTTGTTTGCCAGGTAGTGTACTTGTTGCTAACTGACCTGGAAGGGCTACATTTGCTCAGAGGTGGTCCTGCAGGCATGGTTAGCAACTGGGCTGGTGGTCAGTACAAGGCAACTTGGACAGGCCTAGGTAGCCGAAATAGGGATTAAAATCAAATTTACCTCTGCCATAATTTTGCTTCAGAGTTGGAACACACTTGAGTGTAGGCTACTGAATGTAGTTAAGCAAAGAAAAAAATCATGTTTACAACATACACTTGTATCCAGTTTTGGGGAAACAAAACAGATTTTTCCCCCAGACACTTTTCATCATTTGCATGAGGTCCCCAAAGCATTGGTAGAATATGAAGCATCTGAACCCTAAGGCTGATTTCTGCCCTAGCTAGGGTCACTTTGGCACTGTGAACAATCTATAATGTGACTTTGAGTTCATCACTTTGTCCTGTTACTCCATCTTCTTCATTTGTTCCACATGTCTGTGTTCTCTTTCGTCAGCTGCTGTATTGCAAAAGGCACTGGACAATTATACCATTTATCTATCTATCGATCAATCCATCGATCTACCTAATATCTTGTCGTTGTTTAATAGGGTGCATTATATTGGCATTCAATAAATACTTTTTAAATAAACTCTTGACTATTAATTTTTTTCATGGTCAGATAACATATAAAAAGTAATTAACAGCATGCCTGGTATGTGACAGGACCTCAATGAACATTAAGCAAACAAAAATTTAAAAAAGAAAAGGAAGAATGAGACATAAAAATAGATGAAACAATTATACTTATTTTCTTCAATACAGAACAATTTAATTATAATGAACAGAGGACCCTGGTTTCATTGGTCAAGCTCCTTTTATGTCCAGTGTTGACTTGCTGACTTGGGACTTCTGATCCAAGGTGCTTGTGGAAGCTGCCTAGAAAGTTGGGGGGATAAAGGCTTCCTTCTGCCTGGTATCTATACCTGGGAGGGGGAAAGGCAGAACTAAAACTAATGCTGAGATACATCAAAGGTAGCATTATACCCTAAAGAAGGTCATTTAGTCTGTGACATGATGTCAACCCATTCCCCAGTGTATTAATCCATTTCTCTGCACACATGCATGCACATTCTTGTGCATTTTTTGGAGTATATACTGGAAAAGATTCCAGGACAGATGGAGGGAGTGAGGAAAGAAAGAGGGTGAGAGAAGAGAAAAAACACTGGTGACTAAGAATGTTGATTTCCAAATCAAGGGAGAACAACAGAGAAAGCATACAAGGTCTCTCTCCAAAGTAGACAGATGCATGAAGAGTCTCTAGACAAAACCAAAGCACCAGTTCTCCTATTTCCTGGTAGTCAGTGGATTTTTTTTTTTTCATACAGATCTCTCACTTCATTGCTCAGATTGGTCTTGTTCAAGTAATCTTACAGCCTCAATCTCCCAAGTAGCTGGGATTACAGGTATGTACCACCACATGCAGTTTTCAGTGGATATTTTCAAAGGTAATGGCCTTGGCACAAAAGCAAGAGACTTGTTTTGCAGGTGTCTTTCCTGTGGAACCACTGAAGAGTTCTATCCTGCTGCTCTGTTTTAAGCATGGAGAAACTGGCCTTCCAGCCCTCACTGTCCTTGACATTGATTGTGACAGGAGGTCACCTTTGTTATGGCACTTTTTATCCCCAGTAGCATGCTGCAAATAATATGAAGAGTAAAAAGGCACAACCCTCTGCAGGATCAGGAAGACATCTGTGCACAAAGAAGTCTAAGTCTAAACAAAATAGACCTAAGCAGCAATGGTGAGGTATTTGAATACCATCCACATTTTCACTACACTTCCTTTTCTGCTAAAGAAAGACCCCATGCAGTTTACACATATTGTGTTTAAAAAATACTTGGTAAATATTTGTTTTCCATGACAAGCAGTTAGAAGATAAAAGCCTAAATACAACCGAATATATTAGCAAAGCTAGTAATTAATAAATCTTTGTGGAAAGTACAAGTCATCTTAAATTTTACTATTTGTCATTCAAAAATCAATTTAGAAATAACATCAGAAGATTTAAATTCACCTCCATAAATGCTTTAGGTAATTGAATACCCTACTCTACAGCACACTTTACATTTTAAGAAGCTCTGATTATGGTTAGATTTTATCATCCCAAGAGAACCTCACATTGAAGAATAGTAATGTTTCTGCTAGAAAATTTTAATTTTACCTGTTTGTAATGGTCACAAGTGCAGGAGGACAGTAGTAACCGCTGGAAGCCTGGTCAAAGGTGCGAAGGACTGTATCAATTTTGTAACAGAATCTACCATGTCTCTCCCATCCCTTAAACAAGAAAAGGGGAAATTAACAATGTGTTTTATTTTAATTAAATACCCATAGGTCTTTTTTTGCATCTTCTCATATATATAACTTTTTTCTCTGACTCACTCAAATCTCCTTGAATTTTGTCTATCTTTATATTTCTCCTATCTGGTGGTTCCAATAGCTATAGCCACTTTGACACTTTTAAAATTATCTGAACAAACTAGAAATTTTAATTAACTTAAAAATGCAAAAACTTTGACACAAATGAAAATAAAGGGGGAAAACATAGCAAACAAAAGAACCCCAACTCTGGATCCAACCACAGTGTGACTTTATCTATTAATGTTGAATGAATTTCAATAAGTATAATGTCTCCACATCTAGTTTTCTCTTCTGTAAAATGCTATAGTGTAATATTCATCGGGCTATTGTGAATCAGAAAGAATCAACGCAGGCAGAGATCTTAGAGTAGAGCCAGGAAATCAGTAAGAGCAAAGAAGAAAAGTGTCTAGATAATATTGGAGTCTTTTTTTTTTTCAACTTTCTTTCATATTGATTGTTTTGTGTTATCTCTTTGAGCTTAGGGACTTAAATAAAATCACCAACCAGTGGACCAGCTGAGCCTGGAACCCAATTCTGGTGCAATTGAGGATGGTCTTAGTTCGATATGATACTTCCAAATAAAGAATGGCTAAAAATGTATATATACATATATATGACAAAGATTATATTCCTAAATTAACTGTCTGGCCTTTTAGAGAGGAAGAAAGCTAATTTTGACACTCAGACAAAAAAGACAAATATGTTGCTCTATGGCTTAGCCCTAGGAGCAAGTTAGGGTCACTCTGTTCTTTAAAATCACACAATACAGGAGTCATACATTCATTATATTTCAAGTGAATTATTTTAGGTCTTTTTGTTTCAGTATTATTAAACCACATTGCTTAAATGTGCCTTTTTTTTTCTTTTTACTTATTCACCAGTTTTAAAATACCTTTCACTTTGTGCCATGCCAATGCTTACCTGCTTTTGATGAGGCATAAAATGCTTTCTAGAATATTTCTTGGAAAGGTCTCAGTCTTGTCAATTAAAGAAAACCTTAATTTAGAAATCTGATATTTTGGTTCAAAACATTTCATGAAATGATGTGGTTCACATGGCACCCACATCCAGCCGTTCAGGGTCTGCTCTGAATTCACTCCCCTCTACTTCACTCCTGATCCTCTCTGTGTAACTGACAGCTCCAGAGAGACCCCTGTGAGCACTCTGTGGGCCAGGGGCAGGGAGGTTAGACTGCTTTTGTTCCTGGAAGGACAGGTGGAGGGAGGCTGACAATTTGACCTTTCTAACCAACTATTCCTTCTTTATTAGCAGTTTTTGGATCATGGGCAGCTTAGCAAAACAAAAATCCAAGAACTGAACAGCCTCAAGAAAAGGGAGGGTAAAAAGAAGTGGCTGAGTAGTAACCAGGAGAACAAAACCTCTGCACTGCAAGCCCTTGTCCACATAATGGAAGAGTGGAGAGTGACAGGAGAGTCACCCTTTGTATACTCTAGCTGCCACTTCATTTCTAAATGAAAGGATGAGGGTAATAATGTTGAAGCATTTGCTTATATTGTCCAATCCCCAAAAGGTGACTCAGAGGAAAAAATAAATCACTTTGTTTTTTTGGCTTTGAATAAGACTGATTTTGTAAATTCATGTTGCAAGGGGACACTATTTAGAGAGTTCCATTAAAACAAATGGCTAAAAGAAAGGAATCATTGGAAACCATACTCAGAGGCTGATGTAAAGCAAAAAATTATCAGGATATTTTTCATACAACAAAAGAACTAGCCCTAAACTCAGAATCTTGAAATACTGGTAATTCTAGACAGAAAAGGGAAGCAGTAAAGTTCACATAGAGCATTCTGCTTTTTTGTATAAGAAGTTGATTGCTCATTCAGCAAAAAAATAAAACATGTGGAGTTGCCTTGAAAGCCACATAAGATAGAGATTAGGTCAGTGGTCAGCTATAACTAATTCAGGAACTGGAGTCCTTAGATAAACTGTTTGGTGACATGTCAGCTATGGCACATATATTGTCCATCTGGAGTTTGAAGATGTAGTTTATATAAGCATTCATTAACAAATGGAATACAGTTTTTGCAGAGATGGATCACTGTTTAGTTTGAACATAAATAACTGGATTAAAGAAGAAAAGATTTAAAGTGGAGTTACATAAAAATCAGTCTGGGAATTTTTTAAAAAATATTTATTTAGTTGTAGATGAACTTACAGTATCTTTATTTATTTTTATGTGGTGCTGAGGATCGAATCCAGTACCTCACACATTCGAGGCAAGCACTTTATCACTGAGCTACAGCCCCAGCCCCTGGAAAATTTTTGAGAATAACACGTAGCATGAAAATTTCCGATGAAAAAGAGGGAGGGGGCAGGGGGAAGGAGAGAGAACATGGGTCCATATGCTGAGGACACTGAGAGGTCGATTTTTAAATGCAATTTTATCTCAGGGCAGTAAATAGTCAAGAAATTTTAAAGAGATAATTTTCTACCTTTTAGGTTTAAAACCTAAAGTATTACATATTTTTATTTAAACTATCTAAAATACTTTGTTATTATATTAAAGTATCTTTATTATTGCATTTCTAAATAAAGAATATATCACAAGCATGCTCTCCTCTCCTTTATTTTATTCTGTTCCAATATTTAAGTCTCAGAAGGGGAAGAAGAAGGCAAGATGCTGGGTGCCGAAGTTCACGGTGACTCCAAGGAACGCATTTGCTTTCTCTCTGACATCCCATTTGAGAACTATGAAAACCATGTGTGAGAGGAGGCATCGTGCCACAGCCATTGTTTGTACAGATGGCACAACAGGATCATTTACATTTTTTATCTCAAGGAAAAAAAGAGTAGTCTTGGGTCAAAGAGCACAGCAAGACAACGATCTCTCTCAGGGTTGTAAATCCTTCAGGTGCCTCTAGCTGGGAATTGTTTGGTTTGTAAAAAGTATCCCACACTCAGGAAAGAGAGAGAAAGAGAGAGAAAGAGAGTGAGGGGGTGGGAAGGAGAGGAGGAATGGAGAGCCAAGAGAGGGAAGGGAAAGGAAAGGTGGGGAGGGCAGAGATTTACTTTAAATTGAGGGCAGATATATTATTCTACCTATGTAGACCCTGTACCTAAATTGCAGTGTTACCCATACTTACCTCTTGACATCCTGATTCAGCATCAGGAAGAACATGGCCTGCTTTTTTACAAATGTAAAAATAAGTTTCTTCGCAATTTTTGACTTTCCAATATCCCTCCTATGGGAGAAAATGTTATGAAGAATGAATACACTCTGTGCTCATGCTTGTGGGCAATACCCCTTATTATGACCCAATATCTGATTAATAGCAAGTGTTTCCAGTGGGGCCATGTTTCAGGACCCTGCCTAGGAAAGGGTCAGCAGCCCCTCCAGGGATGGGAAGCCTCACTCTCTCTCCAGCATGCAACAGTTTTGATGCCTGCAATTTAGAAACGGGTTAGGAGGGAGGATACAACTGATATTTCTTGGTTGCTGCTGTGTACTAGACCTAATGTTGGGTGATTTTCATGAATTTCAATGTTTCTATCAGGTAGCAATTATTCTAATTTGAAGATTAGGCTTGATGCTTTGCACAAAGTTCTGTAGTCAGTAAAAAAAAAAATTAGAGCTAGGATTGATATCTGGGTCAGTCTGGCTTTGCGTTAAGCTGCTCTCAAATTTTCTTATAAAAAGATGGGATAGAGTATGGTTCAAAATCATTAGTGTGTAACAGAATCACCTGGAGGGACTCCTGAAACACTGATGGCTGTAGCCCTTGATCAGATATTTCATTCAGTGGGTCTGGTGGGACCTGAGGATTTGTAATTGTAAAAGGCTTCAGGTGATGGTGATGTTGCCCGTCTAAGGTCATGTCTTGAGAAGCACATGGATGGAGTCATCCCTCTGATTGATTGAGAGTGCCGCTTTCTCTTCCCAACCACTTCTAAGTGTTAAATCAAAGGCTCTGCTGCTTTTATGTATAAACTTGATGCTGGGGAAATGCCTGGAAGCCACTGTGAATCATCCTCACATGGTTGAAATTCATGTTCAACCCCCAAAGTCCTTCTCCATCACTAAGTTTTCAGAGCATCACTCAGCTCTTTATATAACAGGCTGTCTTCTCCCAGCCCTACCAACGGCTGTTCTCAGATTCCTCATTAATAATAGTATAATATGTGCCAGCAGATTAAAATTTTAATTTTCCAAATGATTTTTTTATTTTAATTCAAGTCAGAACTTTAGATTAAAACCACACAATTCAAATTTCAGTTGGTATTTCAGGTATACGGAATTTTAGGGGAATATGGAGCCCTTCCGTGACCTTCAGAAGCATACTCTGTCAAGAGCTGACATTTTCACCTGTAAGAGCAGCACTGTCCCTCCCCATGGAATCCTCCAGCAAACCATCCAATTATAGAATAGTCAGGCATACCAGAGTTGCTTAATGACTGTTGGATAGATAGATGGATGAATGAGTGGTTTCCTAGGCTTTCACATTCAAATTTAGGTGTTAATCATGATTAGGTAACTAGTTACATATAACGAGTATTTCATTTTAAGGCTTACTTGACGAAAATAAGTGTTGATTTTTGTATACCTACTACTTAAGGAAATAAGCTGTTACAAAGGGGTCTACAGAATATCCCACTTAGAGGAGAAAACCTACCTCACTCTTTTGAAATAATACTATCTATCTAAATGTTGGCTCCTGTTCTATAAAAAAGCTAAGTGAAATATTCTTGTCAGTCAATAGGAAATGAAGGTCATCTTAATTATATCAAAACCAATGAGTCAATAACGTTTCTACTATAGGAGCAGGAACTGTGGTGGATTTCAGCAGAGTCAGACCTATGGCAAAGATTTAGGAGGTCACTGTCTCTCCTTCCCCCAAAGGAACTCAGAGGCACTGCATTAACATGTATAATTGTGACTGCATATGTTATGCAGGCCTTAAGTACACAACAATAAAGGTGTCACAGAAGTAAGTGTCTGGGTCTGTGATGTGGCCCAAGTCCCAGGCATAGGAGATCCTTGACACAGGTCCAGCAACATGAGCATTGAGAAAAACGAATCAACTTACAGATTGCTCTGCTGAGACACATAGCTGGCTTCTATTTGGAAAAATCCGGGGCTCAAGTGTGTGCCAATTAGTAAAGATGACTGAGGAGCCATTAGACCATTCAAAGAAAACTGGAATTTTATTGCTGCTCAAACCAATCCATGTTTCGGATGCATTTTCTGTAAGAGACAATTGTAAATTACTTAAGAGATTCTATTATTTGCAAAGGTGATAATGCACTGAAGTTATTACCAAAACATACTACTTTACATGTGATTGCTTCATGTGAAGAAACCCGTTTAAGCTTCATATAAATACCTGTCTAAACTTTCCCCTCCCACAATATTCAGATCTGCTTCAAGATCTTTTAAGTGAGGCAAAGGGTGAGCTAAAGCCATCACAATGACAAAACCAAAGCAAGACAGACTCCTTGGACTCTAGTTCCTATTATAGTGAGTAAAATAGACCTGAAAATCTGGTTTAACTTCTGCCTAGAGAAAGGGAAAAAAATGGTAGGTTGATTGGATTATGAAAAGGGCACATTTAAGAGAAAAAGCACTTGTAATGATATCTACCTTTAATATTTTTCCCTTTTTCATCCCCTCATCCCACACAAAGGAGAAAAGGAACAGAAGCTCTTACATGAATTAAATTGGCCAAATTATGTTGTTGTATCTTGTGCATGTATGAGTATGTAACAATGGATCCCACTATTATGTATAATTATAACTCACCAATAAGAAATATGAAAAAAAAAAATAAAATGGGAGCAATGGGTTTCTGGAAAAATAACAAAGCGTGACAGCCTAGATAGGATAAAGAGACCCCAGGTGGTTAAGAAATGTCTAAGTGTCATTGTGGACACAGAGGCAGCCTTAGGATTCTTTTAATCCCAAATGGAAAGGATTAGGGAAAATGACAGGAAGATTTGTGTTTTCATGCCAAAGCAAAACCTAACATTCAAAAGGTCATCAAAGCAGAGTTCTGGGGGTTTCTGGGTTTGTTTTCACTTTTAAAAACTGAAAACTGAAATGAATGATTTCAATGTTTTCCAGCAGGATTCCTGTGAACTATAGGACAGGGAGTAGCAGACTGGATCTGAAGGGCTGAAGGTAGTAGAGGCTGAAAGCCCAGAACCTGCACATGACAGATTGCCTGAAAATCACCATGCCAAATAAGTTACGTCTTTCTCACTGCCTGAAATTATTTCATTTAATTATTTGCTTAAGGAATTCCCTTTACATGACCAGCACACAACTACTATACTACATGATGACCATAAAACTAAATCATAGGTTTAGATTTTGCATTAGAAGTTTCAGAAAGTGATATTACCCCTAAAACAATTAAAAGCCATCTAATCATATTTGGCGTATGTGGAGATGTTACAAAGTTTCTGAACATGCATTTAGTAAAAATCCAATTAATTTGCATTCCTGAATATTATTGAGAACCTTTAAATAAATCTGCCCAAAACACTTTTAAATGGCTTAAATTTCTTTTCAACTCCACTAATAAAACATTACTGCAGTCTGGGGTTGTGGCTCAGTGGTAGAGCGCTCACCTTGCATGTGTGAGACCCTGGGTTTGATCCTCAGCACCACATAACAATAAATAAATAAATAAATAAATAAAATAAAGGTATTGTGCCCAACTACAACTAACAAAATATTTTTTAAAAAAGTTACTGCATCATGTTTCATTCTTCTTAAACCTAAGGCAAAGATACTCACCATCTCTAAGGAGATTTACAAGGAACTCCACCTCTGCTAATGAAGCTATGTCTATTAATGTGCTGTTATCAGACTGGCAAGAATGCAAAGCCTCATTCCAGGTCTTTTCTTCTTTCTGAAGTTTGTAGCAATTACGATTGTAGGGATTCCAGCCAGGCTCACAGTGGGTAGCGTGATATTTCCAAGCATCTTTATCTTTTTTCAACAAAAAGCAATGTAATTTTCCACAATTATTTTAACATGACTTATTACTCTTTATTTAAATTGCCATCAATATGATTACTTTGAAAATGTGAAAATCAAGATAAATGCAATGACATATAAATCGTGGAATTTTAGATCCTCAGAATTGAGAAGGGTCTAGTCTCTGATCTAGATCTAGATCTAAAGTCTAATGAATCTCAGCTCCTCATTTTCCAGATGAGACATCTAAGACACAAAGCAGTAGGAGACTTTACAAAGATCATGTAAAACAAAAGCTGAAAGTCAGGGCTAGTTAACAGGGTTAGGTATGATTTCACTGCTATCTGAGGGAAGAAAACATTCTTTTAAAATTGCTTCTTGGACTCTGACAACAATTAGAATCATAGTCCAAGAATGTAGAACATTTAGACATCATCCAGTGGTTTTCAAGCTAGGAAATGAAGCCACATAGAACCCTTTTAAAATATGGAGTTTTAAACCTCAGTCTAAAGGTTACAATAAAAAGGTGAAGGAGGAACTTTTTCTGATGGAAGCAATAGCAGAGCCAAGCAAGAACCTGGTGTGGCAGAGCAAGATGGTGGTTGAGGGCTGGGATGCAGCTCAGGGGTAGAACGCTTGCCTGACATGTGGGAGGTGCTGGATCTGCTCCTCAATATGTTCGCTCTTGTGTGCTTGCTGTGCACAGGCCCCCCACCCCCAAGATGGAGATGAGTAAGATCCTCCAGTGACGTCTCCCCACAGAACACCAAGCTGAACAGCTATTCATGCACCAAACTACCTTCACAAGAGCCAAGGAAATCAGATGAGAGACTCTAGGCCTTGCTTTTAGTACAAAATGAAAGGGCATACTAAAGAAGGCAGGAAGGAAAGTGTCACCTCTCCTCCAATTCTAAGCAGTCAGGCACATAAAGAGGTGCCTCCCCCTTGGGGGAAGTAGAGAGAACCATGTTCGAGGTCTTCAACTTGAAGCCCAGTACCAGGCCCACCATGGTGAAACCAGTGACCATGGCCCCTATTGCCAGACTAATACCTGTGGACTGAACTCCACGAATTGTTAGGCAGACTGTCTCCACTAAGTTTCCTCCAATCTCCAGCAGCAGAGCAGGGAGCAGGACTCCCTTCTTGGGGAACAGGGCATGAAAGCTAGCACAGGGCTTTGTGTTGAAGCTCCAGTGCCAGGCCCACTGCAGTGAGACCCAGCACCTCTTAGAAACTGAAGACCTCATTCACAGGCCACAACTCCTAGATAGAGCCTCTGCGTCAGCCCCAGCATCAGGTGGCAATCAGTTGAGTTTTTGCCTGCATCATCTCTGGCCGTAGAATGAAACTGGGGTACACCTACCCTCTTCCTGAGACTGTACAGGCCCCTGCAGCTATGAGACTCAAGTACAACCTAGTTTAATTTAGCCTTGGTGTCTTCCACCACCAGTCTCAGACAGCAGCTATTTTCTTTTCTTTTTTTGGGGTAGGGTGAGGTAGGTGGATACTGGGAATTGAATTCAGGGCCACTCAACCACTGAGCCACATCTCAGCCCTATTTTGTATTTTATTTAGAGACAGGGTCTCAGTGAGTTGCTTAGTGCCTCGTTTTTGCTGAGGCTGGCTTTGAACTTGCAAACCTCCTGTTTCAGTCTCCCAAGCCACTGGAATTACAGGCGTGTGCCACCTAACTCGGCTAGCCAGTTATTTTCTGAGGGCAGTGCTCTCAGACAGTGTCCTAGAACTGCCCATGAACCAGAAAGACCTACATCCCAGGGGCAAAGACTCATGTTTTGGCCTGTTTCTCTGCCATCTGTGGTATGGGCCTCGGAATACCCCTGAGACTGTGCAGGCCTTTGCAGCTATGAGACTCAGGTGTTACAGCTTACTGACAGTCTTAGTGGCCAAGGGACAACCTTCACAACACTACCTCAACCTTGGGCAGTATAATGTGCTGCAAAATGCCATTCACCGTGGACAGGAGAGGGTGTAAGTACAAGACTTTGCCCTAGACCTCAGTGCTAATTTGGTGAACCTTTTTTTTTTTTTTTTTTTAAAGAGAGAGTGAGAGAGAGGGGGGAGAGAGAGAGAGAGAGAGAGAGAGAGAGAGAGAGAGAGAGAGAGAGAGAGAGAGAGAGAGAGAACTTTTTAATATTTATTTTTTTTTTTTAGTTCTCGGCGGACACAACATCTTTGTTGGTATGTGGTGCTGAGGATCGAACCCGGGCCGCACGCATGCCAGGCGAGTGCGCTACCGCTTGAGCCACATCCCCAGCCCAATTTGGTGAACCTTAACACCAGGCAGATCCTGGTGGGTTCATCCCCAGGCCTGCCTGCAGAGGAAGCCTCTGGAACAGCTCCAGTGCCAGGGGAAGATACATGGCCTCAGTCTATTGTATTTCTGTTCTAGCTAATGGCAGAATAGGCCACAAGTCCACCTCATCAATAGGCAGCCCATAGAGTGAGCCTTGCTCCTACCCAATTTGTGTTGGTCTTAGTGGGCTCAGGATGTGATGCAGCTCTGGTGGCCACAGGTATGACAGAGGAACTTGAGGCTGGTTCATCCATCTGCCTAGGGCCAGGTAGAATCTTGCAGTGTAACTACAAGGCCAGTAACTGTGGATGAGGCATCTGGGGTTATTGGTGTTCAAGAAGGACTTGAAAATGCTGAAGGGGTAGAAAGCTTACTCGAAGAAATAATAACAGGAAACTTCCTAAACCTAGAGAAGGATACAAATATCCAAGTACAAGAAAGTTAAAAGTTATCAGTCAGATTTAACTTAACCAGGGCTAGCCCAAGGTATTTTATAATCAAGCTCTAAAAGGTGAAAGATGAAGAGAAGATTCTCAAAATTGCAAGAGAGACAAACAGCACATTGGAGTCTCCCAATTTACTCAACAGCAGACTTCTTAGCAGAGACCTGGTAGACCAGGACAGAGTGGCCTGAGATTTTCATAGTACTGAAGGAAAAAGAAGTAAAAAAAGTATTTTCTGAGGATACTGTACCCAGCAAATCTATCCATTAGAAATGAAGAAGAGATAAAGACATTCCCAAATGAAAACTTGAGAAAATACAATACTACCAGATCTATTACACAAGAAACGCTAAAGGAAGTTCTTAAAACTGAAATAAAGAGACATTAATGAGTAAGAGTATGAATGGGAAGGTAAAAAACCTACTAGTAAGGGTACATAAACAAATTCAGAATGTTCTCATATTTTCTCATATGGTAAGTATGGTGTTAAACCATTCATATCTTTAACATAAAAACTAAAATTTAAAATGTTGAAAAATAATAACTACATTAATGTGTTAAGAGATAGGCAATATAGAAAGATGTAAAATGGGCTATCAAAAAATTTAAATGGGAGAAGGAGGGGGCTGTGAATGTGTACTTTTCTTAGTAGTATATTTTCTCTTGTTCTTTTGTATTTGGTTCTGTTCTGTTCTTTAAGTTGGTAAAAATTAAAAATAACTTATTATAATCAAAAGTTATGTTTTGTAAGCCTCATGGTAACCACAAAGCAAAAATCTATAATAGACAAAACAAAATAAAAAGCAAAGAATCAAAACACACTGATAGAGTAAATCACTTAACCATAAAGGAAGACTGTAAAAGAGGGAGAAATAAAGAATTACAAAAATACTAGAATACAAGTTATAAAGTGATTACCTCAAACATAAATGAATTAAATTCTCCAATTAAAAGACATACAGTGTCTGGAGCAAAAAAGAAAAGAAAACAACAACAACAACAACAAAAAACCCAAGACCCAAATATATGTTGCTCACAAGAAACTCACTTTACCTCTAAGGACACATATAGGGTGAAAGTGAAGAGATTGCTATGATATGACATGTAAGTAGAATCAAAAAGAAAGCAGGAGTAGCCATATTTATATAAAATAAAATAGACTTTAAATCAAAAGCAGTAAAAAGAGAAAAGGAAAGTCACTATAAAATAATAAGGGGTAGCCAGGCACAGTGGCACACAACCGTAATCCCAGCAACTCAGGAGACTGAGGCAGGAGAATTGCAAGTCTGAGGCCAGCATCTGCAACTTAACAAGACCCTGTATTAAAACAAAAATAAAAAGGGCTGAGGATGTGGTTCATCAATATATGGAATGTGGAAAAACTGAAAGTTCTCTTTTTAAGATCTACAACAAGACAAAGTTGCCAATATAGTCACTTTTAGCCAATATAGTCTTGGAAGTCCTAGCCAGAGCAAGCAGGCAAGAGGAAGAAATAAAGGACATCCAAATTGGAAAAAAAGAAATAAAATTGTCAGTCTCCAGAAGACATGATCTAACCAAATAACTTTTAGAACTAATAAATGAATTCAATAAAGTTGCAAGATAGAAAGTCAATATATAAAAATCAGTAATGTTGCTTTATGCCAATAATGAATTATTTGAAATAGAAATCAAGATAGCAATCTCATTTTCAATAGCTATCAAAAAGTCCTTTTTTTTAAAAGAGAGAGTGAGAGAGGGAGAGAGAGAGAAAGAGAGAGAGAATTTTAATATTTATTTTTTAGTTATCGGCGGACACAACATCTTTGTATGTGGTGCTGAGAATCAAAACCGGGCCGCATGCATGCTACCGCTTGAGCCACATCCCCAGCCCTCAAAAAGTCTTGAAATAAGTTTAGCCAAAGAGATGAAAGATATCTACAATGAAAATTTGAAACATTGATTAAAGAAATTAGAGACAAAAAGTGGAAAGACATCCTGTGTTCACAGCTTAGAAGAATCAGTGTTGTTAAAATGTCTGTATTGCATGAAATGATTTACAGGTTCAGTGCAATTCCTATCAAAATACTAATGATATTCTTCAGAAAACTAGAGAAAACAGTCCTCAAATTAATATGGAAACAAACAAAACTCCAAATAGCCAAAGTCATCTTAAACAAAAGAACAAATCAGGAGGCACTACACTGCCTGATTTCAAGACATACTACAAAGCTATAACAATCAAAACAGCATGGTATTGGCATAAAAACAGACACATAGACCAATGGAACAGAAGAGAGAACCTAGAAATCTACCCATGCTTCCATAGCCAACTGGTTTTTGACAAAGGTGCTAAGAACACACATTGGAGAAAGGTCAGTCTTTTCAATAAATGGTGCTGGAAAAATATCCACATGCAGAAGACTGAAATTAGACCCCTATCTCTTACCTGTTACAAAAATAAGCTAAAAAAAAATGAAGACTTAAATGTAAGACATGAAAGTACTTGATGAAAAAAGGAGAAATGCTTCAGGACTTTGGAGTGGACAAGCATTTTTTGGTTGAGACCTCACAAATATAGGAAACAAAAGCAAAAATGGAAATTACTTCAAACTATAAAGCTTCTGCTAAGTGAAGGAATTAATCAACAGAGCACAGAGAGAATCTACATAAAGGGAGACATATTTGCAAACTGTGCATCTGACAAGGAATTACTACCTAGAATATAGAAGGAACTCCAAAAATTCAATTAAAAAAAACTAATAGCTTGATTAAAGTGGGCGATAGGGCACAGTGGCACACGCCTATAACCCAGCAGCACAGGAGGCTGAGACAGGAGGATTGTGAGGTCAAAGTTAGCCTCAGCAAAAGTGAGGTGCTAAGCAACTCAGTGAGACCCTGTCTCTAAATAAAATACACAATAGGGCTGGGGATATGGCTCAGTGAGTTGAGTGATCCTGAGTTCAATATCTGATACAAAAAAAAAAAAAAGTCTAGACTTTGGGCAGGGGTTGTGGCTCAGTGGTAGAATGCTTGCCTAGCATGTGTGAAGCACTGGGTTAGATCCTCGGCACCACATAAAAATAAAAGTATTGTGTCCATCTAAAACTGAAAAAAAAAAAAAAGCAGTGGGTGTTCCTTACTCCCATAGAGCTGACAGTTGGAGATAGAGAACTTAAAAAAAAAAGTGGGCAATAAATCTAAGTAGACATTTCTCAACAGAAGATATCCCAATGGCCAATAGAAATTAAAAAAAAGTTTAATATCACTAGTCACCAGGAAAATGCAAATCAAACCACAATGAGATATAGCCTTGCCCCAATAAATAAATGGCTATTATAATAAAGACTAAAGAGAATCAATACTGGCAAGGAGGTAGAGAAAAGGAAACCCTTGCATACTGTTGTTGTGAATGTAAATTAGTATAGCCATTAAGGAAAACAATATGGAAGTTCCTCAAAAAATAAATATGTAACTACCACATGATCCAGTAATCCCACTAGTGGCTATATTTCCAAAGGAAATGAAATCAGTATGTCAAAGACACATCTGTTTTACATGCTTATTGCAGCACTATTCATATTAGTCAAGAAATGGAAACAACCTAAGTATCCATCAACTGGCAAATGGGTAAAGGAAATGTGGTGAATGGAACAGAATACAGTCAGACATAAAAAGGATGAAATCCTGTCATTTGGAACAACATGGATGGAATTGGAGATCAGTATGTCAAATGAACTAAGCCAGGCATAGAAAGACAAGTACTGCATGATCTCACTCATATGTGGAATATAACAAAGTTGATCTCACCGTAGTTAAGAAAAGACTGATGATTACCAGAGACCAGGGAGAATAGGTGGGGAGAGATGGGGAAAGATTGATCAATGGGTGTTGAATTACAGTTAGATGGACATGGGAGGAACTGGTGTTTTTGCACTGTGAGGTGACTGTAGTTGATAAAGATGTATTGTGCATTTTGAGAAACTGTAAGAAATAATTTTCAAAGTTTTACTGGGAAATGAAATTGGCCAAATTACGTTGTATGCATATGTGAGTAAGTAACAATGAATTCCACTAATAAAACTAGAATGCACCAATGAAAATAGAAATGATTTGAGGAGGTAGAGATTTTAACCTGATGTCAATGCTGTGCAATGTGTACATGTATCAAACCATTAAAGGTTGCCCTGTTAACATGTACAATTCTTATTTTCTTTATGTGTCAGTTAAAACAAACAAACAAACAAACAAAAAACCCTGGGATCCCAGAAGCACAGTGTGAAGACACTGGACTGAATCATCAAAGAATTTCTTGATCTCAAAGCAACAGCATATACTGCAAAGAAACCTAATGCCACTATTCCCATTTCTGCTCTTCTAGCCTCAATTAGTAGATTAGAAAAACATAAAACAGAAGAAAGGAGGCAGGGGAATGCAGGAGGGCATAAGAAAAGAATGAAAAGATGAAGAAGAAAGACATGGACAAAGAAAGGTGAAAGAAGGAAGAGACAGAGGGAAAAGGACAAAAACAGCTGGCAGCATTTTTAGCAAATTCTTGAAAAATCCCTGTGGGGGAAAAAATGACAGGATCCCTACCCTGTTGTACATTATTCGAAGGCTGAGCTATTTAAAGGAGAATAACAGTTAAAACCTGATTGTAAGGGGCAATATTTAAACATGAAAATTTAGCCTTTTTAAAATGTAGAGTTGTTTCTAATTATTCTTGTAATGATTCTTTTAAAAATGGTTATGTTTTTATCTCTACTTTTGAGTTAAGACATTTATTCCCACAAGAACTAAAAGGAGGTAATAGACCTTAAAGACAGAAACAATTGGGCTAGATTGTAATTTGGTATTATTTAAGTCTTAATTATACCATTTTTTTGTTATTTTAGGGGGAGGGTGTTACTAATAAGAGATACAGATGTGGTACAAAATCGAGAAGGGTGTAAAGTTATAATTAAGTAGGGAGAATTGGTTCTGCTGCAGAGTAGGGTGACTACAGTTGAAAATAATGCATTGGGCTTGGGATATAGCTCAGTTGGTAGAGTGCTTGCCTCAAATGCACAAAGCCCTGGGTTCAATCCCCAGCGCGTGTGCACACACAGACAGACACACACAAAGTGCATTGTATATTTCAAAATAGCCAGAAGAGGGTTTTGAATGTTCTCACTACAAAGAAATGATGATCATTTGAAATAAAGGATAAGCTAATAATCCTGATTTGATCATTATGCAATGCGTAGATATATTGAAACATATCGAAACACAACATTCTATCTCATAAATATGTATAATTATTGTGTGTCAATTAAAAAATTAACAAAAAGAAAATTAATGAAGTAAATAATTTGATATGCTTAATTTCTAGGGGAACCATAAATAAAACTCAAATCTAGGGTAGCAAAAAGAGCAGGCAGAATGATAAAATGCAAATTTTTTTAAAAAAAGGAAGAAAATGTTTGCTATGCTCAGGTTGTTTCGGCTTTTAGTAAAAGCCTAACTACATCTGTTAGATTCATTGTGCTTTTGGAATTACAGATATTATCTAGTTACACATTTTTATTCATAAAAACATAAATCAGCTTTAGCTAAATATAAATTATGAATTAACAAAAATAGAGGAATTTGAATATATTGAGAGGATGAGTAAACAACGTGCAAGAACAAGTTAAAACACTTACCAACTATTTCATGATCAGTGTGGTTTAGATATTTTTTACATATATAAGGCAAGGTGAACTCGCAGTCCCTACTCCTCCAGGCATTTGACATAAATGTATTAAATACTCCACAGCGATATTCAACAAATGGATCAACGTTCGTCTCTGAAAATACAATATGTGTGTTTCAAGTGAGTTTAATACACACTGAAATGTAATTTTAGCATCAAAAGATACTTCTCAAAGATAGTCAAGCCTATTAGATATTATGATTTTTGCAGCTAAAGTCCAGACGTGACAATTAAATGATTTCCCAATGATGGCAAAAGAGCCAATTTCACTTTAAAGTGAATTTTTTTTTTTTTTGCAATTTGTTGTTATTTCTTAAAACAGCAGCTGGAACCTGAACTCTAACCCACATTCTCCTGCAGCCTCAGCTAAATAGCTTACCTTCCTGGCCTCTACCTTATTTGTCTGGAAAAACTTGCCTTACAGGATATTTAGTTAAGCTAAAAAATATTTATAAGCCACTTCGAGAATAATATCTTGTATCTACATGGGACATGCTGCTGCTTAAGGCCACAGAATGATGCCACATGTCGAAGGTAAGTAAAACACTGTGGGTACCTGTGTTCCAGTTCAGATAGGTAAGTGGGGTGCCATCAGACCACTGCCAGCCAGTGTTTTCATCCAGCTGATTCAAACCTGTCCATACTTCTACTGCTTTACCACTTATGTGCTCTGAAAAGAAAATCATGGAATTAGAAAGTTTTTAATGTTAGACTTCTTTTTGTTTTCCTATTCCTGGTTCATGGAGTCATCAATCAACCTTAGTAACTGGATGGGGTTTAGGTGCTACTAAAACCCACCCTGATGCTTCAGAGGGACAAAAGCAAACCTCCACTGTCCTCAGAAACCCAGCAAACTCCTGAAGTTCACACTTGGCTGTCAGTGTTTCATTCAAGCATCCAAAAATGTTGTCCTTCAAAGGTTCTCAATGTACTCAGGGGTGCATTGTTAAGATTCTGAAGCCATCTTATGAGGAAGTGCCCAGGGCCACTCCCAGAAAGCCAACGGAGGCAAGTCTTTAAATTTCAGAAGGTGTGCTGAAGCACAGCAGAGCAGGGAGAGCCAGTCAGAAATGTGTGGCCAAGAGAAGCAGCAAAATGCAAGGGACCAGAGAGCATCCAGAGGGATCCCCATCAGATGTGGACTAAAGCCACATGCAGTATGTTAGGGTTTAGCTATTAGATGTCTCAAGAGCTCATGTGTGAGACAGTGCAAGAAAGTTTACAGGCAAAATAATTGGGTTATGAGAACCTTAACCTATCAGTGCATTAATTCCTGATAAGATTAACTAGGTGGTAGTTGTAGGCAGGTAGGGTGTGGTTGGAGGAGGTGGGTCCCTGGAGGCATGCCTTTGGGGTATATATTTTGTCTTGATTGAGCAGAGCTCTCTCTCTCTCTCTCTCTGTCTCTGTCTCTGTCTCTGTCTCTCCCTTTCCTGGAGCCACGTCCTCAGCTGCTTTCCTCTGCTACACCTTTCCACCATGATGTTCTTCGCTTTGAACCCTGAGGAATGGAGTCAGCCATCTATAAACTGAGACCTCAGAAACTGTAAGCCCCCAAGTAAACTTTTCCTCCTAAAATTGTTCTTGTCAGGTCTTTTGGTCACAGCAGTGAAAAAGCTGACTAAAACATTTGAGGCTGCTCCCACTACTTAGGTCAGAGACAGTTTATGGCAGGCTGGCTCTGTGGCTCCTTTGGCTAACCACTGCATCTCGCATCTCATGTTTTAATTACCCAGGTTATGAGGTCAGGGTATTCACATAGCAAGTCTACAGCATCCTCAGTGATTGCACATGGAATCTCGTCCTAATGCTATTTAATTATTCCTTTCAAATAGCACCATATGACCATTAACAGGTCGAAACAGGTTTTGTGATGACAAGAAATGTATTGAAAGATGCATTGATGCTAGGTTTGGTGGTGCACGCCTGTAATCCCAGCGGCTTGGAAGGCTGAGGCAGGAGGATCGAAAGTTAGGATCGAAAGTTCAAAGCCAGCTTCAGCAAAAGCCACATGCTAAGCAACTCAATGAGATCCTGTCTCTGAATAAAATACAAAATAAGGCTGGGGATGTGTCTCAGTGGTCAAGTGCCCCCTGAGTTCTATTCCTAGTACCCCCGCCCCCCAAAAAATGCATTGACAAAACAGGGAGAAATTTCCATAATTCATATCTAAGTAAGTGCCAAGTGATGTTTTAAAGTAATCTAATTAAAATATAAATTATTCTTATATTTTGAATGTCCATTGTGCAATTGTTTTATTAACACACATAAAGGCATTCTGCAATTTATAATCTGTTTAAAGTTCAAAATACCTGTCTACTTATCTTTACAACTAAATTGACCCTCAATATTGTAATAACAAACTCAAATGTAAATTCCTTTGGATATTGCTTGGCATATATGACAGCTTATATAATTCTTTATTCCCATAGTTAATGTTCATCAGTGACTAGCAAGAAACATTAGATTATTCTCATCATTAAAAATAGGTTAATTAGAACTGAATTCTGTCTTTATGAATAGACTTCTGTTTTCCTAAACAACTTTCAAAGTCTAATTATAGAATTGAGGAATATGAATCAAAGTCTCTAACATTTTATTTTCAAAAATAGTTATTGAAATTCAATGCATAATTCCAAATCTTCTCATAAGATATCTTTGCAGTTAAGATAGATAAAACTGTAATTCATAAATGGTGTGCAAACTTTTACATAAAAACCAGTCCAGGTTAATAATAATTTTGGAAATTGGTGTTTTCCTCTAATATGACTCACTCAAACCTGGGGGGGAGGGTAGGCATGCACTGTTTATCCATTTGTAACAATTCTTCCGGAAAATGTTACTGAAAATGTTCAAAAGCTTTTAAGTAAGTGTGCCTCTTCTTCCATTCTGGGAATCCACTTCTATAAACTTATAGAGAAATAATTGTGGAACTATGAACAATGAAATGTGCAGGGATGGTTAATAATTATAACAAATAAGTAAATAAGATAATTTTATCTGTCTCTAATTAAGAGGAGATTACATAAATACATTACTGCCTAACTACACTACTAGGTAATCATTAACAATTATGATGTATACTATATATTTACAGACATGGACACGTTTCTTATAGGTAGGCGAATGAAAAAGGCAGCTTACCCAACTGTGTGCATGGTTGTTAAATGGTCAACACACACTGAGTATTCGTTATGTGTGCTGGGCACTTTTCTAAGACTTCATCTGCATTATAAGATGTAATCTCCACTAAACAGTAGGTACTATATTATTTCCTCTAGATAGTGGAGGAATTGAGGCACAGAGTGTTTAAGTGAGTTGCTTGAATAAATCTGTTAGTAAGTGGTAGAGGCAGGATTCAATCCCAGGCAGGGAGCTCTCTGGTTCCTGCACCTATATTATGTGCAATAGCTGCCTCATACTTTCATATGATGCCATTTGTTCCTATATGCTATGTATATCCCATGCATTTATATGTTTTTGCAAAAGGACATGGTTAACTCTGGTTTATAGAACTATAGGCAATTTTTCATTTGCTTTTCTTTCTGTAAAGCTGATTTAAAAATTATTTTCATTGTCCTACATGTGTAATAAAATTTGAGAAAAAAGTGTCAAAAACTCTTAATGAAAATGACTAATTTTTTGACACTTTTTAATGTTTCAAAAAAAAATTTTAAAGGGATTCCCAAACACATTTAATCTATAAAGAAGAAAAAGAATGATTTAGGAAATGGGTATAAGTCTCGCTTGTTAGTACAAATCCTTTGACATTTTATATTATTGTCTTATACTGTTAGTTCACATGTGTGTGTTTTTGCTTTTCCCACTAAAATGTTCAATTCTTTGGCATCTTCCAGAAGCCAGTATGTACTGCATGCAGTGAGTGACAGATAAACTGTTAATTAATAGAGTACTTAATAATTTATAAATGGAATTCAATGACTAATGTCTTCAGAAGAGACATTTTTGCATATGTGAACATAACTGTTAACATTAATCATTTTATCATACCAATATCAATGTGCGTCATCCACCTACTTACTCCTTATGAAATTTTCTTCACTTTCATCTGCAATACTTAATAAAGCACTTCCTTGCATCTGGCATGAAGAATGTGCCTCAGTCCAAGAGAGAAATGAAAGCAGATTGAATTGGTAGCAAATGTGTGAATTGAGGTCCTTCTCCAAGACAGCATCACAACCTATCTCTGTAGAGGCTGGAAAAAAATCCATTGAAAACATTCACTATAGTGTTATTTTATCCATACAGACATATATTTCTCAGACACTTTTGAATGGAATGAGTCCAACTTGCAACCTCTAAAACTTATCTATTCTTGATTAGGTCTGTTAGATGAAAATCTGCATTGTTATTTCATTGATGTCTTACAGTTAAACTTTTTCAAGATTTACCTAAGGATATTCAAGAAATTATCAATAAAGAAGCTCTGATACATTCAAGGAAAATAATAGAAACTGGTTTTAAGAGAAGGAAATAGAAGTGAAACATCGATAAAAAATAAAATCTGTATTCATTGGTGAGTAATCATTTACAGCTTTACATCAAAAGCTGTGTGAATTAAAATGTATATTGGAGACAGACACAAATGTTGCTTCAAAAGATTTTTCTCCCTAAATACCCAAGTGCTAAGTGAAATACATAGAATAGAATAGTTACATGAGTCAATAGTGAACACAAATTTTCAAATAAACATCAAGCACAGGAACCTTGATATTTGAATAGTTCCTCCAGCCAAGAGGAATAGAAGCAAAATCCACTTGTAAGATATTGGCCAAAGATTGCATAGTATGCCTGAAAGTAAATTTCATGAAGTATGAAATGTGGATCTGAAATCTGAAGTTTCTTGAAATAACAGAAAATGAAGACCTAGTTTGGGTGCTTTTGCTAAAATGCTAAATTAAGCCCTAAGATAGAGTAAGCAAAGAATTTCAGACTGTAGAAAATGAGATTCATCCTATAGCATGAATGTAGCTGATGGACAGGCCACCTACTACAATCTAGAACATCCTTTCCCAATTGTGGTCCTCAGAATAAGATGAATTCAAGAGTCTCCACAAAGTAGATCCAGGCCATAATGCACATTGGTGTCCTCTGGGAAATTCCCGGTGTGTATTAGCCTATTAAAGAATGAAATGTTCTGCAGTTCAGGTAATTTTATTTCAGTATTCTTTAAACTTATTTGATGGTGAAAGCCTTTTTAGTTTCTTTTCCCCATGCTTAGTTAGGTGGTTCTCTTGGGAAATGTGGAAAGTTTTTTGTTTTTTTTTTCATGTTTGGTTACAACACACATTCCCCAGAACTGAGTGAGTTAATCAGAAGTTATTAAATCACATATAAATCTCAGGTTGTCTTTAGAATTTCCTGGCTGATACATGTATTTATTGAAGGGTCCAAAACTGAAGTGAGCAGAAGACAAGACTATCACAGAACAACAGATGAAGAAAGAAAAGGGAAAGAGAGAGGGAAATTAGTAACCATTTTGCCCTGGTGGCTGAAATTTCCCCATGAGATGAAATCCTTAGAGATGGTCTTCAGCTAAAATGCTAGGCCTTCCCGTTTTTTAGAGCTTAGTTCTGTCATGTTCATCCAGTGCAGCAGCTGAGACCAGAAGGGGGAGCAGGGAGGGAACTGTTTACTAATTAAGGGTGCAAATGATTCATGTAGCCAGATTATTTTTTAAAATGTAGACTGTCAGTCTCAGAGGTTCTGAAACAGTTGGTCTAGGGCAGGATTCAGGAACATGTCTTTAAAACATGTTTTTAAAACATGGTTTCCAAGGCAGATGCTCCAGGAAGCAAATACTAGAAAACACTGTCTTAAAGGAAAAAATTCAAAACCCTTCCTAAGGAGGGCGTGTCCAAGTAGGCCTTGGCTATTAGAAGAGAGTGGAATGTTAGAAAAGCAAATCTGAGGGCTGGGGTTGTGGCTCAGTGGTAGAGCACTTGCCTAATATGTGTGAGGCACTGGGTTTGATCCTCAGCAGATCTGAGAGGAGGCTCAGTCCTGGTGAGTGGGGTATCTGCTTCTCATCTGCTACCATGGAGACTTGGCAATAAATCCTAATAAGCCTCCAGACCACAGCTAAATACATGACAAGAAAAGTTCTGCACGGCATTTCAATTGATCTTATTCCCATTTATTTATTTTTTTTCCCCAAGAGTTAGTCTGGCTCTGTCAATATGACTTTGTGTAGAACCTGCCTGAATTCTACATACTCAACAGTCAAGGTTAAAGGTTTGCAGGTGATTGTGTCTATGCTACACACCACATGGCCCAGTTGGTGTTAGGTTTTCCTTGGTTTTGAATTCTCAAAGTTATTTGATAGAGAAACTTCAGTCAAGTATTTGCAATAGGCGTTCATATACTCCTCACGAGTCAACTCATTTGTCATTGAAACTTGGTTTACCTGAAATGTAAGGATTTGTTCTTTTGTGCAGGTAGACACAAATGCTCTCTGTTTCCCTAGATGGACGGAGTGTCACTCCACAGATCTCACTGGAAGGTTGTTAAATAACAAGTCCAGGCACAGCAGTGAGCACTGTTCTGGGTGGCCCTGCTCCCCGTCAGGACAAAAGGATTTGTTTCTCCAGTTGCCAAGGGACACCCCTCAGCATTAAGCCCTCGTTAAGTGTTGCCTTGGCTGAAGAGTCTCTTTGTCCAGGGTCACTTCTCTCTTCCCTTCTCCACACCATGACTGGTCAAGGCAAGGACAAGATCCCCCTCCCAACTAGGAGCAACTTGGAAGGGACACACCAATTTGAGAACTCCTCATAGTATTGGTCTAGGGGTCATTAGACTACATTATATCTACCTCTATGCGCTTCTGCTCTCTTCCCTTCCTTTCCTCATAATCTCATCCTGCGAGGATTCCCCAGGAGACTCCCTGCATGCTAACCTCTGCCTCAGAGACTTCTCTCCAGGACCTACCTGCCACAGGCTCCTAGCTCTCTCTTTCTAAGCCACTGAAAACCTAAGACTGAAAGTTCATGTCTCAATATGTTTAATTATTCTGGAAAAAAATTTAATCTAAGGGATAGAATCATCATCATATTTCTTTGCATATTTGGTTGTCTTTCTATTATCTTTTCTCTCACTGAATTTTGAACTCCTTGAGGGAAGTTGATTGTTTGCTAGAGATGATAGAAATCATTTGCATGATGTTGTAGGTTGGAGATCTTTCCCCTCCAAGCCACCTCTGTTGCAATGGGCTGAGGTGTTTTCATACCAACCCTGATTTTACTGTGAACTATGGCAGATATCAGCCTTTCCTTGCTCTTAAGTGTGGCTTGTTTTTCTTCCCTAAGGATATAGCTTAGCCCTTGTCCCAGGTGTACTGTTTCTTGTCACTTTTTTAAATTGTTGAATTTTTTTAGAAAAATGAAGACTAGTACTATCAAAGCTGCTATTGAATGCCAACTTGTAAAATTACTATTTTTTGTCTCATTTTGGTCTTCCTGTACTCAGCAAATAGTTGTTGGGTGTCTGTTCCCTGTAAAGTGCCCTGCTGGTAAATCTTGTTTAACAGGGTCTACAGGCCGAGTCAGGATCCTTGCAATGCACTTTTTGAATGCCTTATACACTCCTTGGAAGGTAGCTCTGATCATAATTGAAATTGGATGATACATTATGTGACTGCTTGTTGATCATCTGTTCCTCTTGATAGAAGCATTAGGAAAGCAGGAAGCGTGTTCTACTTAGCCCATTCTATCCCCTAAGCTTCCTATCAGTATTTAAAGATTGTTGGGTGGAGGAGGACATGTTATCAAAGGAAGCTGAGAAGTAGTAGTCACCAAGGAAGGAAAATTAGACTGCCTGTGTTACAAAGACCCCAGGCAAAATTGTCCCTTCCAATTTTCTTATGTGTTGCTCTGTCTTTGAATATGAAGATTTAGCTCATTAGTGACTTTATGGTGCCCTGTTTCAATGAAGGAGCCCAATCATCTGTCTCCTCTGTGCCTGCATCCAACAGAGGAGCATTGCCAAGGAAAGTCCTTCCACCCATCTCATTTATCAACCACCCCTAATACTCCCTGGAAACATCACTAGCTTTCCAAGAAGCTTTCTCTCCAGCACCATGCTACCCATTTCACACCTTCCCCATTGTCCAAACTGCTCATTCTTTCTTTCTCCTCTACAAAGAGAAAGTCATGGCCACTAGACTGGTTTCTCTACTTTTCTTCCATCACCTAATGTAACTAATGGGCCTGCACTGTACCCTACCTATTCTTTCCTAGAGAAATTGTCTTTATCTATAAAAGGCCAATCTGTGCATCTTTGATCTGGACCCTACTTCCTTCTGTCTTCTGAGTGATCACATGGCCTCTGCCAGCTGCCTCACTTTCCTGTATTTTCAATGTCTTTGGAGATCATTTTCAGATGCATTCATAGATGGTTCAGCATCTCTCATCCTTAAAAAGCAAGAAATCACAACGAAGACAACCACCACCAGTACCACCACCAACAACAAAACTCCTTACTTGGCCTCCCTATCCCAGTTACTGACTTCTCTCTGTCTCCACCAGTCACATACTATAATACACATATGATCTACATTTCTTCATTTCCTATTTATCTAAAAACAATTTTATTAAAATATAATTCATATACCATATAATTCACCCATTAAAACTTTACAATCCATTGCTTTTTTTTGTATATTCAAAACATTGTGCAACCATAAATGCCATCGATTTTATTTATTTTTACTGTGCTGGGGATTGAACCCAGGGCTGCATGCATGTCGGACAAGCACTCTACCCCTGAGCTACATCCCCAGCTCAACACCATCAATTTTAGACCAAGTTCATCACACCAAAAAGAAACCCAGTACCCAGTGGTAGTCACTCCCCACTTTCCCTTCAATCTTCCTCTCTATCTCCAGCCCACAAGAGCCACAAATCTAGTTTCTATCTCTAAGGTTTGACTATTTTGGACATTTAATATGTGCTCTTTGTGACTGACTTCAGTCACTTAGCATAATGTTTCAAGAGTCATCTTCATTGTAACATGTACCAGTATTTCTTTTCTTTTACTGCCCAGTAATATTCCACCATAGGGCTATATCACACTATATTTTTGTGTTCATCAGTTGGCAGACATTTGTATTGTTTCTACTTTTGGGCTGTTATGAATTTGCTGCTATGAGTATCTATGTACAAGCTTCGTGTGGGCATGTTTTCATTTCTTCTGATTATATGCCTAGTAGCAAAATGCAGAATGATAGGGAACTTTATATTTAATCTTTTGAGGAACTGACAGGTTGTGTTACAAAGAGCTATATCTTTTACAATCCTAGCAATAGTGGATGAAGTTCTAATTTTTCTACATCCTCACTAGCATTTATTATTATCTTTCTTTTTGATAGTGGATGTGAAATGGTGTCTCACTGTGGTTTTGTTGAATTTTCCTGATGGCTAGTGATGTTGAGTTTCTTTTTATGTGTTTATTAGCCATTTGTAAATCTGGAAAAGTGTCTATCCACTTTTTAAAATATAATTATTTGTCTTTCTATCGTTAACTTGTAATAATATTATAGATATAAGTTCCTTGTAAGATACATAATATTTGCAAATATTTTTCATAGGAAATATTTTCTATTTCCCCAGTGGAAAATATTTGCAAACATTTTCTCCCTTCTGTAGGCTTTTGTCTCATTTTTCATCCTTTAGTTTTCCAGTGTTGGGACTGGAACCCAGGGCCTTGTGCATGTTAGACAAGTGCTCTACCACTGAGCCACATCCACAGCCCTTCTTTCAAGTTTCTTGATAATGTCCTTTGAAGTGCAAAAGTTTTTTCACTCTGATGAAGAGAGACATAATAGCTTCTCTGATTCTTGTTGGAGGCTCAGGTGAAGTTGGCAATTATACACTGACACTGGTATCAATGTGCTCTATCATATCAAAATCATACCAACTGAATAAGGTTCAAGGGCCATCAGATCATTCCAGAGATTGGTATTCTAAAAATATCTCAAACCAACTGTGACTCTCCAGCTTTGTAGGGCATAGAACCCTGAGAGACCAAGAATGGCCCAAATGACCTCTGAACGAACCCAGAGAGATTCCTATGCATCATGCTTATTCCTGAAGATCTTTAATCACACCCTTCACTGTGGTGTGTGTGTGTGTGTTCATCAGTACTAAGTTTTGAATTTAAATCACTTACAATCAACTTAAAAAAAAAAACCTCAGCATTGTGAGAAAAGATTTCCATGAGAGAAATGTGAGATGAAATGCAGAAGTATGAACCTTTCCTCTCTGTCCCATCCACTTGTTGACCCCATGGAAAGAGCTAACAGCTTGCTCAGATTTCAGTCTCTGACACATCATTTTGAGTTATGTTGGCCACCTGGAACCGAAAGTAACAAGAAAGGAAGAAACTGGAACAGCAGTTCAGCACTGTCCACACAAACATGCTCCCTGCTGGTTGTGGTAAAGGTCAGGAGAGGGGAATCTGGCAGTCTGTCAAGTGGAGGAAGCTTCTGAGCTGTAGGAAGCTGAGCAAAGAGATAGTCTGGGGGTGAAAAGTCCTGAGCCCCATGAAACCCAGGCTTCCACTGAGAAGAAGTAATGGCTATAAGTAACAGAGCTTTTCTGAGAATCTTAAAAGAATACTATCATTCTTTTTCTTTTTTTTTAAGTCACTACTAATAGATCCATGTGAAATATGTGTTAATTCTATTAGTATTTGTTCGTTTATTTGGTTTTAATGACATCTACTGGAGATAGAAATAGAGAAGATAATGCAAGTAACGTGACATTTGGTTAAGGAATTGAGGGTGTGTAGGGATTACTTGCATGTACACCTGGATGTGAGATAGATGTGGATGGAGAAAGTTGGTGATCTGACAACTTATTAAATGACAAAATATTGTCATGCTTGTAGAATAGCTAATGTCCCAAGCACCCTGCTACCTCAAATTTTCCTGTACCTCTTCATTCACATTCCAGCAGCTTGGGGGTTAATACCAGCAGGGGGCTTCTAGAACTCCAAACTCCACACTAAGATCTCTACTTGGATTGTTTAATAGCCTATACCATATTGGTTGTTAACTGTCCTAATGTCACCCTATTCATAGATGTGTGTTGCATGGAATTACCTGCCTCCTATGAATTCTTTGATGATGAATTATCTGCATCAGGATCACCTAAGGACTTGTCAAAAATGCAGATACTTGAGTCCTGAATCCTGGACTCTCTGCATCTCTAGGAGAAGAGCAAGCACTTACATTTTTAACTATGTCTCAGGTGATTCTAGAACATCTTATCAAATATAGTCTGCATTTTCTGGCATAGAGCAAACCATAGAGCCATGCCTTCCATGTAGATGCCAAGTTCTTTCAAGGGAGAATCCAAAGTTCTAAAACTCTTGGTATTCACCACTATGCTTAGCCTAGTGCTTGTTGATGGGCAATAAAGAGGAAGGACCGTTGATTGAGAAGTGTATGCAGAAAAGATAAATTAAGTGTATGCAGAAAAGATAAATTAAGATAAATTGGTTGCCACTCCATTGGGAGTGGCAACCAATCCCTATGAGTACATACTGTGTGCCAGGTGCTGTAAATCCCTCAGATGGATTAACTTTGAATCCATACAATAACACTAATAGGTAGTGCAATTATCTCCATTTTATGACCAAGGAATCTAAAACCCAGAGAGACAAAGGGAACTTCCTAAAATCTCATTGTTGGGAGGAAACAGGACTCTAGTGTTGGCTTATCAGACTTCAAAGCCTATCCTCCTTTGTATTTACTAAGCCATATTGGCTCTTAGATTATAAAACAATTCTATACATAATTTGTAAATCAGATTCTTTGGACTTAATCTCTTCAATTAGCTTTCTTTTTAAATTTTTTTCATTTCATTACATAAGTGGAGGCATGAAAGATGAAGAGGTTCTAAAAACTGTACTCTGACTTGCAGGAGCAAAGATGGAAGAAATGGAATAGAGAAAGCAGAAAGTGTATATAAATATTGTCCAATATGTAGGAACAATTAGAAACCTTTATGTTAAATAAAAATAAGATAAAAATTATAAAGCATTAATTAAAAAAAAAGAACTTTGCATCTGTCACTGGAACTTGAAAGTCAAGTTAAGAAGATAAAAGGATTTTGAGGCTATAGCTAGAGAATAAATAGTAAGGAAAGGGAGACAAGATGAGAACCCATTGTGGAGAAATAATGAGGGAACTGTGATTTTATGTAAAGATCATCAAGGGGCCAGTTGACGCCTGGACTTGACAATGGCCAAGACAAGCAGTATGGATGTGGGGAAATTAGGGCAGCTCAGAAGAGGCAGTGGATTGAAAGGATAACTGGGCTTTATGTGCATTCAGGTTTGTTTTGAAGTACCCTGCCGGGAAGCTGGGATTAATGAGATCACAGAGTATTATAATTTGATTCTGGTTAAAGCATCCTTATGTACTGAGCTTAATGAAGAATGGCTAATTAACATCTTTTTGAATGTAGGGGGGGGGAAGGGAATATACATCTGAATTGTTTTTTCCAAGGCAAAAACAAGTCCCAAATCAAGATCAGGATTAACGGAATCAGGGTGCTTATTCAGACTTCAATACATCAATGCTGGTGCTTTTCTTTAGATAACACATGCTTTCTAATCATCCTTGATTCATTCATGACATACAGAGAAGACTAGATTTATTCTTACTGGGATCTGGGCAAAATCCCCACTTCTCATCTCTTTCGTATCGGCTTGTGGTGGCACACCACAGCAAGTCATCTTCCTGGCCTTCCCGGGTGCATTCGTGAAACCACTGATGGTTATACTGGAAGGGAAACATGCATGGCATCCCGTGGGCATTCCCTTTGATTGTATATATGTCTAGGAGAAAAAATAAATGACAAAGTCAGATAAATACAGTATCAGCATTATCTCGGCACACTGTCATCTTGTTATGCATTTTTATCTACTGAAATCCTCCTAGCTGCAGGCACTAACTAACCCTCCTGAGCCCCCAGGTCATCATTGTCTAGTGGCTGTAGAAGAGCCAGTTCCAGGCCTGGGTTCAGAGGAAGAACTGTTAAATGGTTTGCTTGTACATTCATCCACTTGTTTATTTACTACAGTGGGCTGCTATGGTAGCACAGAACTTGTGAATGGATGAAAAGGAAAATTTAATGAAGATTTTACTTCAAAGTATCCGCCAGTTCCCCAATACACCAGTGTTGGTATTTAAACCTCAATGGTTTCATAGGAATTTATTAATTTATTCATTCAATAAATATTTGGTGAGCACTTAATGTACCTTGCACTGGGGATATCTTAGTGAACAAAACAGAGAAAAATTCCTTTTCATGAGGAGTTTCTGATTTAGTGGGGAGAGACAAAGGGAAAGCAAAGAAACAAACATATGATAATTTCAGGTCGTGGTGAGTGCCATGAAGATAAATAAAATGGGGTAAGAAGACTGCAAGCATGCGCAAATGTGCGTGCATGAGTGTGTGTGTGTGTGTGTGTGTGTGTGTGTGTGTGCGCGCGCGCGCGCACCAATGTAAAGTCTACCTGAATAAGAACTGGGTAAAATGGGGGTGTTAATTGTGGAAATATTTGTGCCAGCAAAAGGAACAACAAATGTAAAGGTGTGGAGAAAGGAGTGTGTGGGGTGAATGAAGAAGAGCAAGGTGGCTCAGAGGAAGGGGTTGCAGTGAAGTCCTGGAGGTGTCTGCTCCCGTAGGACTATCTGCCATGTTGCTAAGGACTTTGCCTTTTACTCTGAGGGTGGTGGAGAGTATGGTGAAAGGTCACAGGCAAGTTTTGAAAGGGAAAGTGACAAGATTAGATTTCCATTTTAAATTTATTTTTATTTATTTGTTTCTTTTATTTTTTTACTAGGGATTGAATTCAGGGGCACTCAACCACTGAGCCACATCCCCAGCCCCCTCTTTTTTGGTATTTTATTTAGAGACAGGGTCTCACTGAATTTCTTAGGCCCTCGCTAATTTTCTGGGGCTGGCTCTGAACTCATTATCCTCCTGCCTCAGCCTTCTGAGCTGCTGGGACAGATTTCCATTTTTAAAGAATCTCTGGGTGCAGTGTGGCAACCAGCTTAAATGGAAAGACAGTGATGGAGGCCCATTGGCTAGAAAGATGACCATACAGATGTGGTCTGCTGGCTGTGTTCTCAATACACTGCAACCATCCACCGTCCTTTGAGTTAAGAAGGAATCAACAAAAACTTCATGACTCAGCTGGGGCTTCCTATGGTAGGGGGCGTTAAGGCCACCTTTAATTTAGTCAACAGATCCTGGGTAAAAGGGTCAGCTATGGAGATTCCCGTCCCTTTCCCAGAGTTGGCAGGGGCTAGACTGAGCTCACAGCACACCACTAGCCTTAGCAGTTATGTCTGTTAGGAGCCAGAGGCATTTTAGGACACAATGCTTTGGTTTCAATCCCCTGCCTTCTACTCAGAAGCATATATTGCTGGGTCTTCCCCTGTGTGCACGTGAGTTTGGGTATATGGCTAAAAAATTGAAGCAAAATATTGAGTTCTTCTTTAGAACTATGGCATTTTGAGTGCTGATTTGTAGCACTTGCTTTATTGTATGTAGGAAGCCCTGAAAATGTCTTGCTCTTAGCTCTCTGTTTACTCATTCTTTGAAGCCCAGGAGATGATCTTACCTTGGGCCTTAGGAGTTCCATTCTCTGCTTCCACGGATGTTCTAGAGTCCTTCGGAGGACATGGTTTTATTGAGGCATAATTCTGCAGGGCACCATAAGGGGAGGCACCAAATCTGCCTTATTGGCTTTTGTAAACCAGGCGCCTAACACTGTGCTGAAGAATAGTTAGCACTTAACAAGTGTGTACAGGATAGATGGATGGATGGACAGGTGGATGGAGAAAGCTACAAAAGAAACAAACCCTGAGGGAAATAATTTAACTATGTGACTTTTTTGTTTTCTGTTTTAAAATGCCAAAAATAATAGAACTATAGAAAATTTAAGTCCCCTGATAAATTGTGCCTCCTCACAGACCATGCTTGGTAGACAAAAAATAGAATGTCATTTATCATCCAGTATCTTTAGCATGACTGTTTCCTAAATACTGCATACCATCCCATGTGCACTTTGATTTAAAGCATTTTTACCTTTGTGAAGATGTTCACAAATGTCCCCACCATCGGACATGTAGGAAATCCACTTATGGAGATGTTTCCTTGAGGCCACAACCATGTCGTCCTGCTTCACCTGCACCATGTACTGGAGCGGGCCAGTGATCATCTTCCTGTTACAGCGCCACCTCAAGGAAACGTAGGTGGCGTCACATTCATATATGCTTAGTGGCTGCTCTGGATTAGATAAATTCAGGCCCAGGCAACCACTGCCTCCTACGTTAAAGAGGTGGTGGTTTGAAACCCATTTCCACAGCATGTACTTGTTTGGCTGTTTGCAGTTCTCCAGGGTCAGTGCAGATTTACCTGCTTGAATGCATTTCTTAAGACTCTCACTTTGGATAATGAATATTCCTTTATCTGTAACAAAAAATAAAAGATGTGGTATGTAATTAACTAGTGCCACAGGATCCCGTGTGCATATCTAAGCTGTGCTAGGTTGTAGCTGCTAGCCATTCCAGATAGATCTGGAGCTGATGGGTAGGGTCTACTTGAAGGGCTTTCTTTGCATAAAACAGGAGGTTTTTGGGAGGGAAATATAAAGGACTTATTGGAGATAATGGAGACCTCTGATCTAAGATTCCCTTGGCCATAGAAGAACATAACTACCTGTCAATCATTTGGTGATACTGATGAGAGAAAGCACTCACCACAACTGGACAGAAAGTGATAATAATCAGAACAAGGGGGAGGGGCATTGGGTGTCCAGATATGTGGTGATACTTTAGGTTTTCTTCAAAGGCGTGCCTGGATGTTAAGAACATGACAGCTGAGTTACTGAAATGAAAATCTCTACCACCAAGAGGATATAGGAAAGTGCTAGATAATTCCCCATGCTGGTGAAAAAACAATGCTTCTTAACATTTGCTTTCTGTGCTGGATCCATCAGGAGTAGAAAAGTGGCAACATTTTGCTTTGTTAGGAGTAGCCTGGTTGCATGGGACTATCAGCAGCAGGTAAACAGGACACTAGCTAATGCTCCATACCTAGATAAAAGACAGGTGGCTAGAACATCACGACAGTGGTAGAAACCAGAGGCCACATTGCCATGTGGAGGAAGTAGACATTTTGTGACATAGTCCTGAACTCTTCCCTCTGGAGCCAGAAGAAGGGATCTGGGTGAGTTTCCTGTGCAAAAGCTAGTGGGACCCGGCCAGGGAATATGCTAGCTCCTACCTATTACCTGACTTAAGCTGCTGACTGGAAGTCGCCAATTGCACAATCATCATGGCTGTGTTTTTTTTTTTGTTTTCATTTTTTGAAAATGACAGTCATGTCCAAGCACAGAGTATCCTGAACACAATGTCAAAGTTCAGCAAGTGCTCAATATTGACTGAACTTGCCAGTAGCTGTTGTTGAGGCCCATGAATGCTGAAGCTCCCTTCTGCTCTGAAAGTCTGATCAGGGCTCTTTTGCTCTCCCCTCAGCTAAGCTCCTGTCTTAGACTTTACTTCCTGTCTGTCCTTCAGAGCTCCCAAGGCACACAGTCAGGTTCCTTTACAATGGCCAGGGTTTAGGGAGGGTTTTGTCATGCAGCAGAGGCAAGATACAGCTTTCAAGGGATTTGAAACAGTGCAGAATGAACCTCCTCATGTCTGGGTTTAAGGGAAAAATGCTTCACTTTTGGTAAAGTTCTTTGGTTTCTCCAAAATTAATCTGGCCAAGGAGAACTGATGTATGGTAACAAAAATCACTTAAGACACCATTAAAAAATTGTCAATGGATTAATGAAAGCCATACCTCATTTAATAATTGATAACATTTCTTATAGCCATGTATTTGAGAAGTTAAATTAGTTGTCAGAAAATTGCTTTGATCACCATACATCAGAGCAAAAGAGAAGGGAGTGGCAGTGGCCGTGGTGGGTTAGTGAGAGAATAAATGGTTTTAAGGAGATTTCATTTAGATCAGGAAATTTGTTTTCCTAATGAAGGCCACGTCTGTATGGTTATTAGTAATAGTCATTCAAAATCGAATCCACCTTTCATCAACGTGATATGGACTCTGATAATTAACCTTCCTTCCAACCCTCCTTTTCACCTTTTCATGCCTGGGTAGAATGTTAACTTTAATTTCTATTGTAATCTACTAATTACTTTCTAGCTAGCTCAGAGTTCCATTAATTTTTCATTAAAGGATAATTATTTTACTATGATGGCACCATAGCCATGTATATTTTATACATTCAAATATCTCCAGATCTGGGCTTCACCCCTTAATATACCTAACATAGGTAGGTAGAATAGCTGGTCAGTGGCTAAGAGCTCTGGAGACTAGAACTGGGCAGATTCCTTGATCAATGAAAACAACGCCTTTCCAAAGCAGAAGATATGAGACAAACCCAATCCATGCTTCTTAATATTGGGGTACCATTACAATTCCACGCCAGCTGCCTGTAGGATACAGCTTTGGAAAAGTTCTTCAGAATGTTTCATAAACAAGCACCTGGTGATTGCCTATAAAAGTAAACATGCTACCTTCAAATATGTTAAGCTAATAAATCACCTGAGCCTATTTCCCAAAGTTATAATAAAATCTGATCCTAAACACTTCATAAATCCATTAAAGATAAGGGTGTTTCAAATAGACTGTGAGGAGACCCACTATAGGAATCAATATTCTGATTATTACTATATGCACATGAGTTGTCTCTAACAAAACTATAATGTGGAAATGGGCCACTAATCCTTAGTGTGTATAGTTGCTGGGTTTCAAAAAGGATGAAAATCAAATGTGGGAGGAATCAAGATTGATTATATATGTCAAGGACATCAGTTCTGCTTGAACACTGATTAAGTGATTAATGAAGTACTGCCAGAATTACTAAATCTCTTTGCAGGAAAATGTTATTATGCTTCCCTTCATAATTATAAGTTTCGGAGGAGAAGAAGAAGGATTGATTTACTAGAAGTAACTTATAAGCTAATTTCCATCCTTAAAAAAAAAATCATGGGAGTTAGTGCTCCCACTTTCTACTTCTGAGCTCCTTCTAGTGGGAGCCATAGATAACATACCGTAAGATAACACATACTCTTCTGAGGAGTGGGCTAAGAATGTTTCTTTGGGCAACTGTTAAACTTAAGTTTAGGAAATTTCTTTTATGACATTATTTCAATAAAATATTTCCTTCATTAATTAATTCATTCCATAAGCATTCACTATATGTGGTGTTAGAGATAGAGAAATTATTTGCCTAAATATCTGTCCTTTGAAACTGTATCTATGGGCTGGGGATGTGGCTCAAGCGGTAGCGCGCTCGCCTGGCATGCGTGCGGCCCGGGTTCGATCCTCAGCACCACATACCAACAAAGATGTTGTGTCCGCCGAGAACTAAAAAATAAATATTAAAAATTCTCTCTCTCTCTCTCTCTCTCTCTCTCTCTCTCTCTCTCTCTCCTCTCCTCTCTCACTCTCTCTTTAAAAAAAAAAAAAAGAAACTGTATCTATTTGTTCTGAAACCATGGAAATTTTCCTAGTTAATAAAAAGAAGGAAGTTCCATTTGTTCTAAAGGAAATACTATAATTACAACTCAAGATAAGCCCTTTAAAAACAAGTGATAAAAGTCATGATCAAGAAAACAGACCAAAATTAAAGACATCCTACTGGTCCCTCTGCTGATGTCATGTAAGGGGTGGACAGGGCTCCTCTCTGCGTGGGAAGTGTCCGCACATTTTCCAGGGAGGACAAGAAAGAATAGTGCTAAGGAATACGGGTGTGGAGACTCACTTTACCCATAAACCCAGAACCATGAGCTTCAGAGCTGGATGGGACTATAAAGATTATTTAATTGAATCGTTCTTTTACTCTCACCAAATCCATTTTGTCCTAGAAGCTTTAGACCCATATACCCAGTGAGGACCATGTTCAGTCCAGACATAACTGTATTGACATGCACTCATTTGTAAGCTAGAAAGAAGAAAATGAACTGGTATAGATTGTTGTTGAATATTTTGAAGTAGGAGACTTGAAATTTCAAACCACCAGCATGTATTGTGTACCTAATACTGCATGTGCTGGACCCCGGCAGGTGGAGGGGGCTGTGTTGCAATGCGCGCCCTCCAGCCACCCATGTTCTCCCCAGCAATCACTGAAATGTATGGAAGTAATTATAGCTCAGTGCCAAAATGTATTTTGACTAAGAGATAAAAGCACAACGGGGTGGAAGTAAAGGGTAAAAGGCAGTAGTTGAGTGTAGAACCGAGAATCCACCAACTGCCTCATATTTTCATCCCACAAACACCAGGGACCTAATGTTTGTAACAACAGGGGTGCACTCATGAACAAGACAGGCAAAGATCCCTGTCCTTGTCACAGTGGTCAGGAGAGTGGGGGAGTGTCAATCTCTAGGAGAGGCGAGAAATCATGCAGAGGAGACATTCTGGACAGAGAATGTCACCAACGCTGAGAAATGATGCAAATAATAAGCTCCTGGATGATGACAATCTGGGGAATGAAGGGAAGAGAAGGGGGATGGGAACAGGAGGGACAGAGGAATGAATCTAACATGACTTTTATACGTACATATATGAGTACACCACAATGAATCTCCACATCAGGTACAACCATAAGACTGGGATCCTAATTAGAGTAAGATATACTCCATGTTTGTATAAATATGTCAAAATATATACTGTCATGTATATCTAAAATAAATAACATATAAAAATTTAAAAAGATATTGACCATAGTAAAATGTGAAGTCATAAAGAGGTAGTTTGGGATCATTTTATGAAGAACTTGAATTTTGATGGCGGGAGGTACCAGGGATTGAACTCAGGGGCACTTGACCGCTGAGCCACACCCCCAGCCCTATTTTGTATTTTATTTACAGACAGGGTCTCACTGAGTTGCTTAGCCCCTCACTTTGGCTGAGGCTGGCTTTGAACTGGCAATCTCCTATCTCAGCCTCCCAAGCCTCTGGGATTACAGGCGTGCACCACTGTGCCCAGCAAGAACCTGAATTTTATTCAAAAATTTGTATATTCTTCTTCAGGTAAACGGGAGCTTTGGGACAAGACATGACTGAGGCTATGGAGTAAAAGATGAATCAGGGTGGTGAGTCATTCAACAAAAACATTACTGAGCACCTACTATGTGCCCAGCATTGTTTTAGGTGCCAAGACAATCAAAGAAGAATAACTAAGCTCCTGCCCCAGAGGAGTTCTAAATTACGTGGGAGGAGATGGTACCCTAGCACACTTGGGGCAGAGTCTGGAGACTATTGCTGTGATCCACCTGGAGAGACTAAAGGTGTCAGTGCATTAGTGATGCAAAGAACAGGAGAGAGCAGTTAGACCTAGCCAATAGGGAGACACCACATACAGGGAAGAGGTAAGTGGATTAGGTGATGGGTGGAGTGTGATTGCTATGGTTGGGACATGGTGTGAGTGTGTCCAAGGATTCATGTGTTGGGAGCTTGGTTCTCAGTGTGGCAATGTGATAGGATTTTTAAGAAATGAGGCCTAGTAGGAAGTAATGAAGTCAGCGAGGGTGCTGCCCTTGGAAAGAACTGATGCAGTTCTCACAGGACTCTGGTTGGTTCATGTGAAAGGATTGTTTAGAAAAGATGCAAAATTGCCTCTTCCCCTCTGTCTGGCTTCCTTTCTTGCCATGGATGATCTCCTTCTCACATGTATTTTGGCCAAGATGCCATCTGCCATAAGATACTCACCAGATAAACCTGTTTTCTTTATAAAGTCCAAGCCTTAGTTATTTCATTATAGTAACAGAAAACTGACTAATACATGATGATTCTGGAAAGGTAGTTGTAATGAATCTTTTTTTTTTTTTTTTTTTTTTTTGCCTTCAAGTATTCAAAGGACTGTCAGAGGCCTGCCAATCTCTATAATGCCAAGATGTCAGAGTCCAAAGCCTGGGGCCGAGAGTACAGTTTGATATGTACAGTGCCAACTGGAGGTTCTTTTAGGAAGTGAACTTAGTACCCCTTCCAGTACCTCTCCCTGCCTTCAATACTGTCTTCAACTTAAGATAACTATTCTCTTAGCACTGGCTGATTGAAGGTTTGGAGTGTTAAGTGACTAAGATGAGGTTTGAACTGTTAGGCCTCCATGAAGTGTCTGCACTTTTAACAACAACAACAAAAAAGTAAATAAAAATTGAAACAATAAAATTCCTAAAGAAATACTATTTTTTTATGATGGCATTTTAAGCAAGCAAAGGGCTTCCTGCTGCTATTCAATAAATTTCATGGCGATGGAGTTCACTGAATCCAACTACGTACATACAGTTGGCCTCTGTGCTGCTCTATGTTAAGAGAACTGAAAGGAAAAGTTCAAGTGTATGGTTCACGTTAAGTGCAATGTTCAAGACAAGCTATTAGGAAGCCACAGTTTACAAGCTGCAATCCAATTTCAATCGCCTAGCCCAGTCCTCTGGGCTCAACCTCCTCCACTCCGTCAGCCCATGTAGCTTATGCTGGGCTCACGTAGTTCCTGCCTGCAGCATCTCTTGAGTGGGTCAGTTTTCTTCCTGTTCCTATAGCATTTCTGTTTTGGCAGGGAGGGGGCCCATACTTTTAGTTTATGGTCTATTCCCCCCATCACTTGGCCTTGTTTAACTGGAAGGTACCCAACAGACATGGGGAAGGCATCTCTCTGTAACCAGAAGATGGTCAGCTTTTTCTGGAGCTGTGTCCCCCTTGTCCAGTGACACAGATTTGGGTTTGTCACATCCCCTTCAATGAACAATGAAGGGATATTGTAAGCTGCAGAATCAAGTCCTGCTCACTGTTGAGTGCTATCGAAAATCTGGGTTCTTCACAAGACTTTCCAAACCAGTAGGTGAGGAATTTCCCATGCCTACAGGAAGTGGTACTTGCATGGTTCTTGAAAGAACAGATCCACGGGACTAAGCAAAAAGTGTTCCAGCCCTTCTGACCCTTTTCTGCATGAAATGTGCATTTTAGGTCAAATCTTCTGAGTTTTGGTGTGTCTATTAATAATCTGAAGTCTTTGAGTTTCTGTCAACTGTGTTCTATTAATTAACTAAAATGTTACATAAGTACTTAAAAAAATCTTCTCCTTGAATCAGGATGCTGAGGCAGGAGGATTGCAAGTTGGAGGTCAGCCTTAGCAACTTAGCAAAACCTTGAGTCAGGGTTTTGATATAGCTCAGTGGTATGGTTTGATCCCCAGGACTACAAAATGCAAGCAAGCAAACAAAAACAGAAATAAAACAAAAGCAAAACAACCACCTCTCCTCCTCCTGTTGCAGAACATCCTTCCCTTTCCCTGTCCTAGCATTGTCCTTGACTCTGAACCTTCTTTATTCTCCTGCAGCTTCTGAACCTGGATAATCAGCAGCTCCACAGGCCCTTGGGACCCCTCTTGCTAAATCTTTTTACATGTTCTCTTCCTCTTTCTCTCTAATCTCCCCAAATCACTGCTCCAAGTTCCATGGAAGAACACAATACTCTTTCACATGTGGGAAAAATGAAACCCAGCTTAATCAGCACCGCTGGGCTGCACTTTTGTGAGGCTTCAAATTGCCTGTTACCAACCCTCTGTGGGAGGGTTAACCCTTTCACACTGTCCTTGCTGCTTGCATTCCATCCTGTCTCCCTCTCTTTGTCCCTGGCTCTTTGCTACAACTTGCTATCTTAGCAATGCATTTTTAAACCTAGTTGAAAACATTTTTCATCCTTTTAGCTTATGGTCTATTCCCCCATCACTTGGCCTTATTTAACTGGAAGGTACCCAACAGACATTGCTGGTATAAAAACCATTATTCACAGTGGCTTTGTTATTATCCTATAGACAGTGTTGAAAATGTATCATCTCAGTCACCAGGGAGTCTCCGAGTTATGGCAAGCACAAGAAGACAGACATTGTTCAACATCTCACAGATGCCTGCATGTTAAAGCCCTGGGGGAAATGATACAGAGACTAGGTCACCAAAGCAAACAAAAACAGAAAACAGCTCCACCATCAACCAAAACAGGTCTGGAAATAATACAACATTATTGAAGGCAAAAGCGTTTACACTGAGCTATCTGTCTTAACTGCTTTGAGAATATACTTATTTAAAATATCTATATATTTACTTAATTTCTAGGTAGGAATTAAAACAAAACATATTTATTCTCTGGTGCTAGGGTTGCCCTAAGAAAGGACCATGAACTGCGTGACTTCAATGACAGATTAATTTTCTCCCTATTCTGGAGGCTGGATTGTAAGATGAAGGAGTGGCAACCTTGGTTCCCTCTGAGGGCCGAGGGGAGGAGGGCAGGAGCTGCTCCAGACCTCTCTCCTTGGCTGTCTTCTTCCTGTCTCTTAACAGAATTTACTTTCTATGCATGTTTCTCTGTCCAAGTTTCCCCTTCTGATGAGGATGCCATTCATATGAACTAGGACACTCCAATCACCCCATTTTAACTTGTTTACCTCTATAAAGACCCTATCTGCTAACAAGGTCTCATTCCAAAATCATGTTTGGGGGTTCCATCCCTCTTATTTGGACTGCCTACACGATTTTCAGGGTCCAGGATAAACTGAAAATGCGTGGCACTGGATGGACATGGGGAAGTCAAATCAATTTCTCCTTCCCATGGGCCCACAAGGGATTGCAACTTCTGTGAATACCGAGGGCGGCACACACTCAGTACCTGGATGGGACAGAGGTCATGGACTCCCACTCAGTCCTCACAAAACATGAAGTGGGGCTGCCAGCTCAGGGCATGCAGCAGCCTGCCCTGAGATGCCACAGAGTGTCCAATCCCAGGCCTCAGGCCTCTGCCCCCAAACCTCGTAGCAATGTTGTTGCCCTCCGGGGTGGAAGGTAGCAGTGACTGTGGAGCAGGAATGGCAACTGAGAAGCTACCCTGGGAAGGATTTACCAGGTAGAGCTGAGCCCAAAGCCTCTGGCTTGAGTGTCATTATTCTGTTAGATTCACACAAGGCACACAAGTTCAAAGACAAGAGTTAAAAAAACAAGAGCCCAAACTACAGAGCATCAAACCCTAATCCCTGAGTAACTGTGCTGGTACATGCCCATGAAGCCCTGCCTGTTCTTATCTGAACATGATTAGCACTGTGGAAAATAAAAAAACAAACCAAAAAATCTTTGATGAACTACAGAGCCCTTTTCTTAGGGTAGATCTATTTGAAGCTAGAAGACTATCTGGCTTGGTTTTTTCATCTATCCTATAAGTGCTGGTGACATAATTTGTGTGTGTGTGTGTGTGTGTGTGTGTACAGGGGATTGAACCCTGGGACACTTAACTGCTGAGCCACATCCCCAGCCCTTTTTATATTTTATTTTGAGACAGGGTCTTGGCTAAGTTGCTTAGGGCCTTACTAAATTGCTAACCTGGCTTTGAACTTGCAATCTTCCTGCTTTAACCTCCTGAACCACTGGGATTATAGGCTTGCATAACTGCACCTAGCTGGTGTCATGGCATCTTAATAAAGGTGGCTTCAGTTCTTCAGTGGTAATGAGAGTAAAAGCAAGCTGTGACTTTGAACATGGATGGTACCAAAGAGCAGCAAAATAAGGAAATGTTTACAGTTAAAGAATTACTTTGAATTTCCTGTTTACAGTTTCATCATTGAAAATTTCTCAAGAGTAGAAGGCAGAAAATAAGAAATAGCAAAACTTTCTAAACACATTTCTTTGGAACTATAGTAGTCTGGAAAGTATCATAAATTGAAAAGTCACGGGGTCACTCATAAAAGCAGAGACCTCTTGTTTTTTTTTTTTTTTTTTTTTTTTTTTTGCTCTGTATCATAGAACCCAGGATATAGAAATCCTAATCATAATCCTCAACTTTTTTCATGGGTTTATAAAATATTTCCCCCTAAATGTCTTAAGACAATATTTATAAGGTGCTCTTTTGTAATTTTATAAACAATAATATTTCTTTTTATTTTGATCAATTCAAGCTATAAAATTTATGGTCCTAGCTGTGTATTGGAATATCTCCTAAAAAGCTTTCAAGGATAATTTCTGAAAGCAAATGGAGGGAAGTGTCTATAAATCCCTTAAATATCTTATTTTGATAGATGATATGAGGGTTTTCCACATGGGGATGAATTCAGAAGAGGTAACATAAAGGCACGGTTACTTCAGAAAACCTGAGATAAATAAGCAGATTGTTAGTCAAGGAAGAGGAGCGGAGGGGACACCTGGGTTATCCCTGCAGCTCAACCTTTCTGGTCATTGGCTGGAATGTGCACTGTATGGTATCAGTTACTGTGACAACCACCAATGGGAAAAGACTTCAGAACATTAATGAGAAAGAATAAAAAGGACCAGGAAAGCTGAAAATCTATTCTGATGTGCAAAGATTCATGAGGAAAGAAGCCTGTCAGAGAAGGTGGGATTAAAAAAAAAAACCTAAAGTGGGGAGATGCTGAAAGATGATGGACAGAGACAGCAGAAACCATGTCCAGATGGCTGGAGTGATTCATACCAGGAAGGGCAGCTAAGCTACTCTCCGATCATGCTTTTACTTAAATTCCAAATCTCCAGATTAAGGGAATGGCTCATTGCCTAGGAACATGGGAATTGCCTAGAACAATAAATAAATCAATAGCTCTGCACATTTCTGCTTTATGAAAATATTCACTCCCACATGTAGAACTAGTGGGTTGGAAAGGGAGGAGTTACAGAGAGCAAGGAGCTGACCTCCTGCTCCTCTTGCAGCAAGTTCAAATTATATGCTCCTGTCTTGCAGCAGGGTACAGAGTTAACTATGTCATGGGGTCACATAGTTATGGCCAGGGGTTCTCTGAACTAGAGAGTGCCTGAAAGGTTGAGGACATATTCATTTACAGATGAAGAAGGGTTAGGTATGCCCACAGAATTTTCCAAAGTTACTTAACTTTGCTTCATCTGTAAAAGGGGAGGTGTTAATACTACCTACCTTGTTGTTATGAGGCTACAATGTGTGGATGTATGTAAAACAACACAGAGTAACCACTCCCCAAGTGTCAGAAAATATTAGGAGCAAAGAAGAGAGGCATTTTAACCTTTGTGTTAGAAATAGAAGCTCTGGGGGACTCGGGGCCACAGCTGCTCGGCACTGCTGTCTCCAGGAGCTGTCTCCTCTTAGAAACCTCTCCCCCACACCAATTCCTCTTCCTTTTCTTGCCACATGGCCCCACTGTCCTGAATCACTCTTCTCCACATTTGGTATGACTTTGATAGCAGCAGGCTCTCTATTGTCTTCCCACCCTATAGTTTTTAACTTTCTTACAGATGACCCAGCACTCTAGCCAAGTGCCTTGTGTCATGACCAGCAAAACAAAATGGAATCGAGTACGAGAGAGGCAGCATGTCACAGTAGGTAAGGATATTTTTTTAAGGACATTTTTGTTTCAAATACAGATGTATATGTGTGTGTGTGTGTGTGTGTGTGTGTGTGTGTGTGTGTGTGTGTATTGCAGGTTCTGATGTAGCATATATATGTATATATATTTTTCAGGTTCTCATGTAAAATATACTGCTTTTGGGGGGGGTATGGGACACTTTACCACTGAGCTACATCACTCAGTCCCTTTTATTCTTTATTTTGAAACAGGGTCTCACAGCCTCACTAAGTTGCCTATCCTCAGGCCTCAGCCTCACAAGTTGCTGGGATTACAAGCGTGTGCCACTGTGCTTGGTGCAGAATATTTCTTATTGTGGCTTACCAACGAGAGAGTTCTGAACTCTCGAGCTCCAGATTTAATACTGCTCTGGATGTTTGGTTCCTTGAACTTCTCTGCTGTGAGGACCTTCTTTCTCCACTTTATTGACCACTTCTACAACCGCATCTTGCATCTGGTCACTACCCAGAATGGATTCATCTCCAAAATCTGGAATTTCCATTGAATTACCAGTACTCTTCCTATTCTATATCTTCTTAATAAAGAAACTTTTTATTTTTAAAACTTCTTTCTTCCTTTTTTTTTGGGGGGGGTCTCAGGTATTGAACTCAGGGGCACTCAGCCACTGAGCCACATCCCCAGCCCTATTTTGTATTTTATTTAGGGACAGGGTCTCACTGAGTTGCTTAGTACCTCACTTTTGCTGAGACTGGCTTTGAACTTGTGATGCTCCTGTCTCAGCCTCCTGTGCTGCTGGGTTATAGGTATGGGCCACTGCACCCAGTTAAACCTTATTTCTTGAATCCAAACTTCTGACTCTTCGCCATTCCTACTAGAATTGACTCAGCTCAATTTTAACTTTTTAGGTGATGTCTTGTTGCCCTCCATGATTACCCTCTTCAGAACCCAAACTGACCATGGCATTCTTAAACCTAAAAGTGTGATCTAGTTCCCCTTTGTCCAAATGCATGAGGCCCTTCTCTGCTGTACCCCATCAACTCACCCAGACTTTGTTTAGAACGAATGCCTCCAACTCAACTTTTCACTTCCTTATTTCTCTCAGGCTTCCAAATATAGACATATCACAGCTTCTTGTCCTGATTTTGACCCTGCTCTGGGGATCTACCCCATCCACAGCCCCTGATGAGGCAGCACCCCTGTGTGCAGCTGACATCCCTACCATGGCCAATTAGCCATGGGAAAGCCTTTAATTCAGTGGTAGAGCACAGGGATGGGCCAGCATGCTGGGAACAGTGTGACCAGCTCCTCCTAGGAAGTCAAGGGACTCTTCCCAGGAAGCGGTGTGAGCTACACATGAGAGGTCCTGAAAGTAGAAGCAGAAGAAACCAGACAACAGAAAGAACCAGCAGGAGCCACCATGCAGCCCTGAGAGAGCAACAGGAGGTAGCTGCTTCATTCCAGTGGCCAATTCCCAGGTTCCAGGAGGCCTGAATACATAGGAGAACCTATTCCCAGATCTTCTTGAGATCCTGGGACCCTTACAACCCCAGTGACTTTCAGTGGACTTTTCCCCTTGCACCTAAAAGAGCTCAGATAGGATCTTTCGGCTCACTGAACTTCATTGTTGCTAATACATGATTTTTTTTTCACATAAAATATGCTTTACCAGGAATGTTCTCTCTCACTTCTTCCCATATGGCAACTACCTACTTAGCCTTAGGAAAACAAATGCCCCTTTGTGAGTGTCCAGCTCCCAGGCCAGGCCCTCCTCTGCATCCCTTCTGGGCTTTGCTTATTGCTGTTATAACACCTACGGCTCTGTTTTGTAACTGTTTGTGTTTCTGCTTCTGTCTCGGGACTCTCAGCTTCTTGGGGGACAGTGTCATATCGTACACATGATTTGATCTCCCCAACATGGGGGACCTCAGCAGGTTCTGTTGGTTCAGGACTCACACCCCTACCCTGGAGCTCACTCTCCTACTGGCAGTTCCATGTGCCTCAGCTCACTTTGTGACTTTGTCTGAGAGTGTTACAGGAAGGCCAGAAACATGGGGGCTTAGGTGCCAGGAGTGACCCTCTCATCCAATGAGAGGGGGAGTTTGGGAGCAAACACCCCAGCTTCTGGCCCCCAGGAGGTCACGGGGATCCACACAGGGCTCCAGAGGGTCTTTTATGAAATTGAGCCCCAGTTGCCTATAGAGGCTTCCCTTTCCTGCCTCCCTTCCTCACTCCTTACTGTATTTTCTAGACTCACCCCCCAAATAAACTACCTGCATTCCAATGAGTAATGAAGCCAAACCAAGACAGTGCTTGACAGATAGCGAGGGAACAGTCAAGGCCTCTGGCGGCTCCTCTCTCCTCCCACTGGCAGAGATGTCAAGAATTGCCATCCCTACCATTTCACTTTCTCTCTTTACGTAGCACCACATGCCCAAGCACGCCGACCTCACGCTCATCCACATCCTTACTCCCCTTCCTCACTGGTTGTTCAGAAGAGCCTACCCTGCCTGTCCCTAGGCCTGATAGAGCCTGGGGCTCCTCACACTCCTGCCACCAGCAAGCTGAGCATTGCTGGAGGAAACTGTCCTACTGTCTTGGTTGGGGTCAGTTCACATTTATGATATTCAACCCCCAACATGGCTTCAAAGCATTTTTCTTGTGTTCAGGTAATTTCCTGTAGCAATGACTATGCCCACGTTTCACTAGGATGCTTGGACCCTTCTTCATTCTGCTTATCAAGTTTTAGCATTTGTTAGAAGAATGGACCGGATTCTGGGTAAAGAGAAACAAACACAATATGGCCTCTCGGTATAGCCAACTAGAGGTAGGAGACAGGTTCCAGAACTACCAAGTACAATGCTGTACGTGTATTCAGAACAGTGAATAATTGGTATAGGGCTGTCAACTTGTCAGAATGGTCTGGACTGGTCAGAGGAAGGAGAAGCCTCAGTGACAGTGCAACAAAAGGACAACACTTGGGTAAACATTATTATTAGTTCTGTTTTTACAAAAGAGGAAACTAAGGCATAGAGAACCTAAGTAACTTACTCAAAGTCACACAGCTGGTAAATGGCACAGTGGGGTTGAATTCAGAGTCTGACTCTGAAATGCATGAACTTAACTATTATTTGACATTCTAACTATTGATTTTTGAATACAAAATTATTGATAAATGATTGAAAAGTCAGCACAATGAAATCTTATCATGTCTCCCAAGGCTGGTATACTTATAATACATACCTGATCAATCAACAAATATATATTAAATAATTCAGATGAAAAATACTATATGTATAATCTGATGTGAGTTAGTATATATCCATTATTAGAGGGTATGAAACAAAAATGAGTGAATTTTTTCTCCCAGTTGCTCTTGGATGTTAATCATGGCTAAAGGTGAATTGGTGTGGTATAGTGAACACAATGGTAAACTGAGGCACCCCAAACATGGCTAACTACATGGTAGCCGTACCCTCAGCTTCTGCATCTAAAGAATGTACAGTTGGAGTGGACAATGTTTCACTTCCTTTCCAACACTAAGACTTTACTTTTCTCTCTTTATATAGATAAAATCTTGATTTTAAACCTGTCTAGATTACACTTGAAATCCCACTGATGCAGGTGACTGGAGTCTGGGAGGTCACTCTGGGTGACGATTACTACATACTCTTTGCTCTTTGGGACACCAGTAGTAGCATTTTCATATCTGAAGAATCTCTATGTTGACTACATGGAGCTCCTTTAGATTTGCAAACTGCACTTGCAAGGTATTGAAGGTAGCAGAGAGTACTGATTTCAGAGTGCCCTTGACTATTAAAGAGAAGGCACTCTGTAACTATCTCAGGCCAGGAATTGGGTCTGCCACATATAGAAAGGATTAGCCCATCATGCTAACTCTGGCTCAGAGGATCACCAGCACCTGTTCTCTGTGTGGCCCAGTTCCAATTTCTGTCATGTGAGCTCTGTCTTACCACAGAGTGCTCAGGCAAATCCCACATGTCAAAATAAAAAGAGAAAATCACTGCATGGCAGACTCTTCATGGGGATGTACTACACCTATGGGGTCTTAAATGCATGCACAGGAGCAGTGTTTACTGAACTAACTAAGAAGGTAAGAGTATTTCTAACCTTTGGCCACTTTTGAATGAGTGGTGTTGTTCAACCTGTCTTGATATTTTAGTACATGAAAGAAATGTACTAAAATATAAACAAAATATATTGACAAAGTAAAAAGAAAAATGCAGACATTGATCACACCTTGTTTTACACAAAGGCAGAGAGGATGAGGCTCAGACTTTTGCTCTAGAATGTGGTTTTCTCCACCTTAGAGACGGCCCATTCCTGAATAAGGGTCCCTGCAGGTCAGAAACCTCTCTTCAGGTTTCCTTACACGTTCCTTATTTAGTCTTACCGGTAGTACATGCTCAATAAATGTTTACTGAATTGATCCGTGTGTGCATGTGAATGTTTTGGGGTAACTTATTCTTCAGTGGTTCATGGATATCACAGACCCTATTATTCTACTGAGAGAAACTAAGAAGCGAAGAATAAATTTGTGCTAGCTCGTATAATTCATCTGGAACACAGAGCTCCTCTCCCCTACCTGGTCTGAGAAGAGTTAGTAAAGATGAAGTGCCCCCCCCTCGCCATCTATCAAAGGGCAGAACTGAAATGCCTGTTTGGGGCCACTCAGGCTAGGAGGCTAGGAGGCGAGCTTGCTTTGGGAGGGGACAAAATAAGTTTATGTTTTGAAACTTTTCCTACCTCCAATCTCAGCCTGCTCTGAACTCCTGAGACCCCTTCAGAGCTGAGTCAAAGGATTCCAGGCTCCGCCCCTCGCTGCACCCCGGGTAGATAACCTGGAGGATGCGCGGCCCTGGGAGCCAGGTGCACCCCGGCTGTGTCGTCAAGGGGACTGCCCGGATTTCAGGGCATTGGAACCGCAGCCACGCAGCCACCACACAAACCGGCTGCCCCCGCCCATCTCCAGCATTGTCCCTTTTTCTTCTCTCTCGACCATGCCCCGCTCCTGCTTCCCTGGCCCTGGGGACACTCACCCTGCCACTCGAGGACCCGCTCCCGGGGGAGCGCCGCCGCCAAGCCCTCGGCGCAGGCCCGCGGCGCCCTCAGCAGCGGCAGCAGTAGCAAGGACAGTAGCAGTGGCAGCTGCGACAGCATCGCTAACCACTGGACTCACTGAGCGCTGTTCGTGGCTCCTGCTGGGGCCAGAGCTCCCCGGCGGCACCCCGCCTGCGGCGTGGGAGGCGGGACCGCAGCCTCCTCCGCGCTCCACTCTTCTGCGGGCCTCGCCACCCCTGCCCCTCGTGGAGACCCGCTCTACCACCCCTTGTCGCCGCGGTGTGCAGGCACTTAGGGCTCTGGGCTGCGAGACGGGAGGAAAGTCGTGGGGTTTTCCCCGCCCTACCCACTCGGGCTCGGGGAAGGAGGAGGAAGAGGGAGTGGACCATCTGCCCATCCCAGAAATTCCTGCCTTTGGGGTGGGGAGAGAGGAGGAGTGAGGCTGCTGGGTGCAAGCGCTCCTCGGGTTCCTAGCAGCATTCTGGTTTTGCCGGGAGGCCCAAAAGGACGTGAGAGTGAGAGAACTGAGAATCTCTGGGAACAGGAAGTCTGACATGTGGGTTTGCAAAGCCTAGGGTTCGGGTAAACACTGAGGGTTTGGCAGCCTCAGTGCTGAGCTGAAACCGAGCTGCTCCAAGCTGCTCCCGGAACGCAGGCGCTTTGGGAGGCTCTGAATGTGGAGCACTGGAGACCCCTGGGGGCCCGTGCTGGTCTCTATCCTTCACGCTTCAGAGTAAACTGAAGGTATTTCATTTGTTGACCTTCTTTCAGTTTTAAAAGAGCCTCTACTTCCATCTCCTTTGATCCCCCATATTATCCAGAAAAATATGTCACCCTATAACTCAGAAACCTTGCCCAGAAAGGTTAAGTGATTTGCTATGATATATTCCCCAAACCAACAAAAGTTACTCCCTAAACTACTAGTGAGTAGGATCACCCCGAATATAATCCAAACTGCAACCTTTCAGAGAACCAGAACACTGGAAGTACTTAATACTCGTGGGAACAGACTAAAATAACATCTATCCCAAACAGGACCTTGACAGTAATCATTAAAATATAAGAGGAGGGAAGAAAGCAAAAGGCGACTTAAAAAAAAAATGATGGTGGGATCAGAGGACCTGTCTCAGCTGATGACCAGCCAATACTAAACCAATGTTTAGGATGTGGTTACCTAGTCTTAGTAAATGTGCCATGAAAAGGTCAGCCCTAGAGAAAATGCCTAGCAGGGAGCAAGATTGAAGGTCACAGTGAAATAGGGAAGATCTTGGCTCATTCCTATAGGAACCTCAGAGACCCTCAGAGCTGAGGACAAAAGGGATAACATTTACCCATAGACTCATGATTCCTGTTGGTTAAGGAGGTGCTAGCATTGTTTTCCCCAGCATATTTTTGCAGCATTGTGTGACTTGAGAAGCACTGGGACTGGAGGCATCAGGTACATGGCATGGCAAAAGGAGAGGCCCAGTTAGGTTACGTCCAGGTAGTTTGAGGGGTGAGGGGACTGGGACCACTGGAGAAAGCCTCATATACAGAAAGTTAGAGTCAGAGGTGGGTTAAAAGAAAATTCCAATGTGTGTGCTCAGTCTTTAGCACATAATTATATGTAGAAATCAGCCACCCTGCCTGAAGACATGCAGAAAAGGAATGTTTTTAGCATACCAGACCATATAGATGTCCATCACAAGCTATGTCCATCTCCCCTACGGCCTCATGACTACATTGCTATGGGAACATTCCCAAAGTGGGAGATTCAGCCCTGCTTGAACTGGCTGGCATCTATCACAGTGGGTGGCATAATGAGGTAACAGAGTGTGACATTGATATCAATCTCTGATGAGGGGCAAGACAATGAGAATAAAGGAGAGAGACCAGGGGGGAACTCAAGTGGGCATAGAAGGTCAAATATGTGCAGATAGGGTGGTGGACATTGGAGGAAGAGGCTGCCTGGGATAGGAAGAAATTATGAGAAAAATCATACAGGTTAGAATGAGAAATGCTTGTATGGAGGCAGGTGGAATCATGCCTGGCTGTAACAAAGGGCAGCCACTGGGGCATCCTGGAAAATAAGGCCAATCACTGGGACATTGGGCTACCTTCCACTGGCTGTGGACTTCAGTTTTATCCTCTGAATAACAAGGGGTGGGGGAAAGCCTTCCCTGACCCATGGCAGCTACTATTCTGAAATAGCTAAGGAAAGGGAAACAAGTCACATTTCATTTTCAGAGCAATTAGTGTAATGAAGAGAGGTGTGGACAGCCTCCTGACCTACCCACACTGACCCTGCATCTCCTATTCCACAGTAGAAGACTCAGAAAAGAGCTACCATCTTTCATGTCTTCCTGAAGCACCGCAGCTTCAAAGTGGGTAGAAATTCGTGGTCAAGAGCTTTTTAGGCTCCATGAAACAGCATTACTTTATTCCAGCCTTGGGTTATGTTTCAAGTTTATAAGGCCCTGTAGTGGAATGATTAGCAGAGGCTACTCTGCTATTTATCAGCATGTTTCTTATTCTTCTTTGGCCTTCACCTCCTGTGTAAAATGGAGAGGATAATACTTGCCAATTTTTGATAATAATATACAGTGTTGTTGTATTAAATGAGATAATGCATGCATGATGTTTGGCACAGAGTCTGGCTTGTTATAAATGTTCACTTCTGTGAGTATATGGGGTGGGAGTCCGGCTGCGAGAATGGGAGCAAAGGAGAGCTCAGAAGCAAGACGACGGAGCTCTGGGCCACTGGCAATTTTATCTCCTGCTTCCAGTCAGGAGAACACCCTCAGGACTCTGAGTTTGTAGATCTCTGTCCATCTTTCACTGTCCTATTTATCCTGAGTTAGGGCTAGCTATTTAGTTATCCCTCTCACATGAATGTGAGTTGCTTGAGGAACTAACTCTTTTACTTCTCTTTGAATCTCTGGATCAGCACCATTCCTGGCCCTTAGCTCTCCAAGAGTCTCTGCTGCATGAGTGAGGGATGTTGAAATGAACGTAGTGTTTGGAGTTATTTGAAACTTGAGGAAAATAATAGAAGCCTGAATTGTGTTGAATGGAAATGGTGGAGAGAATGCAGGGATTTAAAACTCACTTAAGGCATGGTTTGTGGTTAAGGTCAAAATGAACAGTTTTGAATTTAGGAATCAGGGTCTCAGCAAGAAGGAGCGAGCCTAGTCTGTAGTGGAGGATTACGCAAGGGACTGTTTACAAAAATATGATAAAAGTGAAAGGATGATGAATCAGTGAGTCTCTGGCAAGTGCTGGAAGCTATCATTACTATATCTCAGCCTGAAGGAACGAGGGCAGGAAGGGATTACAGAAGCCTAGTGTGAGTTGTGCTGTTGAGACAGGGGACTTCTAATAGAACAGGACTACTCACTGAAGGCTGGTAGGGAGGAGGCCAACAGAACAAACACCCCATCTTTCTTCTCCTGTCCTCTGATTATTTCCCATTGAGTCCACAGAAGTCACTTCCCAGAGCACAGAGCAGAGTGGCAAGGTATAGGCAGTGGAGTCTGGAGAGGCAAATGAAGGATATCCAACACAAGTACCTGCTGTCCATCTTTGTGCTGATGCTAAAGACACCATAAAGAACAGGGTCAAATGAGTCCTTGCCTGTGTTCACAGAGGTTGGAGTCCAGCGGGAGGAACAAGCAATGTAGTAGAGGACCATATGTGTCAGGATGTGAGGATGTATTTGAAGCTCTACCTGTGCTTTGAAGGGCTTGAGGCTCTGAGAAGGCGTTCAGGAAAACAGTAACATCAGCACTGGCACCTTCTTAGCTGCCTTCAAAAGTTAGTTAGAATAATGATAAGAAAAGCCATTGACTGGGAAAAAATATTTGCAAATCATACATCTGATAAATAATTTGTATCTAGAATATATAAAGAACTTTCAAACTCAACAATAAGAAAATAAACAATCCAAATAACAAAAGGGGAAATGATTTGAACAGACATTTCACTCTAGAAGATGCACAGATGACAAATAAACACACAAAATGATTTTCAAGGCAACTGGTCATCAGGGACATGCAGATTTAAATTATAATGAAATACTACTCTACACCTTACTTGAATGGCTACAATTGAAAATATTGACCATACTAAGTACTGGTAAGGCTGTGGAGAAACTGGGACTCTTATATGCTGCTGTTCGGAATATAAAATGGAGCAATCATTTTGGAAAACAGTTTGGCACTTTGTTAAAAGGACAAAAACCATATAACTACTTTTTCATATACCTGTTAGTGTCTCTAGTCATGAGGGAAAAGCAAATAAAAACCACACTGAAGGCCTGTGGTTTGATCTGAGTCTGATCTCCAGCACTACAAAAGAAAAACCAAACCACAAGAGAAATGAAAAGTTGTGCTCCACTTGTGTGTAAAAAAATAAAATAAAAATAAACCACAATGAGATATCATTTTATACCTGTTGGGATGCTGAGAGAGAGAGAGAGAGAGAGAGAGAGAGAGAGAAGGTTAACAAGTGTTGGCAAGGGTGTGGAGAAAAGGGAACTCTTGTATGCTATTTGTAGGAATGTAAATTGATATAGCCTTCCTGCAAACCATTATGGAGGAAACTTCTTATGGAGGATCTTCAGTTATTTAAAAATAGAACTAGCATATGACTTAGCAGTCCTTCTGAGTATTTGCCCCAAGGATGAAATCAGTACCTCACAGAGATATCTGTGCTCCCATGTTCCTTGTTCATTATTCATAATAGCCAAGATACGGGAACAACCTAAGTGTCCATTCATTGGATAAACAGATAAAGAAATGGTGGTGTATATACACACATGCACACGTGTACACACACATACACACTTATACACACATGCACACACAATGAACTATTTATTCTGCCTCAAAGGAGATGTGGCCAATTGCAACAGCATGGATAAACCTAGAAGACATTATGCTAAATAAATAAGCCAGACACAAAAAGAAAAATACTATATGATTTTACTTATATGTGGAATCTTAAAAAAAAAGTTTAACAAATAGAAACAGAGTAGAATGTTGATTACTAGGAAAAGGGGGTGGAAATAGGGAGAAATAGGTCAAAGGATACAAATTGAATTGGGTAGGATGAAATCTAGACATCTAGGGGCTGGGGATGTAAGCTCTTGCCTGGCATACGTGCGGCCCGGGGTTCGATCCTCAGCACCACGTACAAAGATGTTGTGTCTGCCGAAAACTTAAAAAAAATATTAAAAATTCTCTCTCTCTCTCTCTCTCTCTCTTTAAAAAAAAGAAATCTAGACATCTAATGTACAGCATAAGGATGATAGTTAATATTGTGTTATATATTGGAAATTTGCTAAGAAAGTAGGTTTAGGTCCTTACCGTACACACACTATGGAAGATGACAATATGTTAATTTGTGGCAATCATTTCACTGTGTATATCTATGTAAAAACATCATATCATACACCTAAAATACATGCAATAAAAATAAATTAAAAGCTTCCCCAAACATACAACTTCTATATTAATTTCGTAGGGATGCTCTAACAAAGTGCCATAAACTAGATGGTGTCAAACAACAGGAATTGATTCTCTCACAGTTTCCAGTGCCAGAAGTCAGCAATAAGGTTTGGTTCCTTCCCAGAGACTGGGGGAGATCTGGACCACACCTCTCTCCTAGCTTCTGGTGGTTTCTGGCAGTCTTTAGCATTACTGGGCTTGGGGCTGCATCACTACAATCTCTGCCTCTATTGTCATGTGGCCTTCTTCCCTGTGTTTTTCTGTGTCATGACCTTCTGATAAGGACATCAGTTGTTGTATTTAGGGTCCAACCCTAATCTAGTATGACCTCATCTTCATTAATTACAGCTGCAAAGACTATTTCCAAATAAAGTCACAATCTGAGGCTTAGGTGGACATGCATTTTGAGGGAACACTATTTGACTTAGTACAACTACCACACGATCTAGGCACTCCATTCCTAGGTAATCATCCAAGAAAAATAAAGGCATACATACATACAATTTGCACATGTATGTTTGTAGCAGCTTTATTTTTAATAGTCAAAAGCTGGAAACAACCCAAATGCCACCAAGAGATGAATGAATAAATAGTGGCACAATCATGCTTTGCTTAACAATGGGATAGATTTTGAAAAACCATGTTATTAGACAATTTTGCCATTGTGTGGACATCACAGAGTATTTTTCAACTGAGATAGCTATGACAGCACTAGGCAATATCTTATGGGGCCACCATCATAACAGTGATCTGTCACTGACCACCCTTTATGGGTGCATAATTATATATATATATATATATATATATATATATATATATATATATATATATATATATATATATATATATAAAGTTTATACATTATATATATATAATGAATAAAAAGGAATGAACTCTTGATGCATGCAACAATATGGTTAGACTTCAAAATAATTATTCTGAGTGAAAGAAGCTAGACAAAGAAAAGAAGAAACTTCATGATCCTATTTATGTGAAATTCTGGAAAATGTAAACTAACATATAACAACAGAAAACAGGTTAGTGGTTGCCTAGGAATGGGAATGGGGAGCTAGTAGGAGGAGGGACTTAGCTGAGCCAACAGGGACTGTACAAATGCCCCAGACAGAAGGAATAGTGGTAAGAGTGCACATAAGGTGCTTGAGGCACTTTTGTAGGAGAGAGATTGCATATTGCATTGGGATATTCCAGGATCACTGAGGAAAGCTGGTGCCAGATCAAAATCATATTAAGAACTTTATGCTAAAGCCAACAGGAAGCCATTGAGGGGTTTCATTGTGACCACATTTACATTCTACATTTTAGAAAGAACATTCTTGTTATAGTATGGAGAATAGATGGGAGTGAGCCATTGCTTGTGGTTTGGAGGCTGCTGCAAGACTCTGGATAAACAGATAGCAGTTGTCTGGACTTGGAAGGTGGCAGGGGATGAGGGAGAAGAGTGAACACATAGTGCATTTTCTTTAAAATAAAGGATCATCAAGTTAGTGTTTGAGTAAGAGAGGATGTCAAGAATGATGTCCCATTTAATGGCTAACCTAGTGACTCCACCCACTGAGAAACAGGTCTGAATGAGAAGGAGGGTTTCAGTTTGGGATATGTTGAGAGGCTTATGGGGTATGCAGGTAGAGATTTCCAGGGACAGTTGCATTTATGGGTATCAAAGTAAGAAACAGGCTTGGGGGGGGGGGCCGGGATTGTGGCTCAGGGGTAGAGTGCTCGCCTAGTGCTTGCGAGGCCCTGGGTTCAATCCTCAGCACCACATAAAAATAAATAAATAAAATAAAGATATTGTGTACAGTTACAACTAAAAAAGTAAACATTAAAAAAAAAAGAAAAAAAAAAAAAGAACCAGGCTGGGAACATAGACTTGGGCTTGCCTGTGGTTCATAACTAAAACCATGGAAATAGGTCCAGTTGCCTAGGCAGTATGTGTTGAGAGAGAAGAAACCCAGGAAACAACATTTGAAGGACAGCTAGAAAAGCAGGCTAAGATGGAGTTGCAGACAGAATGTACTGTTCTGTAGACTGGAGGAAGAGTATTTCAAGGAGAGAACCTTCAGTAGTTTCATATGCTCTGTGCCCTGAATTTTGGGGCAAGAAGTTGAGACCCTGCAAAGAGTGCTGTTAAAGGTCAAAGGTAGAAGACGTATTGGTGGTTTGAGGATTACTAGGAGCAGAGATGACAGGGCAGACAACTCTCTCAAGTGCTTGTAGGGAGAAGAAGAAAGAGTTGCATATATGCTATGAATATGGTGGAGAGGAGGGAGAATGTCCAGAGGCAGTTCCATCTGTGAGTATCAAGGTTAGAAACAGGCTGTGAGCATAGAAAGTTGTTGTTACTGTCGTTTGTTGGTACTAGGATGAAACCCAGGGCCTCATGCCTGCTAGGCAAGTGCTCTACCACTGAGCTACACCCCTAGCCCCCATTACATCAAGTCTTCAGCATGTCTGAATGTTGATGGGAAAGGTCCGGTAAGAGGCAAGAGTCAAAGATCATTCAAGAAAATTCAATGAGAGTTGTCTGGAACAAAAAGTAAAAGGATTTGCTTTAGAAAGGAAGGTGGCGCCTTCCACTCAGCAGAAATGAAGGAAATAATAGTTATGGATAGAGGTAGGTCTATAAGCTGTGGGTAGAGAGTTCACATATCTACTAACTTCTAACTCTCTGTGAAGGATCAGGGAAGTTCATGTGCCAGGTGAGGCTGGCTCCAACATGGAACAGCAGAGATGGCTGCTCAGAAACATAACTGGAAATAATGGAATCACCCAAGTGAGGTCTGGGACCAGTGAATTTATAGTGGCCAGGTGATTTCTTACCACTGTTCAGCAGCTCAGGTATAGGCAGGAAGAAGGTGGACCTTGGGCTTCATGTAGATTGATGCCACCCAATCAGCATGTTCACATGAGGGAGCTGAAGCCATTGGCAGGGAAAAGGTTGTGGGGTGGGATCTCCAGGAGTCAGCTCTGCCATCACAGATGGACAAGTGGTGTGAGGCTGAGGGATCCAGACTGCCAGTTTCCGGCTTTGTCACTCACTAGTTATGTGACATGGCAAGTTGTTCAACCTCCTTGTGTCTTAGTTGCCTCATCTGCAAAACTGTGACCACAGTAACAGTTCCGGTCTCATTGGCTTGCCAGGGAGACTAAATGAGTGAATACCCGAGAAGCACTTAGAACAGTGACTGACACAGTAAATACTCACTAGAGGTAGTTTTATTATGAAGCGTCACCACTGAAAACAAACCAAAGTATTTCATAGGCAAATCAAGAATGAGTAGTGATTTGGTTTGTTGCTAGGTGGAGAGAAAAGCCGTCTGCGGTTGCCCTGTGCTTTCTAAGAGCCGCCGTCTGGGGAGTGCTTGGCATGTGACAGGATTTATGTAGATTACACTCATGTGCAGTGGTTAGGAGGGTAAGCTGCCTGGGGGGCAAATTGCCCCGGGACCTAAGCCAAATCTCTGCACCTTGCCCAGTCTCAGTTTCCGATCTGTAAAATGGGGTAATAGAGTATTCACAGCCTAACGATACACACAGAGCACTCTTACGAGTGAAAATAGTGCCGATGGAAGGTAGCTGTGATTATTAAATAATACCCACAACAATGATGCCATGGGTTATTAAAGTCATTTTACACTGATACAGACCTGGACCTGTTTTCTACATGCCTCCCCTCTGCTTCCTATATATAACCTTGTCGAGGACACACAGAAGAAGCCGGTAAAGGGGCGCTCTGCTGAACCTGCAGCCTGTGTTTCTGAAACCAGTAGAGCTCAGCCCTGACTGCAGCCAGAGTCACCCGGAGAGCTTCTAAAATCCACCAGCGCTCATCCCTTCAGTCCCAGAGATCAGATGCAGGTGGTCTGGGCAGGACCTGGGCATTGGTATTTTTTAAAAGCTCTTTTGGTGATGGGCTCTAAAGTGCAGCAGGGTAGAATAGCTGGGTCTGTCCTCAGAATGCGCATTGGGTTCTGAATAGAGAAGCTAGAAGCAATGCTTGGGACTTGAAAATGAATGGGAATCAACAGTAAGGCTCATACAGAATGAAGGATGGTTTTAGAATAATATTTTCATTTGACTATGTTGTAATTACAAAGGGGAGTGCAGTAAGGCATAGGAAGGTGCAGCTGTTGAGGGAGATGTTTGCTGCCTGACACGAACCCCACTTCGGGAACCCATGCTACTGAAGGGTTTCCCAGGCATTGTGTACTTTCGTCCTCCCTCCATCCCTCTTTTCTTTTCTTCCTTTCTTAGACTGAACCTAGGGTACTCTACCACTGAGCTACACCCCTAATTATTTTTATTTTTTATTTTGAGACTAGAAACTCTATTTTGTTGATAAGTTGCCAGGCTGGTCTCGAATTTATGATTCTCCCACATCAGCCTCCCAAGTCGCTGGGATTATAGGCATGTGCCACCACACCTACCACACTGGATCTTCTGTAACCATCTGCAGGCTCTGTAACTTTCCTAGAACACAAGGCAAAAGGCTGGGGCGTAAACAGATGTTTATTTATCATCTAGTAATCATTTTCTAGTACTTTGGATAGTCCATTCCATTTAATATACAGAAAGTATATGATAGTTTTTGTAATCACCAATGCTTCTTATAAAAATGATTAAATACAGGGGCTGGCATCTTTTGATTTTATGCAAAATATTTTGGAATGGAAATGGAGTTTGTGGGCATGTTGGCACCTGGAAGGAGTGGCTAAGGGAGAAAGAGGAGGCAGACACAGAGAGCAGGTTGGAACTGGTGGGTGAATAATCTTTGTTCCATTATTTTAGTTCTGTCAGCTGGGTAAAATTATATAATCATGCTGAATTTCCTTCTTCATACTGCAGAACAATGAAAGTTTGCCTTGCACGTTTGTTGTAAGATGAGAAATAATGGGAGTCAAATGCTGCACACAAACAGGTTCTCCAGCAGTGCAACCACTGCTGTCTCACTGGAGGGAAATTTGTACTAAAAGACTGGACACAGAGAACCTGAGGTGTACTCACTGTTGTCTTATTATTTTCTTATTTGCTTGGAAGGTTGGAAACTTTGTCAAGTTTTATTTCTAAGCAATTCAAAATGTTAAAGCTCAGGGTAAAGGAGATAATAGGGATTAGATATGAAATAATTATGGGTCTGTGAAAAGAAACTTATAGACAAAGGTCTTCACCTACCCATATTGTAAAACTGGTTAAATATTAAAGTTCAGGATAGCTTTCTGCGAAAAAGATTTTCAAAGCTAAGTGAATAGAGCCGTAAGCAATGGGTGAACCTATTTATGTTGCTAGTTTATGTTGCATCCAATGTGTGCTAAGAAGCTTTCCTAAAAAACAGGAACCACTGTGTTGTCAAATGTGCAGATTTTGTAAAAGGGGAAGATGTGGGTGGCTGAGTGACCAGGAGTCCATGAATGTAACCTAATTTTTCCTGCATCAAATTTATTAAATAATATGTATTTATTTCTGCATAATTGTTTTATTTGATATTTTATTAAATACAAACAGAACCTCACCTTTTGGATTGATGGATTAAATAAAAATTTTAATATATTACTAGTGAATTTAGTGATATAAAATTTTGTAAGCCCTTTGTTACAGCTGTATTGAAGTATTAAGGACAAACAATAAATTACACTTTTTATGATTTGAAAATTTGTCATACTTATATATATACCCAAGAAACTATTACCATAATCAAGATAATAATCCCTACCAGTCCCGAAAGTTCCTTGTGTTCCTCAGTAAGCCCTCAATTGTACCCCTCCCACCTCAGTCCCCAGCCAATTAGTGAACTGCTTTGTCACTATAGATCAGTTTGCAAATTCCAGAAGTTTATGGAGGTGAATTCATGCAGCACATATTCTATTTTGTCTGCCTTCTTTTCCTTAGCATATTTTGAGACACAACCATGTTATTGATGCATTCATAGTTCATTCTTTCTTATTGCCAAGTTCATTATATGAATTCACCACAATTTACCCCATTCATTCATGGGTGGATATTTAGGGTGTTACTAGTGTCATGGTTTGGATGAGGTGTCCACCAAAAGCTCATGTGTGAGACAATGCAAGACGGTTTAGAGGAGAAATGATTGGAGAGCCTTAACCCAATCAGTGAATTAATTCTTGATAGGGATCAACTGAGTGGTAACTGAAGGAGGGTAGGGTGTGGCTGGAAGAGGTCACTGGGGATGTGTCTTTGGGATGTGTATTTGGAGTGCTGAACTTAATCTCTCTCTCTGCTTCCTTTATCACATGAGCTGCTTCCTTCTTGACACACTTGTCTGCCATGATGTTCTGCCTCTCTTGAGCCCCCATGGAATGAGCCAGCTATCCAAGAACTGAGACCTCTGAAACATTGAGCCCTCAAATAAACTTTTCCTCTTCTAGGGTTGTTATTGTCAGGTCTTTTAGTTACAGCAGTGAAAATGCTAACTAAAATAACTAGCTTTGAGCTATTACAAATAAAGCTGTTATGAACGTTCATGTATGAATCCTCATATGGATGTGCCATTTCATTTTTGAGGGGTAAATGACTGGGGTAAATACTGAGGAGCAGAATGACTGGATCATATAGAATTTATACACTTAACTTTTTAAGGAACTGCCAAATAATTTCCTAAAAATGGTTGTATCATTTTACATTCCTACCAGTCATGTGTGAGAGTTCCAGATCCTTCAAATCTTTGCCTTGATGGTTAAGCTGTGTCCCTCTGAATGATGTTGGTGTTTTAGCACCCAGGACCTGTAACTGTGACCTTATTTAGAAATGTGAGCTTTGCAGATGATCTGGTTATGATGAGGATACTAGAGGGGCCACAATCCAAAAATGCTTTGTGTCCTTACAAAAAAGTGAAATTTGGACACATAGACAGATCTGCACATAGGGAAATCACCAGGTTTAAATGGAGATTGATGTAATGCTTCCATAAGCCAAAGGGTGCCAAAGATTGCAAGCAACCACCAGAACTGGGATAGAGACATGGAACAGAGTCTCCCTCAAAGCTCTCAGAAGGAATCCACTTGGCCAACACTATGATCTCTAGCTTCTAGCTTTCAGAACTATAGGACAATACGTTTCTGTTGTCTAAGTCACCTACTTAGTGGTGCTATATTAGGGGAGCCCTAGAGAATGAATATACTTGTCAACATTTGGTATGATCAATCTTTTAAATTTGAACAATTTTAATAGGAGTGTAATGGCATTTTATTGAGGTCTAAATTCGCACTTCTCTTATGACTATTGATTTTGCTAATGATTTCATGTTCTTATTTGATATTCATAGATCTTCCTTGGCAGAGTATCTGTTCAAATATTTTGCCTCCTCTTTTTCCCATTGAGTTGTTTTCTTCTTTTTTTAATTATTTTTTTTATTTATATATGACATGGAATGAATTACAATTCATATTACACATATAGAGCACAAATTTTTCGTATCTCTGGTTGTATACAAAATATATTCATACCAATTTGTGTCTTCATGCATGTACTTTGGATAATGATGTCCACACATTCCACCATCATTTCTAATCCCATACCCCCTCCTTTCCCTCCCATCCCTCTATCCTACCTAGAGTTCGTCTATCCCTCCCATGCTCCCCCTTCCTACCCCACTATGAATCAGCCTCCTTATATCAGACAAAACATTTGACATTTGTTTTTTTGGGATTGGCTAACTTCACTTAGCATTATCTTCTCTAACTCTATCCATTTACCTGCAAATGCCATGTTTTTATTATCTTTTATTGCTGAGTAATATTCCATTGTGTATATATGCCACATTTTTTAATCCATTCATCTATTGAAGGGCATCTAGGTTGGTTCCACAGTTTAGCTATTGTGAATTGTGCTGCTATAAACTTTGATGTGGCTGTGTCCCTGTAGTATGATATTTTTAAGTCCTTTGGGTATAGACCGAGGAGAGGGATATCTGGGTCAAATGGTGGTTCCATTCCCAATTGTCCAAAGAATCTCCACACTGCTTTCCATATTGGCTGCACCAATTTGCAGTTCCACCAGCAGTGTATGAGTGTACCTTTTTCCCCACATCCTCACCAACATTTATTATTGTTTGTCTTCATAATAGCTGCCATTCTGACTGGAGTGAGATGAAATCTGTTTTGATTTGCATTTCTCTAATTGCTAGTGATGATGAACATTTTTTAATGTATTTGTTGATCGATTGTATATCATCTTCTGAGAAGAATCTGTTTACGTCCTTGGCCCATTTAGTGATTGTGTTATTTGTTTTTTTGATGTTTAGCTTTTTGAATTCTTTATATACCCTAGAGATTAGTGTTCTGATGTGTGAGTAAAAATTTGCTCCCAAGATGTAGGCTCTCTATTCACCTCACAGATTGTTTCTTTTGCTGAGAAGAAACTTTTTAGTTTGAATCCATCCTATTTATTAATTCTTGATTTTAATTCTTGTGCTATAGGAGTATTATTAAGGAAGTTGAGGCCTAATCTGATAGAGATTGGGGCCTACTTTTTTTTCTATTAGATGCAGGGTCTCTGATTTTATTCCTAAGTCCTCGATCCATTTTTAGTTGAGTTTTGTGCATGGTGAGGGATAGGGGTTTAATTTCATTTTGTGGCATATGGATTTCCAGTTTTCCCAGCACCATTTGTTGAAGAAGCTATCTTTTCTCCAATGCATGTTATTGATACCTTTGTCTAATATAAGATAATTGTAATTTTGTGGGTTAGTCTATGTGTCCTGTATTCTGGTCTACCAATCTGTTTTGGTACCAATATCATGATGTTTTCGTTACTATTGCTCTGTAGTATAGTTTAAGATCTAATATAGTAATGCCACCTGCTTTACTCTTCCTGCTAAGATTGCTTTAGCTATTCTGAGTCTCTTATTTTTCCAGATGAATTTCATGACTGATTTTTCTATTTCTATGAGGAATGTCATTGGGATTTTGATTAGACTTGCATTAAATCTGTATAGTGCTTTTGGTAGTATGTTCATTTTGATAATATTAATTCTGCCTATGCAAGAGCAAGGTAGATATTTCCATCTTCTAAGGTCTTCTTTGATTTCTTTCTTCTGTTTTCTGTAGTTTTCATTATATAGATCTTTCACCTCTTTTATTAAGTTGACTCCCAAGTATTTTATTTTATTTTTTGAGGCTATTATAAATGAGGTAGTTTTCCCATTTCCCTTTCTGAGGATTTGTTACTGATACACAGAAATGCATTTGATTTGTGGGTGTTGATTTTATATCCTGCTATATTGCTGAATTCATTTACTAGTTCTAGAAGTTTTCTGGTGGAACTTTTTGGGTCTTCTAGGAATAGAATCATATCATCAGCAAATAGTGCTAATTTGAATTCTTCTTTTCCTATGTGTATCCCTTTAATTTCTTTCATCTGTCTAATTGCTCTGATCAGTGTTTCAAGAACTATGTTAAATAGAAGTGAGAAAGAGGGTATCTGTGTCTTGTTCCAGTTTTTAGAGAGAATGCCTTCAATTTTTCTCCACTTAGAATGATTTTGGCCTGGGGCTTAGCATAGATAGCCTTTATGATGTTGAGATATGTTCCTGTTAGCCCTAATTTTTCTAGTGGTTTGAACATGAAGAGGTGCTGTATTTTGTCAAATGATTTTTCTGAATCTATTGAGATGATCGTATGATTCTTATCTTTAAATCTATTGATGTGATGAATTACATTTATTGATTTCCATATGGTGAACTAACTTGCATCCCTGGGATGAATCCCAGGGATGATCATGGTGCATGATCTTTTTGATACCTTTTTATATTCAATTTGCCAGAATTTTATTGAAAATTTTTGCATCTATGTTCATTAGAGATATTGGTCTGAAGTTTTCTTTTTATGACTTTGCCTGGTTTGGGAATCAGAGTGATATTTGCCTCACAGAATGAGTTTGGAAGTGCTGCCTCTTTTTCTGTTTATTGAAATAAATTGAAGAGTATTGGCATTAGTTCTTCTTTAAAGGTTTTGTAAAACTCTGCTGTGTATCCATCCGGTCCTGTGCTTTCCTTGGTTGGTAGACTTTTGATGGCGTCTTTTATTTCATCATTTGAAATTGATCTGTTTAAATTGTGTATATCATCCTGATTCAATTTGGGCAAATCATATGACTCTAGAATAAAATATAAAATTTGTAGATGCCTTTGATATTTTCTATTTTATTGGAGTACAAGTTTTCAAAATAATTATAATTATCTTCTGTGTTTTTGTAATGCATGTTGTGATATTTCCTTTTTCATCATGGATGTTAGTAATTTGGGTTTTCTCTTTCCTTTTCTTCATTGGACTGGCTAAGAGTTTGTTAATTTTATTTATTTTTTCAAAGAACCAACTAAAAGTTGTTCTGCCAACAAAATGTCCTGTCAATTTTTTCAATTGTTTCTTTTGTTTCAATTTCATTGATTTCAGCTCTGATTTTAATTATTTCCTATTTTCTGCTTTTGGTATAGATTTGTTCTTCTTTTTCTAGGGCTTTTTGAGATGTAATGTGAAGTCATTTATTTGTTGAATTTTTCTTATTTTTTTTAAAAAAATATTTTGTTTTAGTTGTAGTTGGACACAATACCTTTATTTTATTTTTATGTGGTGCTGAGGATTGAACCCAGTACACTAGGCAAGTGCTCTACCACTGAGCCACAACCCCACCCCAACTTTTTCTTCTTTTAAGGAATGAACTCCATGCAATGAACTTTCCTCTTAGAACTGCCTTCATAGTGTCCCAGAGATTTTGATAAGTTGTATCTGTGTTCTCATTCACCTCTAAAATTTTTTAAATCTCCTCCTTGATGTCTTCTGCAACCCATTGTTCATTCAGTAGCATATTATTTAGTCTCCAGATGTTGGAGTAGCTTTTATTTTTTATTTTATCGTTAATTTCTAATTTTATTTCATTATGATCTGATACAATGCAGGGTAGTATCTCTACTTTTTTATATTTTCTAAGAGTTGTTTTGTGGCATAGTATATGGTATATTTTTGAGAAGGATCCATGAGCTGCTGAAAAGAAAGTGTATTCATTCACTCATTGAAGGATGAAATATTCTATATATGTCAGTTAAGTCTAAGTTATTGATTGTATTATTGAATTCTGTAATTTCTTTGTTCAGCTTTTGTTTGGAGATCTATTCAGTTGTGTAAGAGGTGTGTTAAAATTATCCCAAATTATTGTGTTGTGGTCTATTTGACTCTTGAACTTGAGAAGAGTTGTTTGATGAATGTAGGGTATATATATATATATATATATATTTATAATTGTTAAGACTTTTTGGTGTATGGTTCCCTTGAGCAGTATGTAGTGTCCTTCTTTATCCCTTTTCATTAATTTTAGCTTGAAGTCTACTTTATTTAATATGAGGATGGAAACCCCTACTTGCTTCCATAGTCCATGTGAGTGTTATGATTTTTCCCAACCTTCAGTCTGTGGATGTCTTTTCCTATGAGATGAGTCTCTCAGAGGCAGCATATTGTTGGGTCTTTTTTTATCCAATCTTCTAGTCCATGTCTTTTGATTGGTGAACTTAAGCTATTAACATTCAGGGTTATTATTGAGACATGATTTGTATTCCCAGACATTTTTTGTTTATTTTTGGTATTTAACATGACTTGATTTCTCCTCTGATTAGATTTTCCTTTAGCGTAATAACTCCCTCTGCTGATTTTTATCATTGTTCTTCATTTCCTCTTTGTGGAATATTTTGCTGAGGATGTTCTCTAGTGCAGGCTTTCTAGTTGTAAATTCTTTTAACTTTTGTTTATCATGAAGGTTTTTATTTCTTCATCAAATCTAAAGCTTAATTTTGCTGGATATAAGATTCTTGGTTAGCATCCATTTTTCTTTCAGAGCTTGGTATTTGTTATTCCATGATCTCCTGGCTTTGAGGGTCTGGGTTGAAAAATCTGCTGAGATATGAATTGGTCTCCCTCTATATGGGATCTGATTTCCCTCTCTTGTGGCTTTTAAGATTCTATCCTTATTCTGTATGCTAAGCATTTTCATTAAAATGTATATCATCCTGATTCAATTTGGGCAAATCATATGACTCTAGAATAAAATATCAAATTTGTCGATGCCTTTGATCTGTTGTATTTTTGTACATTTGGTGTCCTGTAAGCCTCTTGTATTTGGTTTTCCAATTCATCCATCCAGGGAAGGATGGGAAATTTTCTGCTATTATCTCACTGAAGAGATTGTGCATTCCTTTGCTTTGCAATTCTGTTCCTTCCTCTATAACTCTTAGATTTTGTCTTTTGATGCTGTCCCATAATTCTTGGATGTTCTGTTCATGGTTTCTTACTATCTTCACTGTGAGGAATATTTTGCTGGGGATGGAATATTTTGCTGTGTGGAATATTTTCCAGATTGTATACTTTGTCTTCATTATCTGATGTTCTTTCTTCCAAGTGATCTAGTCTGTTGGTTGTGCTTTCTATTGAGTTTTTTATTTGGTTTATTGTATCCTTAATTTCAAGGATTTCTGACTTTTTTTTCAGAGTCTCTTTTTCTTGAAGTAATATTTTGCTACCTGTATTTGCTCTCTTCTGTCTTTGTTGGAGTGATCAATTTTTGCCTGTCCTTGCTCATTTAGGTCATTCTTTAATTCACAGATCATTTTAATTATGAACCTTCTGAACTCCTTCTCTGACATTTCATCAACTGCACTATCCATGGGTTCTGTTATTGTAGTATCCTGGTTTGTTTGGGGCACTTTCCTCCCTTGTTTTTTCATGTTGTATATGTGTCTTCCTTTCTTACAGTGTGGATCTGAGATATTACAGTTTCTACCCTATATTCTTTTGGTCCCTGTGCAGACTGTCTGTACCTCACCTTGATGTTGGGCTTCCAGACCCTGCTGGTTTCCCTCAATTTATGCTACTGCAACTACAGGTGGTGGCGGCAATAGCCAGGGTAACTTGAGATAATAGTGGAGGTGCCCCAAGATGGATGCAATGTCTTACAGAGAAAGGGCTGAAAGGGTGGGTCTTACACTCTCTTTGGTATATGTTATTCTGCTTTTGGTGTAAATTTGTTCTTCTTTTTCTAGGGCTTTGAGCTGCTTCTAGGCCCTGTCTGCTGTCAAAAAGGTAGGGGCTACTGTGTGGGGAAGGCTATGGTGATGACTGCAGTGTCCCAAGATGGAAGCGGGTTAGGCTTGGGCTCCCAGGTAGGAGGCGGATGAACTCAAACATACGTTGGACCTGGGTCCTGGGCAAGTAGTTGTGGATGGATCTGGCCAAGCCTGGACTCTGGAGGTAGTCTGCTGGTCGGAAGAGGCGGTTCTGTGCCAGAGGCTAGGCTCTGGCGAGTGTCTGCCAATGGCAGGATGGACCTGGGTCTACTGTGAGCCTGGGTCCCGTGCAGGCTAGTGTGGGCGATGGGTTGTTTTCTTCTTAATGAGTTTTGAGAGTTCTTTTATATTCTGGGTGTAAGTTCCTGTTTTATATATAATTTAAAAAATATTTTCTCCCTGTGTGTCTTATATTTCCATTTTCTTAATATTGTCTTTTGAAGAGCAGAAGTCTTATATTTTGATAAAGTGTGCTTTATCAATTTTTTTCTTCTGTGGATGAAGCTCTTGAATCTAAGGAATTTTTGCCTAGCTCAAGAACACAAAAATGTTCTCCTATATTTTCCCCAAAACACATTATATTTTTTACATTTTACTTTCAGGTCTATAGTCATTTGGAGCTGATATTTATATTTGCATGTGATAAGGTTCACAATTTTACGTATGAATATCCAATTGTTCCAACACTGTACTGAACAAACTATCCTTTCTCCACTGAATTACTTTTTATCTTGGTCAAAAGTAAACTGTCTTGGTGGGTGTGGTGGTGCACACCTATAATTTCAGCAGCTCTGGAGGCTTAGGCAGGAGAATTGTGAATTCAAAGCCAGTCTCAGCAAATTAGTGATACCCTAATTAAGTGAGTCCTCGTCTCCAAATTAGAAAAAAAAAAAAAAGAAAAGAAAAGAAAAAAAATGAGCCACCTAAATAGGTCTATTTATGGAGTCTGTCATCTGTTCCACTTATGTATTTATATATCTTTACATCAATACCATGTTGTTTTGAGTATTAGCAGTATTATTGCAAATCTTGAAATCAGTTATGGTTAGCCTTCTAATGTTGTTCATTTTTTTCAAAGTGTTTGGCTATTCTAGGTGCTTTGCTTTCTCATTTGAATTGTAGAGCTAGCTTATTAGTTTCTATAAAAACCTTGCTGGGATTTTAATCAAGATTACATTAAATCATATAGCTCAATTTGGGGAAAATTGACATCTTAACAATATTCAATCTTCTGACTCATTGGATGAGAAATATCTATCCACTTATTTAGTTTTTTAAAAAATTTTTCTCAGCAATGTCCCATAGTTGTTTTTTTTTTAATTTTTTAAAATTTATTTTGTTTACTTCGTAGCAGAGATCGAACCCAGGGGTGCTTAACCACTGAGCCACATCCCCAGACTTTTTTTTTTTTGAGATAGGGTCTCGCTAATTTTCTTAAGGACTTTCTAAGTTGCTGATGCTGGCTTTGAACTTGCAATTTTCCTGACTCAGCCTCCCGAACTGCTAGGATTACAGGCATGTGCCACTGTGCCTGGCTGTAGTTTTTAATGTATAGATCTTTCACTTATTTTGTCAGATATATTCTTAGGTATTTCATAAGTATCTTTTAAAAAAAATAAACACAATACGTTTATTTATTTATTTACCTGGTGCTGAGAATCAAACCCAGTGCCCCACATGTGCTAGGCAAGCGCTGTATCACTGAGCCATAATCCCAGCCCCAACATTGTTTTTTAAAATTTAAATTTTCAATTTTTGTTGCTAGTATATAGAAATGCAATTGATTTTTATATATTGATCTTGTATCCTGCCATCTTGCTAAATTCATCTAGTAGTTCTAGTAGATTCCATCAGAGTTTCTGCATAGATAGTCATGTATTCTGTGAATAAAGATGGTTTTAGTTGTTCTCTTCTAGGCTGGATGCCTTTTATTTTACTTCTTGCCTGACTATTCTAGCTAGAATGTCCAATACTGGAAGTGCATGTTGAATAGAAATGGTGTTTAAGAGGGGACCTGCCTTGTCTTGCTTACAGTCTTAGAGGGAAAGCTTTATGTCTTTCGCCATTAAGTATGTGGTTTTAGTGTTAAAACCACAGTGGTGAGATGTTTAGCAGTTTAGGTTAAAACTATAATGGTTAGCTGTTTAGTGATTTAGATGTTCTTTGTCAGCTTCTATTTCTAGTTTCATCAGATATTTTATCAGGAAATGATGCTGAATTTTGCCAAATACTGCTTCTGCATCTATGGAATGATCATATGATTTTTCTTTTTGGTTTGTTAATTTGGTGGATTTCTGTACTGACTTTTGCATGTTCAACAAATCCTACATTCCTTTAATCTGGATCCTGCCTTCATTTTTCCCTTCCTTGGCTCCATGAGAACATTTGCTTTTTGCCAATGATGTTTTTCCTCAGGCCAGACACTAAAAAATACCAATTGTCTTGGTCCTTCTTTGCAGAAATTACATCCCAGTCTATTCTAGTTTCCATAATTCTGTTTGTGTGTTTCCACATACCTCCCAAACATTTATTCAAAGATGGTCTCTTACATTATCTCTACAAGGGGTCGCTGACCTCCGTTTGTGCTCACTGTTCACTCTCTGAGTGATTTGATTTCCAAATCTGGAGGCAGCGTGCTTTCTTCCACTCCAGGGGCTGGATAAAGGTTTGCTGAGCTTAAACTGAAAGACCTAGGAGGCATGGAAGTGCTTTCTAAACCATCCCACACTTTCCAAGTGTGATGAAATGCTCCCCCCTCTGGAATTTTCCTGGTCCTTTACCTTTAACTGTACTCCCCCAGGGAACTGTGTGACTCACCTGTGTGAGCTGCAGAAAACCTGTGCATTTCTTTTTACTAAATCTTTCTGTGTTTTGACTTGTGCATTTGATTCAGGTGAATTCCTGTTTATTAGTAAGAGCAATTATTTTCAAGATAGGTTAAACCCCAATCCAACTGGTCCTGACTTGATTGCTTGAGTTTCTTTATAAAACAAAATCTGAAATCTGTCACTTGTCCTCTTTATTTATCGTAAATAGCTGTGGCTTTGTTATTCCATTGACATTCTTATTTTTGCCTCTAGGTCCTCATGACCTACATTATTTCTCTTCTCCATCTCCCCAATTTTCCCAGCGCCATGCTATTTTCTCAAAAAAGCCTGTGATTTGTTTTGTGGGCTGTCCCTCTGGGAGGACTGGTTAGGGAAAGAACTAAGACACATTATTGCAAAATTATTCTTAGAATTGAGCAATGACCTCTAAGGGTCTGCAAATGCTAATTTGAGAAATGTTGCTTTAAATTGTTTTTCCTTTGTCAAGACTCATATCAAATAGTCTGCCCTTGTGTCCCAAACCTTTGCAAGCCTCAGCAGCCAGTGGGTATGAATGAAGCCTTTTTGACATTCAGACCTGAATTTGGTGGACTGCACTTCTTACCCTGGTATCCAGAAGACCCGAGGGGCTCTTTGGATGCTCCCACTCACCCCTAGTATCTGGAAATCCTCTGGGGGCACCTCACATGCCCCATAGCAACTTGTTGGTGCTCCTTTAGGCAGCTTCACAGTGGCCTCCAAATTCCCATGCTCAGTCCCATAATGCTGCCCCACTTTCCACCCCTGGACTGAGATCCTGCCTCCAGCCCCCTGAGAGTCCAGTCACCTACTGTGTTACCTGCTGCCTGTCTCCCCTGAGGCACAGGGGCTGCCCTCCTCTGCTCCACGGCATGTGGGTCTGTCACCTGGGCCAATTTTCTTTGGCCATTTGGAAGCCTCTCCGATCTGGGCTCTCCTTGTCTCAAAGAGGCCTCCCAGGAGATTCGCTTGGGCCCCATCATTTTAGTAGGTTCGACTCAATTTATATATCCTCTTTTTAAGGGCTGGTTTAAGAAGCCATCACCATATTTATCCAGAACCAGTGTTCTCCTCTTAAAATTTGACATTTGTTCTGAGTTGTCTCCTTCATGGTATGAGAGAAATATCTATGTTATTATTTTTCATGCGTTTCACAGTTATTTCTTAAAACTTGTCTTTTATTGTCCCTTCTCCCTTCATCAGTTTTCAAATATACCTAGACACCAACTTTGGACTTCTACTCTGTTTCCAAGAAGGCGACCGTTGAAAGCACCTAGTGGATGAATGCAGTGACTGTTGTCTATTATGTCGAAGGTTTAATCTCTGATTTCATAAATTCCCACAACAAACCTAGGGATATTTGGGTAGCTCAGAATCAGGACAGGTGTGTCATCAGGTTGCTATCTGTGAAGTTCTGTGAACTTCTCAGCAGGGGACATTAAGACACAAATGTTCACCACCAGTTACTAATTCTAAACTGAGGGTATTAAATGAAAAATTCATATGATGAGAAAGCTGCTCTGCAACTGCAGCATAAAAATTATGGGTGCTTTCCTATGACCATCTGGAACTGAAACCATTTTTAGGTTTTTGAATGAATCGTAGAATTTTATTAAAGCATGGATTGGTTATCTCTTAAAATGAATATTAGATTTGATTATATCAAACAATGACTGAACACAATGTGGCTAAGCCCAAGAAAGCCTGAGAGGGAAAACATTGTATATTTTCTTTCTTTTTTTTTTTTTTTTGGTCATGATGACAAGCTCATATCTTTTATGGTATTCACTGTTTTCAATCTTCTTTTATTTATATCTTTTCTATTCCATCTCTTAGTAAAAAAAAAAAAAGTTCCAGAATATGACTCACTTCTTGAAATCAATGACATGGATATTTAATATACTGAAACTAAGCAAAATATATTTAACAGTCTACTTAATTTAAATTTTCATTATCCCACTGCAATGTTTATAAAACCAAAACCGATAGTATTCTGTAGAGTATAATAGAATGCAGTTATTTATTACAAAAAGAGATGAATAAAAAGGGGTATAATTTTTTGTTTAAAGAGGAGAATATGAAGTAAAATGTTTATTAATAAAAAAGATTATGAAATAATCAGTAGCATTGAAATATGCAGCTTTTGTTTTGACTTATTTTTGGTAATAGGAGGTTAAAACTTAAAGGCAGGGCACTTCACAGAATGGCAGCCTAAGAAGATCTCCTTAATCAGCTCATGGTAATCAACTTCAATTTTAAAAAGACCAATTCCTGTTTGTGCCTCCAGTAGTTCTGTTTGAGGGAAAAAAAACAGAAAAAAGTAAAGATTAAGGGCTTTGGAATTACTTACATTGGAGAATTTTATATACCCAAATTATCATTTTCTGGGTACCCTGTCATCATCCATACCCCCACCCCCACTCGCTTCCCTCTTCTAATTAATCAGCTGGCAAAGAAGGCTTTCTGGGCTTGGGTACCTGGTCCACTTTTTCCTTCAAGTTCTCTCAGGTGGAGCAGGCCAGGCCCCTCTGCTGATGCTCTCTTTTCTTCCACAAGCACCAGCCCCCAAAGGGAAGGACGCCACAGGAGGAGGGAGTCTGCGGTCAGACAACAGATTCCATCCGTTTGAATATAAACAGCAGCATTTCCAGAAATGTCACTGTGCAACTGGGAGTCTTTGCTGCTGAGAGCTGATTCATTGTGCTAAGATTTCCTCCCCACTAAACAACCTAAACCTTTCCCTGGGACTCAAGATACTGAGATAAAACTTTACACATCAGTGTAGAGTAGGGGGACCCATGTGATGGAAAGGGTGGCAGATGGGGCTATAGAAGGAGAACTGAGTTTTCTTTACTTGATTGGTTAGATCCCAATGCCCTGAAAGGGCCTTTATTTTGTAGTTAGATTTCATCCTGATCTTGTGGTTAAGTTTACCTGGACCAGGGCAAATCTATCACTCCATCTGGGAAAGTAAGTTTCGACATATACCTCCAGGCAGATTAATAGTAGCACCTTCCTGTACGCAGAAGGGGCACAGCAGAGGTGAGCCCTCTAGGACTACCCAGGGCTAAAGACTGAGGAGTTTGGAGGGAGACGTGCTCAGGTCCAGATCTCACTTTTATCACTTACAAACATAGTAACTCTAGGAAAATCCCTCAAGCTTTCTAAGCCTCAGTTTCTGGAAAGTGGAGAAAAACAAAATAAGCCTCTAGGACATAAATATGATAAGATACATAATATGCTTTCATAATAGTGATTATAGTAGATAGTCAACAAATGGTGGCTTTTATCATTATTACATCTTCAACTGGAATTTATAAGATAGTGTACAGAGTGGTTAAGAGTATGCATTTCAGAGTGGTTAAGAGTATGCATTTCAGATCTAGGATGCTTTGGTTCAAATACTGGCCTCTTTCCTTGACCAAACTTTAGGCCGGCTCCTCTGAACTCTCCTCTCAACCAGGCCTCTAAAGACTTTATCACTATACTAACATAGGGGGGGATGGGAGTTGGAGGTACTGGGAATTGAACTCAGGGGCACTCAACCACTGAGCCCCATCCCCAGCCCTATTTTGTATATTATTTAGAGACAGGGTTTCACTGAGTTGTTTAGCACCTCACCATTGCTGAGGCTGGCTTTGAACTTGTGATCCTTCTGCCTCAGCCTCCTGTAGCGCTGGGATTATAGGTGTGCACCACCGGACCTGGCACCAACATAGTTTTTAACAGCTCAAGACCACATCCTAGGATAACCCTAAGAGTTCTTACAGTGCCTTCCCGAGAATTCTCAAGCCTGCCAAAAGAATTATGCTTATTCAGCCAACACCTAAAGATAAGGTCTCTGTCTCTCAGCCTTTATGGGAGGGCGGGAGTCTAGCTTTAGTTAATAAACACATGTGGGTTTCACGTGGACCAGCACCCTTCTAGCTTGTGTTTTTTTTTTCCACTTCCCCAACTCTTCTGAGTACCCACGCACTGCCCTCTCTACTAGCTCACTCTCCATTTAAAATGCTCAGTTGTCTTTGAACAAATGAAAATTTGAATTCAGTTCATGCTGGAATCTTTCCCTGTTGCCATAGTGTATTACTGATTAAAACCTGTCCTTATCAGTATAACTAGTGTCAGGCTACATTTGACACTCCAAAGCTTGTTAGATGTGTGTCCTGAGGAAGTCACTCAGCATCTCTGTACCTCATTTTCCTTGGTTGTAAAACAGGAGATAATGATGCCACCCTTTAGGGTGATTGTGAGCTCTGGGTGAATTAGCATGCAAAAGTACTGTATTTAGAACAATGGGTGTTACATATTTTTTTTCTAACCATGCAAGCTATTTAATACTAAGATATAGCTCTAAAAATAAGAAATATCTGTATGTGTATATACTCTCTCACACACACTCCTCTATATTTAGTATAGCAAAGTCAACTTGATAGAAATAAAGACAGTGACTTTTCATCTAGTCAGTTATTGACGAACAATAGCATTTCATGATACCATATTTCTGGGTATTCACCTGGAACAGATTGATCGGTATGCAAGATGATGAATGTAAATACACTTTAGGCTGAAAAAGTGAATCCTATCTGAGTAGTAAGTTCTTTCCTAGAACACATACCTGGAAATCTCAAAGGTCATTGAAATTTCAAATGGAACAAGATCCTCTGTGAGATTTGTAAAGCTTTGCAGTTGTCGATGACACCAAAAAATGTGCGTGGGTCCAATCCGTGCCTGGTCTCCCAGGGCCTAGCTGCAGGAAAGCTATTGGGTGGGAAAGCTCTGGGGTTATGTGGCTCACTCCTGAGTTCTGTGCAACCAGCAGGAAAGAACAGAAGATCAAGTTTCTCACCTCTAGAAGGGTTCCTATTCAGATGCCTCCAAAGCATAGAGGGGCGGCATTTAGCCCCCTGTTGCTCACAGCCCAGAGGAGTCTTGGCTCAAGCTGTGGGTTGATCCCTCGGCTGCCCACCCTCCTAGCTGCAGAAGCTGCATCCAGAACTCATTCATTAGTGCCTGTGCACCTCAGCCCAACTGTTCTGTTAAAGGAGCGACCGTGAAGCTACAAACACATTTTCTTGCCTTTTAGCTATGTTGAATTTGTTGGAGGATAATGAAATTTAACAAAACGGAGCATTTCTATTTATCACATTTCATTCAATCCTTGTTTCTTTTGCTCTCTGGGGATTTTTTTTTCCATTTAGATTTCTATAGAATGCGAACGATACAGAATCTTTATGAATCATCAACATTTAAATGAATGTATTTTCTAAAGGTCGACTCTCTCTTGCACTTGAGGAGAGTTATCGGTGAGATTGTTTTTCTAGTGCCAGGTCCCTTCAAGGGGCGCTAGAGGTAATGGGCATTGAGAGGTGAAGGAGAAAAAAATAAATTAAAACAAGGAGGATTCTGGGTCTGATACATGCTACTTGCAGGGTTTTGCGAGAGTAGGACACAATTGTTTCTGGTGTTGAAGGATCTTGAAGGGGAAACCTGAGCCAGATTAAGTCCACCAAATGGACTCTCATAGCTGAAACTCCCTTCAAGCTGGGCCTTGTCACTCTTGCTTTGAAGCTAGCTCCGGCAGGCTGTGGTGGCCAGGGAACAGCAGCCTTGGAAGGAGGAGCAGACTTGAACAGCCAGCCACCTCCCTCCCCAGAGGTCTCACTCTCAAGCTCACCCCTTTATCTTTGCTGCCCGAACTTTCTACCTTCTTCTCCCCAGAGCTTCCTGACTCCTCTCCCATAAACTCTTGTATCTTTTCTCTCTCCTCACTGGCTCAGTGCTTTTCTGTTCACATCAGGCTATCCTTCATTCTTCTTTTGAGATTTTGATTTTCTTTTTCACCTGCATCCTTTACAAGAAAAGAGTATCTGACTGAAGAGTCGTCATGACTGAAAACACCCTCTGCTACCCCCCAAACCAAACAGACTTTAACATTTTATTTTCTGGAGGTAAAGGAAAGAAGAATCTCTGAAGGCTTAGGTGTTAACATTTTCTGAGGCTAACACATAACCTTTAATAATCAATTACTTAGTGCAAGAGTAAATGGGGATCAGGTCACCTTATGTGTTAAGTATTGTGTCTAAATAAAAACACTGGGATTTTTCTCGCAACGTACCTGGCAATTAATTTCATCCATGCTCCTGTGAGCGCAATCACTGAGCAATGGTACTAGGAACTACAAAGGCTTTCTTCCCAGAAACTTAGAGCACCGTGTCTACAAAATGGTATTTTGTTTTAATGGCTCAGTTTAATCATCAGATTCAATTTTTAGCACATATTTATTCCTTCTCCCCCATTTGACCTTCTTGCTCTTCTTTAAATATGACTATTTTGCCCTCGTGGGGCCCTTGCACTTGTGGTCACTCCCTTCCTTATTCAGGTCCCTGCCCAGGTTTCAACTCTAGGGCATATTCTCCAGGGCTCTGTGGAGTGTCCTGTCCAGCTCTACCTTCTGCATAGCTCTTAGGACTGCCAGAAAGTCTTAGCTTAGGGGCTCTGTAAAACAAGAACCTGAAGCAAAGTTGTATTTTAATGCATGATTGGGAGGGGCCATCCCAGGGAGAAAGGGTAGGGAAGCAGGGAATGAGGGGAAGCAAATATTTAATGATGCATTAGGAAGCTGACGAGTGCTAGTGGCTCAGCTCCTACTCATCTATCTGCTGGTTCCTTCCCACACTGTCTCCTAAGGATCCGTGTTCCTTCCTTGGGCTGCTAATTCCCTTGCATTTCTTGTTGTACTACTGGTCCACTGGCACAGCAACCAGCAAAGCCACTCTGCACGGGGGCACAGGAACTCCTACAGCTCCTCTACCTGTGAGGGGTGAGGTAGAAGCTGGGAGTTTACTATCAAGAGGACTGTGGGAGTTGGGGCTGCTCCAGGGATAGTCCTGGGGGGCAGCAAGTGGATGGGGGACATGCAGAAACTGGGTCTAGTATTCTGATATTGTCTACTTACATATTTATTATCATCTCCCTCATTTGGAAGCACAGAGATTGCTTGTTTTGTTCAGTGTTCACTCTTCCCATAATTGTAAGAACAATGTCTGGCCTATCGTAGATAATAAATATCTGTTGAACGAATTTATTGAGACCCTATGTGTCAGGGATTATTACAGGTGCTAGAAGAGATGGACATTGCCACCATCTCACAGATGGAAAAATTAAAAAGTAAAGTGACTTTCTTGAAAGTACCTACATCAATCTGGTAGGACTGAAGAAACTTTGAGATTACACTGGCAATTCAATGGACAACCATGAAGCCTCCAATATGTAATGAACTCTGTTTCATTACAATTTAATTGAAGCTAATTTCATTACAATTTAATTGAAGCTAATTTTCAAAATGAAAGCAGGTTCTAGATTTCTAGATTCCTGGCTTTTAGTTCACAAGAAACAGTGTGTTTCAGAAAGTAAGTGCTCTTGATTTCACCTGTACTTTTGTAAGGAATGGGCCTTTCCAAAAAAGCAAACCAAACAAAGACAACAATAACTGACTTCCTTTGTGAGCATTTGGTCTCTCTGAACTTAATTTTCCTGATGCAGAAAGTGGGCACAGCACCATGGAACCTACCCAATGGATGCCCAGAAAAACAGCATTGATTGCATTAATTTGCTGTGGTTGCCACAACAAAGTACCATAGACTGGGTGATTTAAATAACAGAAATTTATTTACTCACAATTCTAGAGGCCAATGAGTCAGAGATTGAGGTATCCAAATGGATGGTTTCTTCTGAACCCTCTCTCCTTTGGTCTGCAGTGGCCATCTTCTCCCTGTGTCTTCATCTGGTCCCTCTCTACCTGTTTATGTCCTATCATCTTCTTCTTGTGAGGACTCTAGTCATATTGGATGAAGGCCCAGGGCCAGGACCTCATTTTAACTTAATTATCTCTTTAAAGACCCTATCTCCAGTTATACAGTCAAAACTAAGATACTGGCGATTAACACTTCATGAGTTGTGTGGGGAGTGATCTTGGGGAGAGACATATTTCAGCCCAGAACACTAACCCTAAAGAATTTGATTTTACAAACATGGAGTCGTGTCCAGGCTGATTTTCAAATGCTAATGGTGTAAGTATTGTCACTGGGCAGCAATTACTCCATTTCCTGCTGCCCCCTGCCTTCTGTGGCTGCCTCTTCCTGCTCTTTTTCTTGGTCCTAGAATGAGATCAACAAGGCAGTCAGAGTAGGTCACAGAAATATCCAAAAACTCAGATTTCTTGCTGAGTGAATGAAAGGAATCATCATCCAAGTGTCTTTGTTTAAATTACCACGTTTATTTATGTCAACACAAAATACAACAACTTACAAAACAACCATTTTATCTTCATGTAACATAACTCTTCCATGAATAGAAGTACTACTGTTAATGTTTTGGCCTTTTCAAGGTCCTGCCTTGGGTCAAAACCACATTTAAAGAATGAGCAGATTCTTCCCTAGTACACACACAAAGGAAACTTCTATTTTCTAAAAATCTCATTTCAGTAATTGTACAAAACAGCACAAGCAGTCTCATGTACAAGGTCCTGCTACCGCTGTGTCACTGGCAGTGCTTCTGCAGGTTGCTCTAGACGTCCCCATTAATAACGGAGTGGCACATCAGTCCTTCAGATGTCCAAGGAGATTGTTCAGTAATCCTTCTCATAGGGCCCAGTCCTCCCTAAATGTATGATTTACCTGAGTTGTTTAAAAACCGGGATTTGAGGGGGTCTCCAAGTGATCAAATGTACACACATCAATCGGCTAGGATTGAAGAAACTTGGAGATTACACTGGCAATTCAATGGACAACCATGAAGCCTCCAGTATGTAAGGAACTCTATAAGACTTCTCATTACAATTTAATCAAAGCTAATAAACATTGCACAAAAGTACAACTCACCTGGATTCCAGTGCTGTAACTGCTATTTGTTTAGTACATTTCAAACAAATGTTATTGCTTAACTAATACAACGTTTCTATCATTTTAACAACAAAAGAGGCAGTCCCATGCAGTGGAAAGAGGAAATGCCTTGGAGTAAAAAAATGTGAATTCTGATCCCAGTTCTTCTACTCATCCTCTGAGCCTTTGTTTCCTTGCAAGGATCAAATGAGATGAAAGTGCTTTCTGACACAGCAGAAACCATAAGGAAAAACATCCTATAGTGGCCATCTCGCCAATCAACCGATGGACCCCTAATTGTCCACGTGTATTTTGTAAGTAAAATCTTACTTCTTAAATGTGTGGTGTGCATCAACCACACGTAGCTGAAATGTGCACGTTGGGTTATGCAGATGGGAAAAGAACGTAGATTTAAAAATCTGCAATTCATGAGGGAGTTGTGTACTCTCGATGTGCTGGATTTACAGCCATTGAAACATTTGTTCTGTTTACCCCATGTTCCTTTTATATTTCTGGAACTCTCTTTGAATAAGCCAACCATTTAAGGTAATTTTTCAAAAAGAAATGAAAACTCTTATGTGACAATTACAGGTTTAGGAGACTCTGACACTGAGTAAGATGATTGAGAAATAAGGGAGAAGTAACAGTTTGAAAACTCAAGGACAAGAAGGAAACTGAGCACAGATTATTTTCCAGGTAATTTAAAAATAAGCTAAATGGTAGGGTTATTATTTTTGATTTTACTAGTGACTTAATTTATAAATTACTTCATCCTCATTTGTAAAACAAAGTGTCTGTTTGTGTACCTGACTTACAGGAGCATACAAATTCACAGAAATGATCAATCTTACAATTTGGGATATCTGTGGAAGAAATGCATCCTTTCAACTGAAGTGAAATCAGAATCTCAATTCTCCTGGTTTAAAATAAAACTTCCTTTAGGATGGATTTACCTCAGTTTAGAATAACTGCAAGTGTGGGTACACAATACAAGCGTATGGACTTTGTAACTTTGCTGGGACAAAGACTTTAGGTAGCTGTACTCCTGAAACAAAAGCGATTCTAATTTTCAACATTTTTCAAATGCAAATCAGGCCCCCATGAATCATTTTGATGATTATTTGAAGCATTAATGCAACAGAGTTAGTATTCCTCAAATGATCGCCAAAGTCACCTCTATGCTAAGGAAATTCCTCTTCTTGATTACTTTGAACCTGTCAACATAGTGTCTCACCTTCATACAGAGAATGACTGATCTCCAAATGACCTATTATTATCTTAGGCCAACCTCTTCTTGAAGCAACAGAGAAAGGAAAATAAAATAGTGCATTAACATTTCACATCAGCGAAGCCAACTTTTCCCACGCGTCAAGTGGTTCTAGCCTTCTGTGGTGAGATCCACTTTTTGTTTTTCCCTGTGTTTATAGGTCACATTTTTAAAAGTACTAGTGGAGCCTCTGTACAGTGGATTTGTTCCCTAAAAGAAAAAAAAGTTCAGATGAAAGTCTGCACACTTTGTTATGATACTATTTTACTATTCCTAGGTATTTTTATTATAGTTCAAATTGGAAGATGAGAGTCAATTTCAATCTTGGAAGCCATAGGAATAATTTTGATTCATTTGATATTTCATACTCTTAGCATTTTCAAATTTATGGCAGTGCCACTGCAAGTTGCTCTATATCTTTGCTTTTTTCTAATAGGTGAAACTAGTCCCACATGGGTATTCTGTGTGTGTAAGGGGCGGGGGTCAGTGTGTGTGTGACCCAGGGACTCGAGCATGCTAGGCAAGTGCTTGACTGCTGAGCTATACCCCCAGCCCTCCACATGGGCATTCTAAAAATCTTACCCTCATTGGAAACATACTGATTTATGGATAGAAAACATGTTTACTTGTTCTGTTGCCTGTTTTCCCAGCGCTGAAAACAGTGTTCAGCTGATATCAGGTACTCAATATGCATTGAATGGGCAGAATGAACACCAGTTGGTGAACCAAAAGTGAGAGATAAGGTAACGTGAACAGTGGGAAAAGTGAAATGGATAGAAACATAACACATATGAATGACATAGTGTCTGTCTTGAAGCTGCTGTTGGTGAGTTATCAGACAGGGCGCGATAACGTTGTGTAAATGAGATCAAATCTGAGAAGGGGGAGCAGCTAGCTGCTTGGAAGGAGCACAGACAGATCCCCTGGACAGCTAACACTTGCTCTGGAGAGCAGAAGAACTTTCTGGCATATGCTTACTAGATAAAACTGAGTGTAAAGCAGATGACTGCAAGTGACTGGTATGTAAAACCCTGGGTTCACAAATGAGTGGTGGTCTGAAGGCAAACAGCACAAAATGGCTTGGCCCCTGGGGCCATAGGGAGATTGAGAGTCGATGCCCAGAGAACACAGCTGTGCTGTTGAGGCTGAAGATGTGTTTGCAGCAGTGGTGCTATAGCCAGAGGATCAGAGGACAAAGCCTATTGAGCTGTCCTAGGCAGGAGCAAGGGATCTCTGTGAGGTACAGTGTCTTCTCTCCTAATTTCCAAGGTTGACACACAGGCTTTGGCATCAGTCTGTGTTCAAACCCAGCCTACCAGGTGACTTTACTTAAGCAACCCTAGGCCTTGATGTGCTCATCTATTAATGAAGGATTAACAAATTCCCTACTCTGTCCATGAGATAAGATCCTATTGTACTGTGTCTAGAACATACTAACTGTTCAATGCATGCTGCCTCTTCTTATTAGTTCTTACTTATAACTTTTCTTCAAATTTGGAAGTTTCTTTTCCTTTAGATCCTGAAGAAAGTTATAAAGATATTTTCTGATAGGGCTTTGGAAGTCTTAACATTTCCAAACCCATATGTGTGAAGTCCAGATACTATCTCTGAGTTACGTTGGTCTCTTTATTCCATGAATTGTAGAGATAGTCATATTTTGTAGACATAAATTAAAAAAAAAAAAAAGAAGATTGTATTTGCTATCTCAGAACATTTCTTTTCTTTTCTTTTTTTCCAGTACCAGGGATTGAACTCAGGAGCACTCAACCACTGAGCCACATGCCCAGCCCTATTTTGTGTTTTATTTAGAATCAGGGTCTCATTGAGTTGCTTAGCACCTCGAAATTGCTGAGGCTGACTTTGAACTTGCCATCCTCCTGCCTCAGCCTCCTGAGCTGCTGGGATTACAGGCGTGTGTGCAGGGCTATCTCAGAACATTCTTTCAGCTCTCAGAAGAACTGAGCAAAACAAAAACATTCCCTGACCTCTTCTACACATTGCCTTTGGACTTGCTACAGGGCCTTCTTTGTGAGCAGTAGTCAGACCCATACCCAGTGGCTCAACCTCTGACACAGTGCCTTTGGAGATAGATGCTATCTCTCTGTTGAGGGCAAATAGGAAAAGGTAGCTTGGCTGCTGGTGGATGAGGGTGAAGGTCAGGTTGCTGTATTGTTCCTACTTCTGAGCTCAGCCTGGATAATTCTGAAGGATCTCTAGTCCTTATTCCTCAAAACCTTGGAATTTTTGAGGGTGAATGGCAGATTGGTGTGGTCTCTGATAATGGTAGAGTCTCATTTGGAAACAAAAAGCATGCATGGAATTCTTTGAAGTTTAGAACACTAGTATCTACTTGGTTACAGAAGAACAAAGGATCTGGCTAAAGAGGCAAGGTAGAAAACCTAAGAGGTGCAGGCTGGAAATGAAGGGCAGAGCCTCTGCTGAAGGAAGGAAACTTAATGAATATAAAAGGGATTCTGGAAGAATAAATAGACTATGAGCAGGGCCAGACCTTCATAGGGCCAAGCACTTGTTTGTAGGTCCTATCCCATGTCATCTTGAACATATTAAAATGCATCCACATTCCACATTAACTAGAATTTTTTTGTGCTATAAAGGTGGGGGAGGATTTGAATTGCAATTGACGGAATAATGTTATTTTGTAGATATTTAGTTGAATGTTTAATTTTGTGCAGTTTTTATTCTGTATTTTAAAACAACATCAACAACAAACATTTAGGTCTGTGATTTTTTTTTGGAGGGTGGATGATGGGTAAAACAGACTCCATTACAGGAGGAGGTTGAGGAGGAAGTATAAAGGTAGAGCATGAACAAGTCCCTGTTGCAGTCAGAGGTGTGTATAATGGGGCGGTTCTTGACCTCAGCTGATGTTCAGAGCCCAGGAGAATGGGTGCAAGTAGTGTCATCAGTATCAGATGTGCCTGGATTTGTGCTGTGCAGACTGCAGTGGCCCTGCTTAGAGTTTCAGCTGAATATAGACTTGGGTCCTCCCCATTTCGGGAGAGTCTCCACTCCATTGTTTAGACAGTTTTCCCCTAATCATCTGGAGTGACCAGGCTGATTTTCCCCCAAGGAATATAGGGGCTCTAATTTAGGCTGTGTATTCTGCAAAAGCAATGGCACATTTTTTTTCAAGCTTGGAAAAAAGTGGTAATAAGAAAATTCTGTCATGACCCACAGCTTCCTTAATGATCGCCTAACTGCCAAAAGCAGACCTGATTTGCTTAGCACAGTGCAAAATCAATCCATGACTGCAAGAAATGTCAGCCTGAACATTTTTTTTTTGCCTCAAGTTAATGACTTGTCATCCTAGAAAAAAATGTCTCATCAAAGATGAATTTAAATATCTTCCATTTGTGTTTTCATAAGGAATATGCAAGGGGGCTTATAAGTATAATAAAAAGGTAACCTTTCTTTACAGCTATGATAAAAAGTTTCAGGAGGCAAGAGTGAAGACTTTCCTGTCCTAACTTCTGTCACCTTAAGAGTCCAATGGGGCCCTATGGGTACAGGAGACCCTACTGACCCTTTTGTCCCCCGGTTTTTTTTTTTTTTTTTTTTTTTTAAAGGATGTCCTCTTTTTTTTTTTTTTTTTTTTTTTTAGAGAGAGTGAGAGACAGAGAGAGAGAGAGAGAGAGAGAGAATTTTTTTAATCTTTATTTTTTAGTTTTTCGGCGGGCACAACATCTTTGTTTGTATGTGGTGCTGAGGATCGAACCCTGGCCGCACGCATGCCAGGCGAGCGCGCTACCACTTGAGCCACATCCCCAGCCCTGTCCCCCGGTTTTAAAGATCAGTCCAATTCTTGGGGGAAAAAATAGGTTTTATATAAAAACTGAATTAAATTGAAGATCTTTAAATGTATGCACTGAGCAACACTAATTTTTTTTCTAGGAGGATATATTAGAGAAATTTGAACTGAATTATTTGAATTAAACCTCTTTTGCATCCAAGTGAATAATTATTTCCATCATTATCTAGTCAGGAACATCACACATTTGTTATTCGAGGAAACTCAACAGAACAAGGGAATAATATTTTTTCATTTATGCTTTTATCTGTTTAATGCATGTTTTGTCCCATTTTAGTTGAAGAAATAGCAAAAATTTGGTATCTGAATTGCAGTCATGTTCTGCATCCAGAGGGAGAACAATTTATGTTTTGGGGAAATTAACTGTTAATTAAAATATTATTTTAAAGATATTAATCATTTTCCAGCACTCATGCCTTGGTATGAGAACATTAAAATATGCTGGTTGGTAGATAGGCATCATATAAATGCCCAACTGCCTGTTTGTCAAACACCTTCTTGTTATTTCTGGGAGGATCAACAAAAGGTTGTGTTTGGAAGAACAACTAATGATTAGGGTTCTATTCCACCTGCAGCTAAGGTTTGGGAAGTCCCTTAATGGTTCTCAGATTCAGTTTGCATATCTTCAAAATGGGGACACCAAGACTACTTTACAGGGCTGACAGTTGTCCAACTATTTGCTGCTGTTGCTCTTTGTGCTGACTTACCCACATTGTTTTGCCTGCTCACCCTTCTGACCATTGCCAGGCATTTACTTGGCAGTTGGTGAAAGTTAAGATTAATATCTGTGGCCATTGTATCAGGCAAAATTAACTATCCCACAACTTTGGCCTCATTATCACTATGTTCTAAGTCACCAAGATAAACCATCAGATCACGTTTTACATTGTTAAGGATGGATCAATTATTCCATAGTTTACTTTCCTGAAGGGTTTTGTTCAGTTGTGAAAAATCCATACATATGCCAAGAGGAAAGTTATTTAACAAACCTCCAAAGACCCATTACCAGAACCAACAGTTATCAAGATTTTGCCCAAACTACTTTTACTATCTCTCCCTCCCACCCTCTCTTTAGGCTGAATTATTTCAAAACAGATCCCAGCCTTCATTTCCTTTCGTCCTTGTATACTTCAGTTTGCATCTCTAAAAAGAATGGATATTTTCTAGTAAAGACATCATGCCTAAAGGTATTTGATCAAGTTAAGCATATTTCCTTGCTATTATTCTAATATCTAGTGTGTATTAATCTTTTTCCCAGTTGTTTTAAAATATATTTTTATAGTTGGACTGTGCAAATCAGGATCCAAAGAAGATCCATACCTCACATTTGGTTATTGTATCCAAAGGCACTTTTAATGGGAAGATAAAGTAGATAAAAATTTTCATTGTCCTTAGTCCTGCATAATATATTATGATTAGTTTAAAATATGACTGCCTAAAATATAGGTATCCCTTATTGAGATAAAATTATGCAAAAGGGAAAATTCTGTTTGCTTTAGAAATTGAAAATATTGTATAGGCTCAGAGAAAACAGTGTTAACATCAATTTATTTGGGCAGATGAGCCCAAAGGAGCATTGTGTTTGCCTGTATTTCTCCAGTGATGTCACTGTTTTGAGACTCAGCAATGTAAGATAATTGCTATTAGATAGCTAGACACACCATTAGAGATAGAGAGATTAAATTAAAACCATAAAATTGTTTCTAGGGGTCTCTAGAAATGTAATTATCCTCCTGTGGAATAGAAACACATAAAATTGTAGTCCTGTTTTCTGTTTGCCTATTGTGAAGAGAAGACACAAATTATGTCTATTGAGTACATATATTTGAAGGTTGATACTTTTTTTTTTTCAGGTAGCTGTTTAAAATTTATGTTATTCAGAAAAACTGCCTGGTGTTTAAAAAGTCTTCTCAACTTTGCTTTGTAACCTATTATATGAGTAACAAGTATTTCCGTGAAAATTGGCATGAACTGTCAGACTATTCACGAACATTATTCCATTAGCTATAGCATAACTAATTCATGGAAATATGTAGATCCAGCACCTATGTGTTATCAAATGGAGCCCAAGGGGTCCTCCTGGTGGTGAAGAGGCACTGAATAGAATATACCTCCATGATGTCCCTAATTTGCTGTATGAGGAAATTCACAGGACTCTTCTGAGTGGTGGAGATACCCACTGCACTGAGAAGCAATGCATGTCACGAGGGACACTTGTGGCCAGACAATGGATGAAGAGGTTTGCTTCCAAAGCAGAACAGAAACTAAAACTATTGGGATCATGACAAGGGCGGTAGGGAAAAATGTGACACCTAAACTCTTTTTTAGACAGAAGAAAGTGGAGTCCCTCTCCCATCCTTTCTGCCTGGACCACTGCATCCAGTTTAGACATACCGTTTGCCACTTGGCCTTTGATCGTTCTGCTTCAAATTTGGCAACTTCTTTGCGATCATGAAATGACACCAGCAGCTTCCAGATGCACAGGAGGACAACTCCGATGAGAAGAATAGCCAGTGAAACCCCCAACATGATCATAGGAATGTTCGGAGGTTTTGGACAGTCTGTGGAAACAAATGAAATTATGTTAAGAAGCAGCTGGCATTATCAATGTTTTGATGTAGGAAAGCTTTGTTGTGGTTGTTGTTGTGATGGGGATTGAACTCAGGGCCTTGCTTGAACATACTAGGCAATCACTCTACCACTGAGCTCAGTCTCTAATCCATGGAAAGACATTTCTCACTGGGTTTTCCTTTTAGACATTTCTTACAATAGAGGGTAAATATTGACACCTTTTTTTTGTCTTGCTGAAATTTTAAAAAGCAAGTTGTTTGTTGAAGGATAACTCTATTTCTTTAAAGAAGAGCAAAAGACAAAAGGAAGTGTTTGGTCATTCAAAGTAAATAAATATAAAGTGTTTTGTGTGTGTGTGTGTGTGTGTGTGTGTGTGTGTGGTGCTGGGGATTGAATCCAGAGCCTTGTGCATGTGAGACAAGCACTCTACCAACTGAGCTATATTCCCAGCCCCAGTATAGAGTTGTTTATGCTCTTGGATTCTGCATGTTCAAGATTCAACCAACTATGGATTGAAAATATTGCGGAAAAAATGTGTCTGTTTTGAACATATAAGGGCTTTTTTTCCTTGCTACTATTTTTTGTTACTATTGTAACAAAAAAATTGGGTAGAATTTACGTTGTATTAGGTATTATAAGTAATCAAGGATGATTTAAAGCATATGGGAAGATGTGCTTAGGTTATATGCAAATACTATCCCATTTTACATAAGAGGGCTTACACACCTGCAGATTTTGGTATCTGCAGGGGATCTGGAATCAATCACCTTGCAGGTACCAAGGAGGACCATATACTTGATGGCTGACTTGAAAAGAGCTAATTAGAATCCAGAAGAGTGACAATTAATGCACATAGATATTTCAAGCACCATGAAAAAGAAACTATAACTATAGCCTTAATCACTAACGATGGTCTCTTTTGAGTACATGAAAAAGTAGAAATGGAGTGAGTGAGTGTGTGTGTGTGTGTGTGTGTGTGTGTGTGTAATGCTTGCAGACACCTTTTCATCTATCCTCCTGAATTAAGAGCAGTCCAGGAGATCATATTATAAAATTATATAGAACGTATCCCCTGAAAGGTTACTATTTGCTGTGGCTTCCTTTTGTTGTTGTTTGGTTGTGTTTTTAAAGCAGTGCTCTGCTTTCCTGGAAAGTTTCTGGGGAGGGTTGGGTTTGATTCCCATCTGATGAACAGCAGCTGTGAGAATCAAGTCATGTCCTTCGATCTCATCTGTAAAACAAAGCTCACTGTTCCCTCAACTTTCCTGATGATGGTAATAAGCTGAGGTGCGCATGTTTATTAAACCTACAACTTCCTAGGCTCTTTGCCTGAGATTCTGATTCAATGAGGCCACAGACTTTTTTTTTTTTTTTATTAAGGGTGTTCCTAATGATTCTTATCCTCAGGGAAGTTAGAAAAATTAGATCTTCTGTATGGTCTTCTCCACTTGAAGAGTTCATGAAATGTTATTTTGACTCTAGTGAGAGTATTAATATAATTTTGCAATTATCCAGTACCTCCCTTCATTGACAGCAAAATGACTAATCATCCTTGCACTATGCCTAGGAGATGATACATTTCTTAATGAAATGTTATAATTAAGCTCTCCTTTTGCTTTTATGGAAAAAAATACCATATAAAAATGATTATTAAATATCTGCAACCCTCTGCAAGAAGAGAAGCAAAATCCATGGTACCTGGGGGAGGAAGCTATTCATGCTTAGTTTATCCTAACTCTTATTGCTCTTTGATAAGGAGAGTTATACACATAGAGGAGATATATATCTCCAAGCTGCTTTTCAGGTGGGCTCTATAACTGATCTGAATCAAAAGGGGCCTAATGATGCATGCCTGGCCTTTTGTTCTTTGTAGAAATCACATAAGAAGATAGGGAAGAAATAACAAAAGTTGCTAATGACATAGCTACTACAGAACAAAGATCTAAAGACCCTGTTCTCGCCTCTAATAGGTTAGCTCAGTTCCTGAAAAGAAAGCAAAAGGGCTTATGTCAATGAAAAATATAACCCATATTGCTATAGTTTGGTTAAGAAATGGGTTAGAGTGGGGCATTGTGCATTGTCTCTCAAAGCAGGATGAAGCTTGCTAAGACAGAAAGTGAATTAGGAGGACTCCCCAGAAGGGAATAAAGTGGGAAGAGGAATGACTTAGCAGAGATAATTATTTTAAGAACTTAAATCCACTGGGCACTGTGTATTTCTCAAAGATTTTGGTTCAAGTATCAAAGCAAATATTACAGAACAGAGATCTTCACTTTTTATACTTTCTTTGACATTTCTTTTGATACTCAGACTGAAGTTAGATTTCTGAGTGGGAGTGAGAGTCTCCTCCATCACTGTGTGATGTTTCCTATAGAGTCCAGGTCGATGCTGCACCTAATTCTAGGGTGCTGAGTGTTCAATGCTGCTGCTTGGTCTAATCTGGTAGCTCTAGCATATGTGACTATTGAGCACTCGGAATATGGCTTTTCCAAGTTAAGTTGTGCTATTGGTGTAAAATAAACACTGATTTTGAACACATACTCTGAAAACGTATAAAATTCCTCATTAATAATTTTTATATTGATTTCGTGTTGAAGTGATAGTATTTGAATAAAAGCAAAATTTATTTCATGTGTCTTTTACTGTTTCATGTGGTTACTGAAATTTTTAAAATTATATATATGGTTCTGAAAACAATTTGGTTGGATATGCTGATCTAACATGTTTTGTGATTCACATGTTTGTTATGATCATACAGCCAGTGGGAGGCAGTATAGTACAGTGGTTAAGAGCACGGGCTCCAAGCCAGACAGTTGGAACTCCTCAACCAGCTCTGGTGCTTAATTAGTGCAAGATGCAGCAAATTATTTATGTCTCTATGCCTCAGTTTCCTTGCCTATACAACAAAAGTACCTGCCTTGTACGGTGAATGTAGTTTACATATATTAAGTGAATTATACATGTAAAATATATGGAATGACAGCTTGCATTTGGTATTGGTAAGGGCTCCATAAGCTAGAGTTGCTCTTATATTACTAGTAGTAGTACTGATGTTATAGCAAATGCAGTCTTCTCCCTTTTCTTCCTCTAAACCACAAGGATCTGGATCCTCCACGCTGGAACCTACAGGTTCAACATCAGCAGTAGTTGGCACCTTCTAGCCAGGAAAGCTCTTCCACTCTCATTCCTTGACTGTGATGTGCTTTTAGGCTCTGAAAATTTCTGCAGAGGTAAGAAGATGAAGAAGTTCTGCCTGTGTCCACAAAAGCCCTGGTGGGGCTTCACTGGCTCCTTTTTCCCATTTGCTTGGAGGATGTGGGAAGCATTAACCTCCCTTCCCCTTCCAAGGTGCTCATTTTGTCTCTTTTCTATCCAGACTTCCAATTGTCCTTCCAGATTTCCAGGTCTGAAAGCTGAGGGAGGGGAGGGACTTCTGATTTCCGGGGTGGGCTCTGCCCTCAGGGCGTCTGTAAGCACTAGGCCTACCCAGGAAATAGGGCATGTGTGAAGGAAGAGGCATCATTGGAGACATCAGGGGACTCGAGTGATGCCTCAGGGAGGTAATTTTTCCCCTTCACTTTCCCCACTACAAAAGCACAGAGATAAATACAATACTATAATAAAATGCATCAGGGCGTCTGTGTGTGCTCTGAAGGATGGCATGTTGATGTGCCACTCATATTGTGTGGAAGAATAAAAGAATAGCCGACAGTTTTGTAATGAGGAAGCATTTATCAGCCGAAGGCATGTTTCTCTCTCTCTCTCTCTCTCTCTCTCTCTCTCTCTCTCTCTCACACACACACACACACACACACACACACACGCACAACACATCAAACCAGTAAGATACAAAACCTTTGAATTAAAAACAGGGTCAGGGCCTGTTCTGGAAATTTATTTTTTGGGATGTGTGTGTCCAATAGAATTTATATCACACAGGATGGCTTTGATTTCAAGATAACCGCTCAAGCCACTGTCACAGTCACAAATAGAAGGTTAGGGGTGTAATTAGAGAATTTGACTTTATGAAATAGATAATGAGGAGGCAGGGTTTTTGTATTAGAAAGTAATTCATCCTTGTTCAGCAGGATTCACCTTAAGTTTCCTTAACTGAACAATGCAAGCTGCATGTTGTGTATGCATTTCAAGGAAGGTGATTTACACAGGATTTTTCAAGAGCAAGTCTCCAGGAGCATTCTGCCTACCTGAGCTTCAAAATCAAGTTCACACTCATCCTCTCGAATGGTGATGACTTCTCTCTCTCCCTTCCCCTCAGCACAGCAATGCAGTATTTCTCTGATCATGTTTTCTTGATCGAATTATGATGTGTTGAACTTGCTTTCTGGTTATGATTGTATTGTTTTGGTTATTATGCTCTTAGGTGATACCAATTTGACCTTGGTTTCACATTCAGGACTAACTTAAGTTCTGTCAGCACATTGAAGAGCAAGCACAGACAGCAAACGAACCTCTGTCTTATTGCCTGGCCTGCTGCTGAGACCTGGACCAGAACTCAGGCTCTGGGATTTTTTGTGGGGAAGAAGAGGTTGTGGACAAATTCTGATGAGGTCTGATTTAATGCAGCTGTCATTTGTGCTGGAAAGATTTAGGGAGGGACACATTATTAATTGAAGAAAGAAAATGAGGCACCTGTGAGGAGCTGAGAATGCAGCCAGGGTGGTTAGGGAGCTGCTCACAGAGACAGCTCAGGACCAGCTGTGTTAGGGTCATGTTGTAAAAATACAGCATCCTGAGCCACACACATGGAGCCTGCTGATATAGCCTTTTTTTTTTTTTTTTTTTTTTTTAACAAGCCTGCAGGTGGAGTCTAGTGCAAATGAAACTTTGGGAACAGTACCTTCTCCACTGCTTCCTTCTCTAACTAATATAAGCTTGGCTCTTCCCTTTGCTAAATGTGGAATTTTCAAGTGTTCCCCAAGTCCCAAACTGACTCCATGAGGTGATGTGGATGAAATTCCACAGAAGCAATGGACTCTTTGGCACCCTTTATGGGTCACTTCTTTCCTTATTTGCTGCTTCTTGTCCTTGTTGATTCCGCATTATCATTCAGTGACTCATCGCTGTAAGTTAGATATTGCCACATGTTTTACATTCAATCCTCGACTTGGCTCTTAGAAAAAGTACTATTATTTTACAGATGAGGAAATAGAGACGGCAAGTATCTTTCAGAATGTTGAGCAACTATTAAATGGTAGCAGGATTTGAACCACGGTCTGATTCAATCCATTTAAAATCCGATAGATTCCTCCCTGTTAGCTTTTCCAAAAGATAGACCTTTTGCTTATATTTCATTTCATCAGTTTACCTTTCTACCGTTCAGCAGTCAGCTTTCAGGGAGATGATTACTGGTGTAAATACAAGTCGTTGTGTTATCTGGTTTTCATAAAAGAAACCTTTTAATAGGTATCTCTCATTCTTTGGGAAAGTAGAGACACTTAATCTAAAATTGAATGTTTTTCCTGGCAAACTGCCTAAAGTGACCTTCTGGACATTTTCCCTGTGTAGAATATCACTTACCATTGACAATGGGGTGCAAGCCACTCACCTTTTTCGTTGATGCTGTGAATGATGGTTTTCCCCTCGTTATCTGTAGTTATTAGGAATGTAATAAGACATTCATTTTCTCCTTGCAGAGAGCAGGAAACAGAACTATCCTTTGAGAAATCTGCAGATAAAGAAGTCATTCATTAGGTTAAATGAGATTCCAAAGAGATTATTTATAAAGCAAAATAGTATTGAGTTTTAATATGCAAATGAGGATTTTCAATATTGCAGAATGAAAACTGAAAAGGCATAGGATTTTTCCCACCAAGGGAGATTTTCATTTTTAATTCATGTTCCACAAGAACAGCTCCAGATGTGGTCAATCAGGACTGACCATCAAATGTACCTATCAAACTGACATAGGCAGGATTTCAATGGAGTGAAAGTGGGGCAGGTGCCCACAGCTGTCTTGGGAATAGAATGGCCCTGATTATGGTAATGAGGGGGCTATATGTTCCTCTTTGCTGAGAGCATCTGGGAGGATGTCTAGATTACATTGCTGCACAGTCCAAATGGATACTGATACTTTTAAAGGGGCCTTCCTCACAATGGTGTAGTCAAGCTTGCTGGCCAAGTATTGTCACAACAGTAAAAATAAATTAATATTAGGAAACAGAGACTGCAGTGTTAGGTAGCTCAGGGTCCAACAGGATAAAGGTAAACTAGAGATTTAAAGGAACCCAGAATGACAGTATATTGTATCACAACAGAAATTGAAAATAAAGTAAAAGGCTAATCTTCAATCTGTTTATTACAAATTTTAGTGGTTCAGCTCCTCTGCCAAGATGTAGCCTTTTCTGAATTAAAAATAAAGCAAAAACAACAACAACAAACCCTAAAGTTGCCTTGTAGTTACCCTACCTTCTAAATTGGAGACTTTTCAATGATACTATTACAAACACTGTTTTTCAGAAACCTGAAGTAGAATGAGCATTTGCTCTTAACCCAAACTTCTGGGACATATGGTTAGATATTAGTGTGTTTGACACAATGGGTCAGAATATTAAAATTGAGACTACTCCAAATAATCTTGGACACATTTATAATTTCTCTCATTAGCTTAAAAACAACAAGGTGTTAATGAAACAGAATCTGCCTGTGTTTCCCTGCTCCTTACAAAGAAAAATAATAGCCCATTTGGGTACAAAGGTGCTACAGCTATTGGAAAGATAGAAATATAGGTCATTGTTTGTTGTCTTTCCATGTAAGATAAGAACGTGGCAAAGTCTGTGAGAAGTGTGCCTTGTATTATTCATGAAAACAGGACTGGTAAACATTTAGCATTATAATTAAGATTTTAGGCAAGAGATTGAAGAGAATAAACTGTTTTTGAACTCATTGAAAACATTATTTATTTACATAGGAATATGAAGAAATCTAATTACAAACCATTCTAGCTTGGTCATTTCCAAATGTTTATGACTGTCTAAATCACCTCCGGTTTTTGAAAAGATGGATTCTGAGGCCTTACCCCCGGGTGGGGGGTATGCACAGGGCTGCATGGGAAGGGCTGGTATACACATGGGCACTTGGACTTTGAGTGTGTGGTTTAATAAGCAGTTTAATGAGATGATTCTGATTAGAAGGTTTGGGAACCTCTGGGCAACATGTGATTAGTGAAATCTGTGTCATTTTATGTGTTTGATTGCAAATGACACTGCATATGCAATTCATACTTCGATCACTTTGAGGGTCTTCACCCACAGCTGCCTACCTCATCTCTCCAATCACCTGGGATTCCTAAAGTCTCCAGGAAGGTGTTTTTTCTTAGTGCCATGTTTTCTTCCTTCCCTCTGTGCCCTGGCAGTGCAGGCCAACCCTGCTCCCTTGAATACACTTAATGAAACATTCTGTTCTCAGGTAGGAAATGTGTGGGATGGCTTATCATACCCATTTCAGTAATATTAATCCTGCTTTTTTATTTTCTTTTAAATAGCTGCACTGAAGCACAGGGAGGCTTACTTTCCTTGACCAGGATTACTTCAGTTTTAATGGAACTGCCAGTATGACCTTTGAGTCACGATTCCCATCTTGCTTTAATTACTTCACCACTCCTTTTCCTAACTGTTATGGCTCTAGACGTAGCCTTATTTGTAGTGTTTGGGTATTGAGAAAGTATTATCAAATGTGCAATGAAAGATTTGCATAATTAGCTGTTAAAGTTTTCTTTTGTTGTTCATAAAAAATGGCCCTTTCTTTTTTACTCTCCTTTGTGAGTGCCCACATCGCTGCTCTAGAATAATAGAGTGAAAATGTGATCTCCTGGTGGCCCATGAAATCACTCTCAGAGAAGGAAGAAATGTGAGAATGGGAATGATGAGGTTGGGGCTAGAAGGTCCAGGAAGGATGTGGAAATGGAAACTGTCTGTACCACTGAGGCAAGATAACCACGTGCTTTAAGCCCTCGGCTTTGGAATCAGTTAGCAATTCTCAGTGGAAACAGTTTCTCAAGGGAAAAAAATGCGGTTCTGTGGTCAAACATGTTTAGGAATCCCTCCCTTTGTCCCTCCTGGTGATTCACACACATATTTAATTTAATGTGTACAACAACTCTCAAAAGTCTGGCAAAAAAAGGGAAAAAAATTAATTTCTAACATTTATATGACCATGGGTGCTTTTCTCCATTGAATGCTTTCAGAACTAGTGTTCCAAGAAATACTCTACGAGTACCTGGATATTGGGGTAAATTAACATGACTCAGTAAAAGGAAGAGTGAGATTAAATCACATGTTCTTAGATGTGCCTGCCCAAGTCACTGCCAGCACAATTTAGGATCAATTCACACACTTAGTAAAGTTGTGCTTATTTTATTTTATTCTCCATGTCCTAGTGGGGGAAAGATGGGTTGCTAAAAGTCCCTGTGAAAGGGGGCAAATATGATGTGATCTGTTCAAGGAGTTGTGAGCAATAACAAAACTGGTTCATTCAAAACATGGCTTATAAAAAAGGCTCATTGGCAAAGTGGCTCTTAAATTTACAGTCTGACAAATACCTTTTTTTCTCTCAAGTCCATCCAGATTAAATGGTATTAATAATCCAATCATTATTTTCAACCCCCAAGTTGGAAATACCTGAATCCCCCTCTCTTGAAGATAACTGGGCCAAATACACAAAAAGAATAATGTAAATATTCTAAATGCCTCGTGAGACTGGCCTTCATCTGAAATCTAAGCATTTGACAATCTACTCAGAAAACTGTGTACTTAACGTAGTAACGACCCCGTGGAAGCCATCATGATTTACATGTTTCTAAGGCTCTATCCCTTTTTCCTTCAGCACATTTGATTTCCCATGTTGCTAGTGAATTCAGTTCTAGTCATCTAGGCATTTTCTGCAAGTTTTGCTCATTTCTAAGAGACATCTGGTAAATATTCCCACTGTTTGCTGTGAAATGAACCTAGAAGGAAATGCTGAGACTCAGTACTAGTTACTAATGTGGACAGCCCACAAATGCTGCTTCGCTCAGTGCTTTAATGTGTCTTAAGTTTGGTATTCGTTTAAGGTACACACCATCTTGTCCCATTTACTGCTATTTGGCATGTTTATCTTTGGTCACCAGAAAAGCACTGATGAGGGGTCTTATGAGCACTAATCACATCCCTGCACATAGGGTAATTCAACTGTGCAGTCAGAACTCTCAATTTTGAAACAAGGCAAGTAATTTTCAAAAGAATATAAATGTCATTATATTATTCCATTTTGGAAATGGACTAATTTCCGTATTCTAATTCCATCTATTCAAAATACATATCCTACAGTGTCATAAATTATTGTCTTGATTATTTACCTTCACCTGAGATAGATCTTGGTCATATCGCTATTGCATGCAGAGTAGCAATTCTACCTGAGCAGCATGATAATGCAGGGTTGTGATGATACAAAACCAAATTCTCCTAGATTGTCCCTTTAGGCAGAATCAGTCATCTTCTTTGTTTTAAAGTCCACAAATTATTTTTTAAAATGGCCTTCCTAGCTAAAATGCAATTGATTGAAATATTTGCCATTATGAAGAACCTTATTATAAGTAACTGTATTTAAAATAACAGATGAAAGCAAGAATACAATTTGCTTAGCAGTTACAGATGACAGGAACTTTTGAATTTTGGGGGTGGGGCAAAAGGAAATTAAGGGTGTACCATGTGTGGGGGAGGAGAAGTGAACACTTTTGAGAGGAGGAGGAAAAATGGCCATTGACCAGAACCTGCCCAGCATCTGGGAGCTACAATCAGGAAAATCGTTTTACTGCTGCCTTTATCTTATCTTGAAATAAGGCAATCAGATGATTGAGGACAATTTATGGTTTGGGGGCTTAACATTTGGTCATTTCTTCAATTTTCTTCCTTTCTAGTTTGGAAAATATAGCATTCTGGAATTCTCCACAATGGCATTTGTTAAGCAGAGGTGAAATGCTGACAATCTTACTGATAGAGCTGAAGTCCAATAAAACAGCCATGACTTTAAATTGGGATTTTAAATCCCAAGCCACGGAGTTTTTAGCCTTATAGAATGCACTCACTTTTAAACAAAGAATGGAAGTGATCTAATGCCCTGGTACAAATGGGGTCAGGCCAGAAAGGCTCTTGATTTACAGCATTTCTGCCTCTGGAGAACCATGCAAAGGAAATGAAAGCCATTTAAGACAAGCAGCACCTTCCTCCTCACTGATAGTTGCGCCCGCTAGTTTGCATTTGTCCACACAATCTTCTTGGGCCTTGGAATCTGCAGACAGGTGGCACTCGATGCAGCTCCTGCAGAGAGAATTAACAGAGTTTATCAGTTCATGTTGGTGGAAATAGATGTGTAGCTAGAATATTGCTTTATGCTCTGGTTGTAGATTATTTTACAAGAGTATCTTTCTAATGACACTGGCCCTTTGTCACTTTTGGAAAGATAGTTAGGCAATGTCCAAGAGGATGCTGAATTATTCTGAATTCCACCCAGTAATCAATGTTCCCTGAGCCAGCCCTGATAATTGCTGCTATACTCATTTTTCTGTAGCGATTGCTTCTGATTGATATTTGATTTAGCTATATTTTCATTTTACTTTTTCCAGGGAAAGCTTACATTTATAAATATGATTAGAGACTAGGCAAAGTTCTGAATTTAATCTATATCTTAACCAGAATCCCAAGAATGATTTGTGGTCTTCATATATGCCACATATGATTATTTTAATAATTCTCTCTTCTGTTATGCTTTTAAATAAATTCAAGTGTCGATAGGAGTATTTTTAAAAGCTTAGGATTAAGCCTGGATCCTCATTAATTCAAGTTTTTTAATAAAAGATTGCATTAATTTACAGAAAAGTGTATTTGCAAGGACATAAGGAAATTAAGCTACCTTAAAGATGTCTAGGGAACAAAGTAAAATTAGACCCTGAATTAATCTTGTGCTGCAAATCATTTTGCAAATAGATGGTGCTTGGAGTAATCCAAAAAAAACAAAAGTCTTCTCACTGTGGGGATACATGGCGCTGCATCCTTCCCCCCAGACATGGAAATGTGCTTGGCAAGCTCAGCTGAAGCTGCATCTCCTCAACCAAACCTTCCTAACATTAGTCTAGAGAGTTCCCCTGTAATGGGGGGACTAGAACTCCTCTACAGAAAAACTTAGGAGTGGTAACATATTTGGAGTGGGACTATAAATCTTGTTGTGAAGTCGCTTTTGCTCTGGAAGTGTATTGCATTTTCCTAGATTATGTATTTATTTGGAGTGGCTTGGTGGGGTCTGGGGGAGATGGTGGAAGCCCTTAAAGTCTCCTTTGTGCATCTCACTGATGACTGCACCAGCTGGACCGATGCCCCTCCCTGCTGCCAGCACCTTCTATATCCCCTCCTGAAACTGGCAACCCAGACATCACCGTCATTACTTTAAAAACCTCTATCTTGCCCACTGGGCTCTCAGCACCTGTGAAGGTAGAAACTATAACTGTTTCAGTCTTTCCTGCATATCCATGGCTTAACACCATTCTTGGCATACAGTAGGCACTTAATATCTATTTGATAAGCGAACACACACGGATAAATGGAAGAATAGACTCATCTAACGTAAACATCAAGATCACTCTGATTCCCAAATTGGAATTCCCAAATTCATACTTGAGTATGAATTTCATATCTTCCAAGTCAGATTTAAGATTGAACCATGTTTACAGAGGAGATGAAATAGAAAAATAATGAAAGGAACATTGTGAAGGGACACTTTACATTGGATCCTATTCAAATAATTCTGCTCATGCGCCCATGCTTTTTGGCACTTGTCTTAGTTTTCCAGGGATACTGACAGAGAAGTTTTGACACCTAAACAGCGAGTTATCAATGAGTAAAAAATTTATTTTCTCACCCCATTTTCATTGGATATGCAAATGTCACCATTTTGGCGTATCAGAAGTAGTGACAACGAACCTCTTAAGAAACACCCTAACAGCCTTCCGGGAAACTTGCTTCACTTGACTGACAAATTTTGCCCCAATTCCATGAAGAAGGTAGTTGCTAACCAAAGAAACAGTTTTCTTACTGGAAAATAAGAAAATGTTCTTATAGTCTTAAAAAATACAATACACAATAGCTACCTACAATGACAATGACAAAAAGGTGCCAAAGAGCATGGGGATAAGAGGCAGAATTGGAAAGCTAAGCTCTTCTTTCTCGGCCTCTTTGCCTCCATGATTCTGCTGATAGGAAGAATCCCACAAGGTCAGGCTATAAACTTCTAGATAAGAAAGAAGCTTGTCTGTTTCCCCTGAAAAGGTACTGACTGCCTGTGGGTGTCAGCAGGATGCCTCCAGGGCTTTCCTTCTGTGTGGCTGGTATTGTAACTGAGAGGCCATCAGATGTTATCAGTGTGGGACATCAGCTCCACTTCCCCCTGCTGTCTCAGGCAGAAATGTTGACTTTGTGATTCTGGATAATCATGGCTGAGAAAGCCCCCAGCCAGAGATTGACTGTTGTTCCAGGCTGAGGATCACAGGGGCCCTGTGGGTTTTTGATGGATGCCTGGAGACCAAACCAGGCAAAGACAATCTGAGGTCTGAGTTGACAAAATGTCTTTAGAACTTTGATCATAGGGAACCTTTTCCACAAAAGGGACTAAGCAATAGAGACATTACCGCTTTGAGTTACAGGGGTCACTGCAGGTAGGACATCGTTCACAGGTGGGACCCGAGGCTCCGGGGTTTGTGCAAACACACTTGCCGCAAACGCAGTCCCCACGCCCGCTGCACAGCACTCCGTCTTCAGAGACACACGAGTCCGTGCTGGTTGTGCAGTTACAGTATTCGCCAGTCCAGCCGGTCCTGCACACACACTCGCCACAGTCACAGTCTCCGTTATCTGTAAAACATGCATTAGGTTCTCTGCTGCCCATGGTCAAGGTCAAAGCCACCTGTAGGCTTGGGGGGAAGGGCATCTTTTCTCTTTGCCTTTAAATACAAGCAAAAAGACTGAAGAACAAAATGAGAAAAAAAGTGTGTGTGTGTGTGTGTGTGTGTGTAAGTGTAGACATTTTATTAATATGTTTTGCTAACTGCATATGCTTATTGATCTGGTCTCCTAACTGAAGATCCACTTGATTACCTGATGTTATAGCAGAGAGAATTAATAACCAGATGAAATGAGAGAATCCAGACAAACCTATAGCAGCTACTTGGTGCACATGTGTACGTATGTATATATACTTAATTGTTATCTTGATTTTTTGCCTCTAATTAATATGACATAAGATGGAGATGCAAGACAGGTTTGAATGAATGCCCACCCTTCTACATCATCAAGCTGATTGATCATGAAAGCCTCACCTAAAAAACAGAGGGAACAAAATCTACTTCCAATGGTTTTGGTAGGATGAGATACAGTGTGAATCTCCTACTTCTGCATTCACCAGTTAGCTGTCCCATGGGCATAGAATGAGAGTTGGACAAGTTCAATGTTTTATAACAAACTTTGAGCATATACTATGTGCCAAAGGTTATATTACGCCTGAGGATAGAGAATTAAATAAGACAAAGTCACTGAATTTATAATTTAGTGCAGGAGGCAGGCAAATAAATACTACTATTACTAAATACAAAACAGTGTGATAAGTCTATGGACACAGGGCAAAAGTTTCCCAATTAAACTGGAAATTTAGGAAAGTTTCCAAAGGAAGTGATACCTGGACTGAGTTTAGAAGGTAGAAGATGAAAGAAGAGTGTTACCTACATTTCAGGCAAATAAAAAGATAGACAAATGCTGTAAGTGTAGAATCATGTGGCTTGCTTAACAACTGTAGCAGTCTCATATGGCAGAAGCCAATGCTGCTTGTAGGATGTGACAGAGGGAAGGATGCAAAGGTCAACAAAATGCCAGAAGTCAGATCGTGAGATGGCTGAGCACCCCAGTAAGAGCTTTGTTCCTGGAGGTTATGAAATTTTAAGAAGGGTAGAGCCCTGAACAGATGGATGTGTGTCTAGATATATCCTGCCATCAGTAGAGACTCAAACCAGGGCAGAAAAACCATTTGAGAGGACTTCCATGAACAGAGGCCTGAACAACAATGATAGTGTCAGTGGGAAGAGTGAGGGCTGCTGTGCTCAGGGTAAGGTGGGGAGGTACCAGGAGCAGTGTAAGGAGAACCAGAGAGGAACGGCATCCTCCCCAGGTGACCAGGCTGGGAGCTGGCCAGTGATGTGGCTCTCCATTGACCTGGAAGGGAAGCCAGCTCATGGTCACTGCTGTGTCCCAACACCTGGCACATGGAGGTGCTTCATTATGGAATGAATAATTGGATCTAAAGCAGAAGAGGAAAAAGAGCTCTGGGTCTATTGAGTTTGAGGGGCCTGTAGGACATCCTTAAAGGTGGCTGAATATGAGCCTGAAGTTTGGGGTTGGGCATCCATAGGGAAAGGCAGTGGTAGAGGCCACTGTGAACCAGGTTATCTAGGGAGAGCAGGGAGAGTGAGAAAAGCTCTAGAGAGCATTGGCATTTAAAAGGCCATCAGAGGAGAGACTGAGGGAGCAGGAACAAGGTGGCAGACACAATTCCAAGGAGGAGGCACGCGGAAACCAGCTGTGGACAAATGTCTCATCTAACCTTGCAAGTCCCTTATAGATCTGGCCACATAAAAGTATATGAAATACTCTGAGATGATACACGTGTTTAAGATAATGGTGTGTGTCCACTCCTTACATTTTGGGGTGCCTGCCACGCCCAGTATACTAAAATAGGCATTTGATGTTCCAAACAAATAACATTTATTTACAAAGTCTCATAACTGATACTTTCTTCAGAAGTAAAAACTGTGCACTCAGGCATTTTGCCCCATAAGTTTTGATCTTCCAGCAAAACTTAGTGTATCCTAAGACGGTGTCTAACAGTGTTTATAACAGTGCCTGGCCCAGCACTAAGCACTACATAAGTGCTAGTTATTAGCGTTATTCCTTAAAACTATCCAGTAGGAAGAACCTGTAAGCAAAGTTATTCATCAGTATTAAAACTCTTATACCTTTACTGAAAACAAAGTGGATGTAAAAAAAAAAATAAAAATCACAAGCGAAACATGCTTCCACTTGTAAGAGGCACTGCCAAGTTCACTGTGGAGTAAGGGATCCTTGCAAACTTTGCTGTTGTAGCTGATTACTTTTCTCTCCTCATGACTCAGCCTAAGGGATTGAGAGTAGGAGAGTCCTCGGCTTAATGCTCTGCCCAGTCAAAATCATATACACAAAGATAACCACAAAGGTTTTGAAATTGGGTTCCTGGTGTGTGTGTGTGTGTGTGTGTGTGTGTGTGTGTGTGTGTTATATGTTTATATATGCATATATTATATATACATGTACAGATACATTATAGATATATATACATACATATATATGCACACTATATATACATATTATATATATGGCATTAGAGAAAATACTTCCTGCCATTATTCACTTATACTTGTTTGTCAATGGCTTTCTAGAAGAATCTAGCTCTCTAAAAAGATCTTGGTGATTTTCTGGATCTTTAGTTATCATCTTGCCTCTATATGAAACTTCTATAGGAAGGTGTTGCTGCTGTAGGAACAGGTACATTCATATTCTATATGTATGTATGTGTGTGTGTGTGTATATATATATATATAGTATCTGTGTGTATGTTAACTTGTTCTTGCTCTCTCTCTCTCTCTCTCTCTCTCTCTCTCTCTCTCTCTCTCTACATATACTAAGGAGGGCACACTCCTCTAACAAAAGATGATTTAAAATTTATCTGGATCTATGACATTAAGACATTCCAACTGTATCTCATAACCTATCAATTCATAATTGAGCCAATTAACTCAAAGCTAAGAATAATTAAGTAATTTGAGCCAATTTAAGTTTCATATGTAAGTGATCTTAAGAATTATAATACTTTTTTATTTCTTCCTTAGCATAAGGGGAAACTTACATTAACAATGGGGAGAAATCTTGAAATTACAATTTATTCTGAATAATTAATATAATCTATACATATTACAAAATGAAATGTGCATTTCCAAATGTTTCAAGAATGCCCAAGAGTATTATTATATATAAGAATTACTTAGCAGAAATTTAGAAAACCCATTCTGGAGCAGGAAAAAAGAACCATCACAGCAAAAACAAAGCACTCCGTTCAAATTTAGAAACCTTCCTTTCTGCTGACCTTCCAGAACCATCAGCCTGGTCACTGAAGTTGCTAATTGATATCCAAGCAACCAATTATTTAACACACCTGTTCATGCAGCAACAACATGCGGCAACACCTTCCTATAGAAGTTTCATATAGAGGCAAGATGATAACTAAAGATTCAGAAAAATCACCAAGATCTTTTTAGAGAGCTAGATTCTTCTAGAAAGCCATTGACAAACAAGTATAAGTGAATAATGGCAGGAAGTATTTTCTCTAATGCCATTTTCCTGTTACTGCTTCCAGTCTCTTAAAAATCAAAATATAAGAGACTAATGGAATTTGGGCAAGAAAAAAAAAATCAATGGAGCCCTGTATGCCTGAGTGCTTGCAGATGGACGAAAGAAGTTGCATGAAAAGGAACATTGTGATAATAGCCCTTCAGAAAAGGAGCACATTGCCAAGTGTATTAGTGGTAAAATAAGTGAGATCAGCCCAAGTTGTGAGGCTGGGGCATATATGGTCTGCTTTGAAAATATCATCAGCAGCAACAGCAGCAGCAGTGTCTCCTCAGAGCAGGGATTTTTATCCCTTCTCTAAGCACAGTGCCAGGCACATGGAAGATACTTCAAAACTACTTGGTAAACTTGAAGAATTGTACTTACTTTTTTTTTTTTTGAGGGGGGGATTGTACCAGGGATTGAACTCAGAGGCACTCAGTCACTGAGTCACATCCCCAGCCCTATTTTGTATTTCACTTAGAGACAGGGTCTCACTGAGTTGCTTTTGCTGAGTTGCCTTGCTTTTGCTGAGGCTAGCTTTGAGCTTGTTATCCTCCTGCCTCAGCCTCCTGAGCTGCTGGGATGACAGGTGTGCACCAGAGCACTCAGCTGTATTTACTTTCATTAGACATTTAAAAGAGAAAGTTACTATTCATCTTTTGTGATGTTACTAATAAACAAAATAGCTTCATAGAAACATTTGTGGCTGAGGATCATAATGTACTCCAGAGGACGAAGGAAATGAACCTTGGTGAAATTTTCTGAGTTTAGCTGAAGAAATCATTGTATTTTTCTTTAAAGAGAATTTCTTTAGCAACTGCTGTATCTGACTCAAAAAAAAAGTTGCTATTGTCAGATCTTCATAACTACAACGAACAGAGCAGGTCAACTCTTTTTGCGTTTATTCCCTTTTTCCTTTATATAAAATAAGATGAAAGGCAGTCAGTGCTGCAGAGCACATGAGCAATTTATGCTGTTTTAGATTCCTTAGATCCAGGACTTTAAGGGTGATGTACAGCTGGTGTTAGTATAGCTATTAGATTATATTACATTTAGCATTTTTTGGAAAGTAATTGTAAATATTTTAAATGTGTATATATATTTTTTAAAGACTTGTATTAGAAATGCAGTGTGGAATTCTGTCAGATATATTCTTTCTATGATGTGGTGACAGCCTTTGGGTAGCTTCTTTTTGCTTCCAGGTTGTGTCCTGTCTGCATCAAGTGAAGATAGTTTATGGACTTGGAAGCACATCCATAAAATCCAGAAATAAGGGGCTGGGATGTAGCTCAATGGTGAAGTGCTTGCGTCAAATGCTCAAAGTCCTGGGTTTGACAGTACCCCTGCCCCTTTATCCTGTGCCAAAAAAGGAAAGACAAAAATAAGCTTAGGAAACAAAGTTTCTGAGCTTTTCATTCTGTATTGTGGACAGGGGTGAGAGAAAGCGGATTTTCTCAGAAGATCCCATTTGTAGCTATAGCTGCAGCAGAGAAATGAAAGGTAGTGGATTCCTAGGGGTATCAAATGATATTCAAAAAGCTTGGAATTCTCTGTGGCTTCCTTTCTTTCAGGTTTTTTTTCCTCCCTGAAAATTGGTCTCTTTTATATGTTCCTAACGCTGTGGTTTGAAAACACAACTTGCCTAGTTTTCTGTAGAGATAATGGCTCTCTGTTTTGAAGAGCCATTTGCTTACATACTGTGAAAAACTCAGACATTAGAGCTTACATTCAACCATCAGTTAAGATTCCATTTGTAGTAGAAATTTATATTATTTTAAAATATATTAAGATATTTCTAATTCTTGTTCTGCATAGACCATTCTTAAATATATGTGTATAAATATCAGAATGATTTTATAATAGTCAGGCAATGAATTCTTAAACTCTAGTTACTTTACATCTATAAATAATATTAAAATGTAAATATTTCTATTTTAAACTTTTCTTCATTTCTTAAGAAATTTTCTATTTTCATCCTTTCCATAGGCTTCTCATTTATGTTCTTACTCATTGTTGTTAGACCTATCGCCTAACCTAATACATATCACATAGTAGGTACTTAATAGAAATCTATGGAATGAGTGGAGGCTATGAGAGTCCATTTAGTGTCCTTGTGCTCCTTGTCCTTGGAAGCATGCCCCTTTAGCAGTCTAATTTTTATTTTCCCAAAGCAATAGGCATTTAAGAGTTGGGTCACACCCATCAGCTTGGTCCAGAAAATTCTGGAAGATAATGGAATTCAGATCACAGGCAATTTTGAGGAGCCTGGGTGATAACTACAGATTAGAAAAAGCCAGAAGAAAAATTCGAGAGAAGATTCAATAATCCTAAATCTAAAGATTAACCCACCAAGTTGATCATTAAATATTTATAGAACACCCACTATGCCCAGGAAACTTTGAAGGTGGAAAAGATGCAAAGCCCCTTCCTGATATTTGAATAGCAGTGAGATGCTTTCAGATGTGGCCTACCTCCACAGAGCAGCCCTTTATGTCTCACGCAGGAGAAATTGTCACACTGGCAGTAAGGCCCATAAATGTTTCCATAGGGAGACAGGTGGCAGATGCACTGCCCACAGTAGCAGTCGCCCCTTCCACTGCATGAGGGGTGATCGGGGGCCTCCTTGCAGGAATCTGTGCTCAGGATGTCCTCGCCACACTCGCAGTGAGGGCCCATGTGGCCAGGGTTGCAGGCACACACCCCACACTGGAAGGAGCCGTTTCCATTGTGGCATTTGGAGCTGTTCACTTCCACTTCTTTCTGACAGTCACAGTGGCACTCTGGACTGATGAGTATTTCCAGGGTGTCCCCCAGCCCCACAGGCTTTATGATAATGCGCCTGCTTCTCTCACAGTTGGGTATGCTCACAGTCACGTTGAATGAAGCCTGGAAAAGAAAATACCAATTATCTACTTCCTCCATCCACCAACCTGCAGGAGGTGAAACAAGGCCTTGCGGAAATCAGCTTTGCCAAAAGCGTTTATTAGGAAATCTTTGAAATTCTTGAAAGGAGCCCAGCTCCAGTAAGCTAAGCTAACCTCTGACCCTCTGAATATTTTTTCATACAGCTGAATTGTCCATCTACTTACTATGTCTCCCACCTTCATGTGCAAGCATTTCTTTTGGTGTGGGAAGAGGGTGCCATTGTTACAGACAGCTGTGAAGGACAGGTTGAGTCCTTCGGTGTCTCCTAATACCTCCAGTTCCACCTCAGACCGCAGTTCCTTGAATTAAGACATAAAGGGTTAAATAAATCACAACAAAAAGTACAACCAGAAGAGGAAACTGAGTCATTAAACTATAAATGAATAAAATTAAATTGGATCTAAAAGAAATTTACCATATAATTAATCAAGCAAGGAAATGACAATCAATATTGAATTTAAGACACCATTAATCATAAGATATGCTATTATCACATGATAAACTATGATAAAAATAACTCATGTGGTTCTGCATGACCTATGATAGTCATTAGTCTATCAATGCTCCGAAAATAATTCCATCCATTCTGAAGCATTTAGCAAATTCTCCTGCATTACATAGTTTGGCATATAAAAGACAATTTTTTTGCTTGTATCTTGATAATAAAATATAATAACAGTTTCCTTTACTTGTAAGTGCCTTCATTTCTTAGGTCCCATAAAGTAGCTGTTTGTCAATTTGTAAGAAATTCAGAATTGCAGCCATTCCTCCCACGAGAAATATTTGCTTCACTGATATCAAATTTACACCCTGCTGCTCTGTTTTGGTACATTTCTGCATACATAATAACTTTCATCTCAATATCAACTCAGAGGACAAAGTTTTCAAAGATATTTAAAATGGCAATTAAACTTAGCACTTACATAGCAACAATGCATTCTAGGAGTTGAAGTGACAATGATCACAACTGTCAATAAAACCATGTCATGACTTCCACCTGGCATGCAGTGGTTGTAAGGCACCATGAATTAACAAATCAATCCAAGATTTAGAGGTGGCAAAATGTAGGGGAAACTGCCTTAAAGTCATTATTAGAATTCATTGAGTGCCTATTGTACATTTAATGTAGAGTCAAGTCTAGGATGAGACTGGATTTCTGTTCTCAGAAGCTTATCATTTTACTCTTTCTATTTCCTATAAACTTACAACATCAATGTACATATTTTGGGGGATAAAACCAAATTATTAAAGATAAAAAACAGAATAAAAATAAATTTAAAAATATTATGAATTAAGTTAAACTTCAATTCATCTAAAAGGTTTTGAGTTCATATACCCATTTCATTGATAGCATTTTATAAGCATATTTAGCTTCAAACTTAATTTTACTAACTTCAGAGTCAGATGACCCTGCCTTCTCCAAATTCTGTTTATTTTGAAATCGTCAAGAATTAAGACAAAAGTAGCATTGGAGATAGTAGCATAGTGAATCTCCAGGAGCTAAATGAGAAATGAGGGATGTGTCTATAGGTGACATCCATAATGAGGATCAATAAGTGACATCATCTGACCTAACTGAAGGAAGTCTCAGCATTGATATGATTGAGAATTATTGCAAATTTGACCAGGAATATTTTAGTGTAAATTTCCCAAGGAAAGGGCATACATGTTAATTTGTATCTTTTATTATTTCATTCATTTGCTGATTGAACATCTCCTAGGAGCCAGGACAACCAAAATAAACCAGTGGATTCCTTCCCAGAGTTTAAATTCCAGTAGAGGAGCTTGCTCTTGGGATCACTGGTATTTCAGGAGCCTTTATTATGTGGTTGGGGAAGGGAGGAAATTAGCAAGAGATAGGCAGATGAATATACACCCAGTATTTAAAATTTTAAAAAATATCAATATGGCACCATAAAATATTCAGCTAATGTTTGTAGCCACAAACTATAAACACATCTGCCTCTGCCCTATAAGAAGTCAAACAGATGGATTTTATATTTTCTCTCAGTATAGTCTTTCCTTTTTTTTATAGACTGAAAAAGAAATTCAGTCTGTAGGTCTCTATATTTTAAAGTCTTTTTTTAGAATACATTTAAAAATAACATAGTAGAAAAATAATTTCTGCTTTTGTCATGATTGATTACATACTTCATTCACCCTGAATCACAAAGTTCCAATAACTCTAGACCAAGATTGTTTAGTAGAAGAATAATGGATACTTACTGGTATTTTTGGGAGAGTAAAATGAGGACACAGATTCAATTCAAATGTTTAATGCCTTGAGTTCAACTACACTGTAACTTATGTGGTGACTTGGGACCATAAAGTGGGACATAACCTCTGGCAGAGCAAGCAGGGGCATGGATAGACTCGTCAGGTTGGAGGGGGAAATATTTTTGACTATTCACTGTTTTCTAATTTGCTTGATTTCTTTGGAGATGTTAGTGGCCAACACTTTGGAAAGTATTGGGTTAAAGAAAACAGAGAATGCTATAATCCAGTGAAGGATTGCTTTGTAATTTTATTTGATTCTACACATTAAAACTTTAATTACTGCATGAGAGGGAGGAAGGTTTTTATAGTGTTTTGTTGATGTGCTTTCCTGTCTGGAAGAATTTCAAGCATGAGCTAACGTGGTGATTAATTTTTGATGTGAGCTAAGAAAACAGAAATTTCTGAGGATCATCAGTGAGAAAAATCCCATCCTCTTAGAATTTAAATGGACACATCTTTATTTTATTCTCTGAGGAAATGAAATATTTGAAAAGGAATTTGTTGCTTCCTTCCCCTTCAAGTGAGTTTCAAAATTGGTGGGGTGATATGGAGGGTTTTTTTTTTTTTTTTTTTTCAGAAAAATCATTGTGGAGGTTTTTTTTTTTTTTTTTTTTTTTTTTTTCAAAATGTGTAGCTTCCACCTTCCCTTCAACTTCTTCAAAGTTAGAAACAAAGGAATCTGAGCCTGTTTTTTAAAAATCTTCTCAGATGATCCTGATATGTCATTTAGTTAGGGAACACTGGTTCAGTATATGCTGAGTATTGTATACTCACTAGGGTCATTTATTTGCAATTTTTTTTAAAAGAGAGAGTGAGAGAGGGAGAGAGAGAAAGAGAGAGAGAGAATTTTAATATTTATTTTTTAGTTATTGGCGGACACAACATCTTTGTTTGTATGTGGTGCTGAGAATCGAACCCAGGCCGCACGCATGCCAGGCGAGCGCGCTACCACTTGAGCCACATCCCCGGCCCCTTTATTTGCAATTTTAAAACCTCCAAAAATAGGAGAATTTTATTCGTTCATTATTATGGAAACGCTGCTTAAAGCAAATGCTGGAGCTTTACTGCTTCCTAAAAATTTACTTTTTCTATGCCCATCCTAATTTAGAGCTTCATCTACCTCTGTGGGGTTTTGCTTTTTTTTTTTTTTTTTTACATTAAAGGCAAATAAAGGGGAATGATATTTAGGAACCAAAATAAAGAAGATTTGGCAACTGGGCATGGTTGAGTTAGAAAATGGGGGCAAAAAAAAAAAAAAAAAAAGGAAAACAATAACCCTGTAGGTATATATCTCATTTTAAGGGAGGAATTCTGTCTTCAGGACTAACTCATAGTCAAGGGAAAAAAAAAAAAAAAAAACCCTACATACTTGTTAAACCAATGGAAATTTCCCTGGTTCACTAAAGTTGAGAGCCTTGAATGTGGCATGCTGGTATGCTTTTGGTATTTTGGTGTGTAGCCAAGAGTCTGTATTCTTGCTTGAATTAATGATCTTGTCTCATTAAACCCCTGGAGTTGGTTCCCTACATAACTCCTTCACTCAATGGCAATTTACAAGTAGATTTTTTTTTTCCTTTTTGGAGACTGAAGAGAGCTTGATTGTATGACTCATGGAGTCTTTCTAGTCAACTTAAAAATTTTGCTGGGAACAGTGCTGCTGTGGGTTATCATGAAAACAACCTCAACTATCTCAACTTTCTGGCCGGGTTTGTGATTTTCTACCTGCTGCTCCACTTTTCAAACTAAGTAAACCAATTTTAATATTTTGGCTGCATTCATACAGAGAGATTTTCTTTGGATCAAGACTCTTATCAACAAATGAGAGTGAGTTCATTGCCTAAAACACATCTGAGTTTGTGAATACTAAAGAAATACAAAACAAGAAGCCAACTTCTTACAAAGTATCATACATACTTCATAAGCTGAGATAATGAGCTGGAGAATGTTTCCAGAGTCCTTCTGAAGCAGTCCCACTGTGGCTCCAGGAATAAGTTTTGCGTAATTCTGTAAACAGCAGCAGCAGCAACAACAAAAGTCAGTCAATCTCTGTTCTCAGTAATTTAGAAGTGATAAGTGTGGGGTTCAGCTCTCAGACTGTGATCACCTCTATTTAACTGGCTAGTGAAAACAGACTCCTGATAATAAAGGGGTGTTTCTCCTGAAACTGGAGCCCCTACATGCTGCTGCTTACTGGGCTCCGTGGGAAATGGATTGGCCAGAGTTGCTACTGGGAAACCTAGGGTTTGTGGTTGCCTTTGTCTAGGGCTGTGATTTGTATCACGACAGGAGTCAAGTCTCAAATAATAATAATAATGTTTATATAATATCTTCCACTCCTAGAGCATCTGTTGTCCAAAAAATTTTGAGCACGAATCCAGGAACTTCCTTCTCATTTAGGAACCTTGAGGAAACCAAGGTTTGGCGCACAGAAGGGCAGTGAGGGAGTCAGGTTGCTCTGTAGGTCACTGGGTTGAGAGGGCCTAATGAGCAATCCCTTGCTGGAGGATGAGTGAATTGGGAGGCTTGCTGTTAACTCTCCCTTTCTTATTGGTAATCAGTGCTCCTTCAAGGATTTAGCACAGCCCTGGGTGGGTTGGAATTGCTCCCTGCCCATCATGATTGAGTGAGTCAACCTAGCTCTAAACCATCTGAGTTCTGTACTTACCTTGCTTCTCCTGAGATTTTCCACCTGAGGAGGACTCAGACCAGTTCATCAACTCTCTAGGTATTGAACACTGCCCGGGAATGAGGCATTGGGAAGAAGGAATTTTCCAGAGAGTTGAATAGTATTCCTCTCCTAAGCTTTATGTTTTAAAACTTGGTTACCTTCAAATGAAATGTTTTCTATAGTGTGTGATAACATCCCTCTCTTCATGTTGAAGGAACACAGTTATACCTATCAGTATGAACTATTGTTCTATAATCACCAAAGGCTTTCATCATCCATGCAGAAGTCACACCACGTGGGCCCTGACTGCTGTGCTTCTGTTTCTCGTATTTTTCTTTTCTTTCTTTCTTTTTTTTTTTTTTGGTACTGGGGATTGAACTCAGGGGCACTTAACCACTGAGCCACATCCCCAGCTCTTTGTGTGTGTGTGTGTGTTTTATTAAAGATAGGGCTTCACTGAGTTGCTTAGTACCTCACCATTGCTGAGGCTGGCTTTGAACTTGCAATCCTCCTGCCTCAGCCTCCCAAACTGCTGGGATTACAGGCGTGCACCACCACACCCAGCTTGTATTTGTTTTTAACTTGTTTCTACCTTCTTGTCTGGCTCTAGCTATCAATGCTGACTCATTTACTGGTGCACTCAACATCTTCTATTAAGTAGCTTAATATGCTGTGCTACATCAACAGATGACAGCACTGTCAGCTGCAGGCTTCTATGTTGCTGTGTGTTGTGAAATCAGATGACTGAGATTAACCAAAACTGTACATAGAAAAGAGTAAATAAGCTTTGAGTGATAGATTGAGGGCATCTCCTATGGATCCAACATAATCTTGATATTCTTATTCCATAGAAGAGTTAAGTAGTTTAGAAAACGCACAGAACTAAATTAGAATCAATAATCATCTGATAGTGAAACTGAGTAAATAAATCAGGACAAAGGGAATGAAGGAGAGGAATGTCTGAGACCAGGGTGATGGCAGGACACAAAGGCATGCAGGAGGTCCCAGGCACTTGTTAGAGGTGGTCTTTCTACATGTCGTATGTGTAAAACAACGAGCTTCAGTTTTGATGTATGGGTCTTGTGATGTTCTGTTTATTTCAGCGCTCATGTTTGAAGTTGCTGGAAACCTGAACTCTCTCGAATGTGTCACATGCTACTGTGCTTTGACACCGCATCTTAATACTGAGGGGGCTGCAGTCAGTAAGCCAGGGAATGGAATGTGCCTCACCTTCATCCTTGCCCCACATCACTGCCCGTTGGCGGAAGGCCCGTTTCTTTTTCCCCGAGTCAGGTAGAACTTATAAAATATGAGGAAGGCATTGCTTCATGGACTTACCTCTTCAAATAAACACATGTCACAAAGGGCCATGAAGCATGAGACCTGTGGTTAACAACGAATACCTAAATTTAGGAATTTGAATTCCACTCAAGTGGAGCTGGAATGTGGGTAAATTTGACTGATCCCAGAAGAGTAGTCAGAGGGAACCTTTAGAGCTTGACAAAGAAAGGCTTAGACTCTTCTGAAAAGGAATTTCAAGGCTCTTAGCTTTGTATGCCACTGCCATCCTGGTGTCCCCAAGGATGCCACGTCAGGGGTATTTTCTGCAAGCACTAGTTCAAGAGACCTCCAAATTTGAGGTTAACTCTTGGCTAACAAAGCTGAACTTATCCACTTCCTAAAGCATAATTATGATCCTGCATGTGGTTTGACATTTGGCATTTGGCTATTAGGACAAGTGGTTAACATTAATCGCCTTTGCCGATTGCCACTAGAGCGAGAGTATAAAGGAGTTGGCAGCCAGTAGCAGGAACCAGTGACAACACTGACAATTGTACAGAGGAAAACTATTAATTAATTTCTGGATGCTGATCTCCCCCCAAAGCACTTAAAATAATTAACTAAAAACATGGACCATTTGGCTTTGTGGTCTAACACTGTGAAAAATTATACTTTAAATCTTGCAGTATTATGATTACTGTAAATATCATGTATCAAATGCCTTCCTTTCATTAAAGTCCTAAAGGGCTATTATAAATCGTCATGATTAAACATGCTTAATGTTAGAAAAAGGATGATTTTGCATGCCTGAGTAGGATGAATTACAGCATTGTGATTCTGAAAGATGATGCTTGGATATAGAAATGGTGAATGCTGTAAACACAAGGGTGCATGAGCTGATTAGAAATGCAACCCCTAGGCTTGGGCTTGAATTCTCTATTATCTTTCTGAAGATGATCTTAATTATCAATTTCTTCCACTCTTCCCTGCTATGGTACCCAGGAGTTCTTGAGTTGCTTTTCTTACTCACTCTTTCTGATTACCTTAATTTTCTTAACTTTCTTTGTTAAGCCCTATTTTATTGTTCACTCTGTTCCCATCTCAAAAAAAGACTGTCCAACAATTTACATTTGCTCCCTGAAAATCTCCTTGTCAAGGATGGAGAATGAGTGCACAGAGGGTCATTTTGTGGGTAGGCATCAGAGGCTACAGAGGAGTGCTCTTAAGTTCACATCTGCACATTTGGGCTCCCCCTCAGAGACTGTCTCCAAGTTCAGTGCCACTCAGTGTTGGGTCGCCAGAACCAGCTGTCAGGTGTGCACTTCTCTTGGCTAAGGACAGAGGAATGTCACTACTATCACACTTTATCTTATACTCAGCACTACTTCAAGCTCAGTGCTGTTTATTTCGAATAAACAAGTTTTAATAAATTACCAGTAGTAAAATGTGGCTTATTATAAACTGAGAATTGAGAGAATTTATGATGCTATATAACCTGCTCACAAATATTTCATCTAGTCTTTCAAAGAATTTTCTTTCCCCCTTGAATCTCTTTGTCATTGGCTCCTATTTGTTCCTTTTCTCTTTCTAGCTTTAATGGCAGTATAACACACATATATAGTGGGCATGTAAATAAGCAAGTGTAATGACCAAGTTCCTGAAATGGGTCATGAACTGCCCCCTGGAATCCTCTCTTGTACTATCTCCCAGTTATTACTCCTCTGGCTAAAAGGAGAAATAAAGGTCAGAACCACTGAAGCCAAGAGAGGTATCTTCATGGCCTTAATGTTAAAAAATGTATTAAGTAAGATACAAAAAGCACTACCTATAAAGGAAAAGATTAATAAATAATACTTAAGAGTAAAAATTCCATCTATAGATCCAATGCCATCCCAATCAAAATGCCAGCAAGTTATTTTGTGTATATGAACAAACTGATTGTAAAGTTTATACAGAGAGGCAAAAGGCCCAGAGTAGCCAACTCCATGTTGAAAGAGAAGAATGAAGTTGGAGGACTGATACCTGACTTTAAAACTTATTATAAAGCTACATTAATCAAGTCAGTGTGATATTGACAAAAGAATAGGCAGATAGATCAATGGAGCAGAAGAGAGGGACCAGAAATAGACCCTCATAAATACAGTCAGCTGATCCCAAATGAAGTAAAAAGGCAACACAACAAAAACAATCTGTTCAACAAATGTTTCTGGGACAATGGGATACCCACTTGCAAAAGCAAAAACCTAGACATAGACTAGGCACCTTTCTCAAAAGCACCTCAAAACAAATCACTGATTTAATTAATAATTGCAAAACCATCAGACACATAGAAGATAATGTAGGAGAAAATCTCAGTGACCTTGAGTTTGGTGATGACTTTTTGGTTGCAATACCAAAGGTGAGATCCATGAAAGAATCAATGAGCTAGGCTTAAAAGACAAGACACTCACTAGGAGAAGACATTTGTAAAAGATATCTGATAAAGATCTGTTCCCTAAAATACACACAAAACCCCTCTTAAAACGCAAAATGAGGCAAAGACCTTACAGACACTTCACCAAAGAAGATATACAGATGACATATAAGCACATGAAAAGATACACTACATGACAAATCATGAGGAAATACAAATTAAATAACAATGAGATTCCGAGAATGGCCAAAACAGAACACTGATAATACCAAATGTTGGCTAGGATCTGGAACAACAGGAACTCTCATTTATTGCTGGCAGATGCATTGGCAGTTTCTTACAAAACTAAATGTACAATATATAAGATCCAGCATTCAGTCTTTGTTATTTACCTAAAGGAGTTGAAAAGTTACATCCTCACACAGATATTTATTTATAATTACTCAAACCTGGTAACAACCAAGATATTCTTCATAGGTGAATGGAGAAATAAATTTTGATACATTTAGACAATAGACTGTTTGTTATTCAGCACTAAAAAGAAATGAGCTATCAAGCCCTGAAAAGACATGAAGGAACCTTAAATGTATTTTACTAGGTGAAAGAATCCAATCTGAAAAGGCTACATAATGGATTATTTCAACTACAGGACATTGTGAAAAAGGAAAAGTATGGATTCAGGAGAAAGATCAGTGGCAGTCAGAGGATAGGAGGGAGAGAGGGCTGAATAGGCAGAGCACAGAGGATTTTTAGGGTGATGAAGCTAATATATACCAGAATCATGAATACATGCCATTCTGCACTTGTCAAAACTCACAGATTGTGCTATACTAAGAGTGACTCCTAATGTAAATTATGGACTTGGGATGATAATGATGTATCGACATATGTTCATTGTTTTTAATGGATGTACTGCTCTGATGGGGGATGACAACAGGGAAGGCCATGCATGTGCCGGACAGGGGATACATCGGAAAGCTTTGTACCTTCCACTCAATTTTGCTGTGAACCTAAAACAACTCTAAAAAAAAAAAAATTAAGTTTATTTTCTAAAATTAAGAATTTCTGTTCTCACAAAGATGCTTTCAAGAAAGAAGCAATTGAGTAGGAGAAATGTCTGTAGCACATGCGAATGACAAAGGACTCAATGCCAGACTATCTAAAGAACTACATATCAACAAGAAAAAGACATCTTGATAAAAATAAACATGCAAGTGGCAAATAAATATATGAAAGTGTTCAACATCATTAATCACTAGAGAAACATAAATTAAAACAGTCACATCTTGCCAATATTTTAACCACTAGAATGGTTTCTTTGATATAAGATGTTTTCTTTGATATAAGGAGGCTGATTCATAGTGGGATAAGGAGGGGGAGCATGGGAGGAATAGATGAACTCTAGATAGGGCAGAGGGGTTGGAGGGGAAGGGAGGGGGCATGGGGTTATTAATGATGGTGGAATGTAATGATCATTATAATCCAAAGTACAGGTATGAAGACACAAATTGGTGTGACTATACTGTATATACAACCAGAGATATGACAAATTGTGCTCTATATGTGTAATAAGAATTGTAATGCAGTCTGCTGTCATATATAAATAAAAAAATTCTAAAAAATATTTATTTTTTAGTGTAGTTGGACACAATACCTTTGTTTTATTTGTTTGTTTTTATGTGGTACTGAGGATTGAACCCAGGGCCTCGCATGCACTAGGCAAGCACTCTACCACTGAGGCACAACCCCAGTCCTAGAATGGTTATTTTTATTTTTATTTTATTGATACCAGAGATTGAACCCAAGGTTGCTTAACCACAGAACCGTGTCCTCAGCCCTTTTTATATTTTATTTAGAGAAAGGGTCTTTCTAAGTTGGTTAGGACTTTGCTAAGTTGCTGATGCTGGCCTTGAACTCGCCACCCTCCTGCCTCATCCTCCCAAGCCACTGGGATTACAGGTGTGGGCCACCATGTCCAGCCTAGAATGGTTAAAATTTTAAAAAATGGACACTGATTGCATACACTTGTAGGGGAAGCATAGCTGGGAGTATCTACTAGAGCCCAACATAAGCATAACCTATGACATAATAATTCTACTCTGAGGGAAGTACATCCAACAGAAATGGGCCCACAGAATGTGTGACTATTCTGGAGCAAGTGCATAGAGAAGCATTTTTTGATGATATTTTCAAGAAGGTTCGGGCTGGGTAATCAAGATGTTACTTAAGAAAGGGCAGTAATTCTGAAAGGGGCTCAGATCTGTCAAGGACTTGGTTGCAAGGAGTAATCAATGCCTATCTGATTCCCTCTACCTGAGGATAGAGCCAAGAGAGGTATCAGCAGGCAGAGTTCAGCTCTCAAAGGCATCTCATCGGCCTCTTCTGTCTCTCCATTTCCTTAGGAGCAGCTAAGTGCCCCTGAGCTGAAATTACTAATTTAGGGCCGAGTGGTCCTGACATCCCCAGGTACCTATTGCAACCTCAGAAACCACAGCTCCCAGCTTCCAGAGCTTCTGTTGTTGTGGAGACCCTGGGTGGCCTTGGGGAAGTGGCAGGAATGAAAGGGGAAGGGACCACACTGCTCAGGTTCTGCCTGCAGTGCTGGTGTGGGGAGCCCACACATAGACAGGGTTAAAGATGTCCAGAGTCTCCCACGTTGCTGGGAAAAGAGTAACTAGGGCTCAAATCCATGCCTGGCAGTGTCATCCTCTCATTCTTCTCAGGCACTCTATTATTTAAGTATCACACTATCCCTGTTTTAATGCCAAAATTTGGAGGCCCAGAGAATTTAGTTAACTTGCCTGAAGTTATCCCCCCCAAAATAGATCTGAACTCACTTCTGCCAGTAACAGGTCTCTGAACCAGATCACTCCTGTTAGTGAATACAATCTGGGTGGCTTATGAAGTTTATTATTTCACAGTTCTGGGGTCTAGAAGACTGAGATCAAGGTGTGCGCAGGGCCAGGCTCCCTCTGAAACCTGTTGGGAAGAAGCTGTCCTTGCGTCTTTCTAGCTACCTACGGTGGCAGAAGTCCTCTCCTCGAAGTTTCCTGGCTTGTAGATGTATCCCTCCAATCCCTAACACATTGTCACATGGTATTCCAAACTTGTTATATTAAACCAAGGGTCTATCCTATCCAGTGTGACCTCATGTTAACAAATTACATCTGCAATGACGCTATTTCCAAATAAGGTCATATCTGGGGTACTGGATGTTAGATTTTAACATGTTTCTTTGGGGGACAGGCTTCAATTTATAACACAGGAATAGGTTGGTTTCTTTAATCTTCTGATTTCTTTAACTTTATACCCCTAGTTTAAACTGGACAGGTGAGTACCTTGCCCAGACACAGATGTCATAAAGTGGTAGAGACAGATCTTGACTCCAAGATTAGTATCCTGAATTCTACCAGGTTCCTGTAGGAGGAACTGGCAAAAATGCCAGCAGCAAGTGAAAATGAGAGTTTCATTAGAAAGTTAAGATAACGATGTGTTATATGTACATATAGGGACTCTCTGGGATTATAGGATACTTCTACCCAAAGCAAAACGAAAGGAAGAAAAAGGGTTGTGATTATAATAACTTTCAAATTCAAAGCCTACACCTTGAAAGAAATGCAGGAAGTAACAAATGCACAGAGACAGAAAAAACAAAGAAAAGAAAAAAGAAAGAAAGAAAGAAAGAAAGAAAGAAAGAAAAGAAAAGAAAAAGTCCCAGGGGACTTTGCTGTGCTATTTATCTGGTCAGGGGAAGACAGCTCTTTGCTGGTGAAGCTCACTTTTGTGGAGAAGAGTTCTTCCATAACTGGAGCGAGCAGGGTTTGCTAAAATAAATTCTTCTGAAGGCAATCAGAAGGCTTTCTTCCCATGAGGTCTTTCATTCTTGTGAGGTTTATTTCTCTGGTTCTCATCATGTTCATTATTGGTGGTAAATGCAGGGCTCCTGGTATTATGCAAAAGTTTACCCCCAGGCTTGATTCCGTTACTAGGACACCCAAGATTCCAAAAAGAACCTGTAATTGTTTCTGGCACAAGGGTAGTGGGAATGTCTGTCTCTGGTTGCATGATATCTGCTTTGCCTTCGGGCTTTCAATTGTCAGCATTCCGTAGTAGGGCAGGTAGCCTGGGAGTGTGCTAATTAGATCAGGTGCTTGATCTTGAAGTCTGCACCAGCAACGACTAGGTAGTCGTCTTTGGAACTTTGAGCACTACCTGTCTTTCTCCCAGTCTGCACAGAATGTAATTATCTTGTCAGCCAAGAAGCCATAGTGTACAGCTGAATGAGTGCTCAGCGGCAGTAACAGAGTGATAAGGGAAGACGAATGGACCCACAATGCATGACTGCTCCGAGACAACAAATGCACAGAGAGGCATTGGAGAATAGAGACTCAGAGAACAAAGAGGCTGGGTTGAGTATTTGTTACTGAGGATACTTCAGAGCTTCTCTTAATAAGATTACCCTGCCTTTGCAGAGAGATTGTGGATCTTTGCTGGGGAAGGCAAGTTTCTCATCTGTAGAAAGCCCCTTTAAAATGGAAGCAATGTGGGGTTTGGTAGCAGCCTATGTGCTTTGCAAACCAACAGCAGATAATAAAATTTTGAAGGATGATAGTAGAAGGCGATGAAGGGGATAAGAAAACAGCAAGCAGGTGTGTGTGCGAGGACTGCTGAGGAGCTATCAGCCCTCGATATTCCAAGTGTGGCAGGTGGATTGGCAGCATCAGCATCTTCCTGAAGCTTGCTTAGAAATGCAAAATCTCAAGCCCCGGTCTAGACCTCCTGAATAAGAATCTACGTGTTTATAAGCTCCTGGGATGGGTGATTGGATATGTCAGAAGAGCTTAAAAAAAAAAATCTTGGTGCCTGGTTCTCAGCCCAGGGGATGATGATTTATGGATCTGGGAATAGTCTGGGCATTGGGTTTTTAAAAAGCTTGCTAGATGATTCTAATAGGCAACAAAGTTGGAGAATTGTAGGTGTACAAGGGTCTGACCAAGAAGAATTGTGGAAATTTAGAAATTAAGCATTATTCTTTTAAACCTTAGTACCCATAATTCATATAGAGTTTTCAGCCTGTCATGCACCTATGACATTGACACTCAGCAACTAAAGTGGTATTTTTAAATGTCTGTAGCCCAGGGATTTGCACCAAGCTTTCTTTCCTTGGCCTTCAAGATTGAGGGGTCTGCTTCCAGCCCCCCTCTCCCATTTCATCTCCTTCTATCCTTGCTCATTTCAAGCTGACTGGCCTTTTTCCGGTTTCTCAAACATACCGAACACAGCATCCTTTGCTGGCTCAGGGCCTTTGCACATGACTTCACCTCTTGAAAACACCTCAATCTTTAGGTTGCTGCCTTATTATTACTTCTTGAAAGGAGTCTTTCCAAAAAATCTCATCCAAGGGAGGCTCACTCTTGCCCCATTGGGATTCTCAATTAATTCACACTACTTTCCATTTCTCTGACAAGACTATTAAGGTTATTTGGTTATTTGTTCACTAATTATTTCTTACCTATTTTTATGCAATAGACTAAGCCCCTGAAGACAAAATAGGATTTGATTTTTATTCTCCCAATGTCAAGCTCAGTGCTTTGCACACGGAAAGCACAAAAAATGAAAGTGCATGGACTGAATGGATGAAAGCAGGGATCAGCAACTATGGCCTGTGGACGATATTTTTCCTCCACCTGTTTTTTGTAACTACACTCATGCGTTTGTTTATGGTCCCTGACTCTTCATGCAACATGGTAGAGTTGAGTAGTCATGATAGACACCATATGGCCCTCAGAGCTTAAATTACTATCTGACTCTTTATGATATACTACAGATAAAACACAGCATGCCTGGTTAAGTTTGATTTTCAGAGAAACAATGGAAGTTTTTCTGGTATAAGTGTGTCTCCAATATACCAAGGGGCACACATATACTAAAAAGTATTTGTTGTTTATTTAAAATTGAAGCTTAAATGGGTATCCTATATTTTTGTGTGTAAAATTCAACAACTCTACAGAAAAAGTAGATCAGCCACTGAATTAATAAATAAAGTGTGCACAAACTATTCAAATTCAACAAATGGCTTTCAAATTTTTTTTGTTTTCTTTCTGAAGATTCAGTATTGCAGGGGCAATAAGATATTAAATTATGCTATAATTAATATTAGCCCCATTTGTAGCATATTTGGGGCTCTCAGATAGTTGAGCATGGAATTAAAATATATAATACTCCCAAACTTTATGTTAAGGAGGTTGTCAATTTAATTTGTCCTCTGGGTGTTAGTTATTGCCATATGTGGCTGTTTTAAAGGCTGTACCATGTGGATAATACTTAGTTCCAGCTAGACTCTTGCGTTGTGGTCCAAACTGGGGTGCGTTGCCTGTAAACATAGCTGTAATTTGAGTCTCACAGACACTGACACATATGTGGAGTGGCCAAATGCAACTTGTGAAAGGCTGCAGGGGTACATTAGTGACTGAACCAGGAATCCTCTCTTCCTGTGGTACCCAGAGAAAGCAAGGAGAAGAGTGATTACAGTTTTGAGCACTTGCAGTTTAGAGACTATTCACAGATGTTAGAGCCCTCACCAACAAGGGGCACTTTCCAAGATAAGAAAATGATACTCAAAAATCATGTGTTGTTTCTATTGAAGTAGAACATGGATATGTAAAAAAGTTACCACCAAGTATCCTGTGAGTATGTTAAAGAGCAACCACCCAGGAGGTAAAAGTGAAGTACATGCACAGGTTTGAGGCCTGGTGATTCGAAGAGGGCAAGTTCGAGTTTACTTGAAAGCAGACACCCTCTACGCATGGCAACTAGGTTTGTCATTTTGTAGGATGACCTTGACTTCATCTAAAGTTATTCTTGTTAATAAAAATAATTGATGTATAACTGAATACAATTTAATTTTTATGCCATTCTAAGACTATAACTATATAAATTCATTAAAAATTTGAACGTACTTACTATGTACAGCATGATGCCAATTATGTTAAAATATGTAAATACATGCAAAGAAAAAGACAGGGAAGAATTAGTCTAAAAATGTCAACAATGGTTAGCTATGTCTAAGGGGGTTAGTTTATGACTGATCTGTATTTTCTTCCTTATGCTTTTTAGTATTCTATTCCCACTGCATTTTTTTTAAACAAATGACATGTGTTAATTTTGTAACCAGAAAAAGTAACTGAAGTTTGTTTTGTTTTGGCCACATTTCTACTGGTGGGAGAGTAACTGATATAATCCTTTTGGAAGGCAACTCAGACAAACCCAGTAAAATGGAAGATGCCATTCCCCTGTGACCCAGGAACATCACTTATAAATGTGGATCTTTGACAAGAGAATATGAGTGCAAGGGTATGCACAACTGCAACATTTACAGATCTACACAGTTGGAAGTGACCCAATACCCTCAATCACAGGAAGAACCTGTTGTGGTACCTATGCTGATCAGAGCATGCACAGTAGCAATCCACGGGGGCTACTGGAGTGTCCATGGGTGAGCCTCAAACTCAGAGCATCAGCTCGTGCTAATGTACTTAACACCACAGAGCTGTACGCTTAAAAATGACTAAAATGGCAACGTTTGTGCTATAAATATTTTACCACAATAATAAAATATAATACAAAAATCATTAGAATTCATAATAATACCCCTTCTCAGGATCAGTCATTGAATCAAAGCTGGCAGTGATCGAGTCCAGATTTTTAATACTCAAAATCAAGTTGTAGAAATAATATGTAAATTAAGCTTATATAAAATTAAACTTGTAAGCCATAACTACACAATTATTTTTGGCTGTATAAATGTTTTTAATAGCAAAAAAAAAGTGAGAATGGTGAGTACCAAGTTGAGGAAGCTGGTTACCTCTGTGGAAAAAAGGGAGGCATAAATGGGCAGCTATACTGCAGGAAATTGTGATGTTTTCTTTCTTTAAAAGGCCTGAAGCAGATATGGTGGCAAAAGGTTAAGATTTGGAGAAACTTGGCAGGAGGTATTGGGTGTTGCTTATCTTACTCTGTTTTTTTTTTTTTTTGTATGCTCAAACTAGATCATCATAATAAATCTATGGCCTTTGTTGGTTCCCGTGGCCCTTTGACTGGAACTAGAGAGAGTGATTACTGGAGACTGTAGCAGTTTTACACGGTTGGCCAAAGACTTAATGCTCCTTGGCTGTGTGGCCTCTTCTTACCACTCAGAGCTTAAATAATCCATAGGGCAGAATCAATTGTCTCTCTTTTCCAAGTCAACACATGTTTAAATTGCTCTATTCATCTAAATTAACAGCAATAGTAAAGGACCCTAGGTCAAGTGTTTCCTGGCCTTGAAGGACTCTGTCATTGAAAGGAAATTCATCTGTGGGTTCATCTGTCAGGCAGCTCTGCTCCACCCTTGGGCTTTGTGCTTTTAAAGTGAAGCTTAAAGTTGGTTATTTTATTTTAAAGGCTGTTGTATTTGGGAGTTGGCATATGCTTTCCCTACAACAGCAAGGGTCCAGCTACAGTTTATCTCAGCTATAGAGTCAAATTGTCTGGATCCAAATCTTGGTTCTCACAAGTAACTTTCTTTGCTATTTTAGGTTCCTATAGCCATAAGATAGAGATTAAATGATAAAATGAGTGTCACACTCTTAATCCCCACCCAATAAGCTCTCTGCAAACATCCCCTACTATGCTATTATTATCACAGTCATTGTTGCATATCATCTCTGGTCCTCTGTCTTCACCCGTGTGAAGTGAAGGACTTAGTTCAACATGATGACACTATTAGCCTCAAAAGCAGTTTTATGGTTGCCAATTAATCTGCTGCTCCAGAATCAAAGGGAGTAACAACACTGACACACATGAATACTCTGGGTCCCCAGCAAATCTCTACCATGGTGTTTTATAGCAGAACATTGTCTCTAAAATGCCCATATTCTGTTTTTTTTTTTCAGACAAGTTATTGGTTTCCAAATCTGTAAATGCTCTATGAGGATCCTTGAGGCAGGGACTGTGTCTTATTGTCCACTATAATCACCAGTGCCTGCTTGATTATGGGAGGTACTCGTGAGATATTGGATGAATGAATGAATGAATGAATGACTATGCAGTTGGTAGCATCTTGCTGCAATGATACACTGGATATTGCAGGCATTGTGTGAATCCTGAAACACTCAGATCGTGTATTGATAAAATATCATATTTCTACATGGGTTGGCCTAAGAGGGTATCTCATGAAGGCCTTCCTTTAAATCTGTCCCTTCTTCTTACTGAGTGCATATTTTCTGGATTATAAGGATCTGTGTTCTTTAGGAGAAAAGTACCACGTGTGATTGAAGTGGTGAATACTGATGATTTTTCATGGGTGGGATTTGCTAATTAGCCTGGAAAACACTCCCAACAACTCTGAATGATAATCTGAGGATAGGAATTTCATTTCCAAATCCTCCCTTTCTGAGGGATGTTTTCACTAATGAGGAAAGTGTAGGCAGCTGGCACTTCTCAGTCTTTCCTTCCAGATACCATCAATTCAGGAGAAATCAAAATCTTTTCCATTACATTTGAATAAAAAGCAATTTCTTGCCAGGCACAGTAGCACACACCTATAATCCCAGTGAATTGGGGGGGGGGCGGAGACAGGAAGATCGCAAGTTTAATACCACCCTTATCAATCGCAAGACTGTCTCAAAATCAAACATAAAATGGGTTGTGGATATAGCTCAGTGGAAAATCACTCCTGGGTTCAATCCCAGATGATTTTATTTTCACTAAAATCATCCTTTTTTTCTCTCTTGCTACAGTGTAAAGTTCAAAGAGACAGAAGAAGGAAGCAGGGTGAAACAATAATGAGCTTATTGTTTCCTGAAAAATTGAAACTTGAGTACAGTGTATAATTTTCATGAGCCACAAAAGAACATTGGCTTGTGGCATATTGTGGCTGCTCTTCCAGCTTGTTTTTAGATCTAATAGTCTGATGATAGTGGGTAATTGCTCAGGGGTTTTCCTCTCGTGTCCCAGTAGCAAGGCTGTGGAGCTTCTCCAGCAGGTTGTCCTAAGATAGATGGCAAAGTGTTGCTTTCCTCTCTGGTGCCATCTGGGTCCAGAGTGGAAGGTGGAAGAAGGAACAGCCTCATCTATAGAGGGTTCTAGTAATGGTTAGGTGCCCTCCACCTGCTCTGTGTGCCTGGGCTTCCTCAACTTTGGTAAGTATTTATCACACAAAACCCTCAAATCACTAGTTAGAATATTTGACCCACTTTTAGAAAAGGTCAGGTGCTTTTATTGAACTTTTTATTCATTCAACAAACACCCTGTGTATCAAGAATTGCCTCGAACAGGAGGATGAGCAAGACCCACCATATTCCCATAATTAAGGTGATAATTGAGGGCTTTTTGTCTTAGGAAAAAAGAGCACTTTGATGGTGTAAAAATCTGTTTGTACCCTTGTTTTCCCATATTTTAGATACATCACTCTGTCCTAATAACCACAGAAACAAGACACTCTGCAGCCCAATTAGAAGTTGAAGTAAATTGGAAGTAACTATCTCAATGAACTTCTTGTTTATTTTCTGGGTGCTGGGTTTCCACATCACGTCATCAACACCAGGTCATATAATAATTATTGCTATTAACTTCATAAAAATCATCTTTTCCAGCCAGATGCAGACATTTTGAAAAGATATAGGGTATTGTAAAGTCTTGCAAATAACCCGAGGTAATTCATAACATGATTTGATGATGTAGTGAAGAACAGTGATTTAATTGCTTTTTATCTCACTATCTCACTAGGAAGGAAAGACTAGTCAAATTAGACAGGTGGGGTTTAGTGGCCTGATACTATCTTAATGTAAATTAACAGTAAACATTTAAAAACAACGGAGAAGATATAAACATTTTTTTAACTTGAGTAATTGAATCCTGATTCAAAATGATATTTAGCACTAGAATGTAATATACTACCTACTGCTCACTCAATTATCTATCATTATCTTTTGAACCCTGTAATTGGACAAACAGGAAACTATTCATAATAATAAGTTTGCTCAAAACCATCAGTTTGCAGGAGTCTGGGGTGCACACTGTAGTCATACTGCTGAAGATGAAACTGCTTACTGTACCCTTTCCATTGTTTGTTCCTCTGTTACAACAACATAGAGCAACACTGTGCACCTGGGCAATCCAAAGCATCTTATCAAAATTATTGAAAAAAAAACAGTCATTTTTCCTGCATTCCATGAGTGGGCAACATAAATCTTATGTGCTGCAAGACAGAGCCGCCATTGAACCTGATCATCCCCTGCCCACTGCGCAGGCACTGAGCTATGCTTAGCACAGAACTCGGTGAACAACTGGCCTTCTGGAATCTTCATTAGATCTCAACACTTAGTTGCTTTATTTATCCTATCACTGGCTTTATTTTTCATTCTTTGGTGGTTATTTTCCTTCTATCCAAACACCAGTTGGCACCGGACTCTTGCACACCTAGGGCTCCTTCTAAGAGATTTAAATTGAAAGGCAGCACAGGCCATTATTGGTCTATTTTCAGTTTTCATTATCAATAAAACAAGAGATCAGCATTTTCATGCTGTGTGCAGCCTTCAGGGAAGTGCAATGTTGCTGTCATTATCTTTAGACCAGGCTGCCGCCTGGCCCCGCTAATGCAGATGAAATGATGAGCCCATCGGAATAAAAATAAAATAATGAAACAACTAGAGTCATAGAATGAGTTGCCGACCGGGTCTGCTGCCTGGCTTCCTGAAAGTGTCCCTTTGAATTTAGTGGAGCCTGGATGGCAAAGACCACGGAACATGACAGAACATAAATTCGCCTCATAATGAGATTAGTAGGCAGGCAAAATAAATGTCCTGCTGTTACATTACAGGCAAGCTTTAATCTGGTGTTTTCCTTGGAAATGATCATTTCTTTTGCAACAGGGGAACCGTGGATACAACTAGCTTAAATCCAACAGATACTGTTTTGCCACATGGTTATTTTTCATCTTCCTCTGTCTTTTTAATAGCAGTTCGGGGGAGGCGTCTAAATGAGTTGTGAGTCTTAAAGACTATTACCAAAGTGAATTATGGGAGTCTGTGTTCATGATCATCAATCGTGTTCCCCAGACTCCCCTTCGAAGACAAATTGTACGCGGCTCCTACTCCCCCTTCTGAGCTGGAGCCTTGCTGGGGAGGAGGTGTTGTAACCCCCAGGGTCCTCTCACTTTAGCCTTAAGGATCTAAGGCAGAATAGACTCACTATTGTATTTAGGGCTATTAAAAAAAAAATCTTTACTGCAACTACTATTTAAAACCAGTGGAAACAGGTATCACATAATATAGAGCCTTAAGAAAATGCCCAGATCAGGTGAACCCACATGGTCTCTGAGCAGCTGGATTGCAAGGGACTTCCTTGGTTTGCAGCAGAAGGCAATCTCACCTGGGAGTACAATACCCTCCTCTCATTAAAAATGCAAGATAGCATCTCCTCCTGGATCCTTTCTACAGAACCTGATGCAAGTTCATGGCTGAACTGTGCTTGGTAGTGAGTACATTTAATCAAAGGCTTCTGCTAAATAATCTGAGTTTTCCCAGCCCTGTGAACTCACCAAATAAATTAAGAGGTCCTTTCAAAAGGAATAAGAGGTCAGACTCTAGATTTAGGAGTATCTGACACTTCTGCATAAATGGCACAGATAATTTGATTTCCCCACATTTTCTTTGGCCCATTCTAAAGTCTCCTTCTTCTCTGTGAAACTGCAGATTATGAGTAGATCATTTCTTAGTACCTCAATTGACATCATTTGACATATATTTTTTCTTAGGCTGGAAAGAAACCATAGAAGTCTTTTATATTTGCATATATGTTTTGCTAATCTTTTCTGTTGTTGTTTTCAATGGACCTTTATTTATTTATGTGCAGTGCTGAGAATCGAACCCATGCTTGCCTCACACATTAGGCAAGTGTTCTACTGTAAGCTACAATTCCAGCCCCTGTTTTACTGTTTACATGGTGGCTTACAAACATCATTTCACCTAATGATACAATTCCCTGTCTGTAAATGGTGGCTTCCATCTAAAGCCTTAAACTATAAATTGGAAATTTAATGGAGAAATGTCAAAGAATTTAAAGCCAATTCTCCTCCCACTTTCATTATTTTCTCTGTTAACTCTCTTCTCATCAGATGCAATAGTTGAAGAAGAGATAGACTAATTTTCCTCTTGGCAGGTGGTCCTGTGTTTACTAGTACTTTATTCCAGCTCACCTTTTTTTATTTCCATAACTTCCATGTTCTACCATGTCTGCCCTCACTCTCCACCACACCTCTGTTTTCTCATTTAAACTACAAGGTATAAATGAATCTACTTTGTCAAGTGCCCAGTACATCTGGTGTGTATTAGGATTATCTAATGGCCTTCCTGTGTGTTGAACTCAGAGATAGTTTCATGACATCATCTCCCTGAAAGAATTTCTTAGATTTGTTTGCTTACCTCATATAAATGAACTTGTTCTTGTGTTACAGCAAAGATCAATAGCATGTTGTTTTGCACCAGTTTATCAATGAGTTGTCCAATTGTTGGATATTCCTAAAAGGAACATACAGATTTTAAGTATCACCTTAATAAAAGAATATAGAAAAATATTTTACTAAGTTAGACATTTCACTGCTCACAGGTCTTATTATAATATCACTCTATGTAAACAAATACACGATTAGCATTTTTGATTAGTTGTTTCAATAATTGTTTCCTAAATCTTAGGAGTTCAATTAAATCCTAAGAGTCACTTTCTGTTAATGTAGTGTATTGTGTACAATTTGCAAGATCACTTCTTACAGCGTGTCATATTTTCAAGGTTAGAGACACATTTCTTCTCCTGATGCTACTGGTCAGCAGGTAAGAATGTTTGGGTGGGGAGGGGCAATTAGACTATGATGTATGTGTCTGAGGTGGCTCTTGTGGCTCTGAAACCCTTTCTGGAATTAGATGAGGGTGACATGAAGGTTAAGAAAGGAACAGTCTTCTGAGAATGACACACTACATTTCCCACATCTGTCTGATTCGAGATAGGTGTCTTTTTTTTTTTTTTTTTTTTTTTTACTGGTTCTTGAGTTTGGTATTACTGCCTTTTTAATGTCATCAATGAATTTATAGTATCCTACAGGATAGTTAGAAATACATTGTACTTCTTGTCCATTGACAGATTCTTTCCCAAGTGATATGAGTACGTTAAAAATAAAAGCAGTCATTAATTATCAAATTTGAAGATAAACATTACTTTTTCCAATCTGGAAAACATAAGCACATATGAATCCAAATGTGGATATTGCACAAAGAGACACTCAGATAAGGGAGTAGCTTTGCAGCTAAATAAATTAAGAATGTGCCATTTTTGAATGAAGTCAGCCAAAATGGAGGAACACTGAAAATAAGCCCTCCTGTACACTAATTGATGTGTTCTTATATATTTTCTGCACTACTGCAGTATTTTTGTCTGAAGTCATTTTTAGGTACCAATTCAAGTTGAGAGAAAAGTATAGTTTTGCCTAAAATATTCAGGTACATTTCCCAGCTGTAAATTTGGATGTGTATGGGCTTTCTTTCACATTTGAATTTTATTAGTAGAGACATAAGACTTGTTCCATTTCTTCTGCTTCTCAACTGGCCAAACCTTAAGCATACCTCACCCTAAAGCCTAAATCCCACCAGTGCTGGTCCCCCCTTATCTCTACATATTCTTGTGCCTCTCAGCTGCTGTGCATGCAGGAGCCAGGATCACAGCACGTGGCCACCATAGAATTCTGTTTTCTATGTGAATAAGATCTGTTGGTTTAATTTCCACAACTATATTGTTGGTTCAAGGCCAGGAACCACATCTTATTATTTTGTGGCCCCAGGAATCTGGCTCAGTTGTGAGTACCTAGAAAATGCTGAAAGGGCCAGGTGTGGTGGCACATACCTGTAATCCTAGCAACTCAGGAGGGTGAGGCAGGAAGATCACAATTTCAAAGCCAGCCTCAGCAACTTAGTGAGACTGTCTCAGAATAAAGGGTGGGAGTAGGGTGTTGGGGTTGTAGCTAAGTGGTTAAGCACTCCTGGGTTCAATCTCTGATACCAAAAAATAAAAATAAGAGTAAAATTAAAATTTTAAAAAATGCTCAAAGGACCCAGGGTGTGTAAATAGTCCAAGGCTTCTGCACATGTGTAGCAGCTTATTCAGCAGGAGTGAATTGAACACATGTTACACAGGAAGGTCATATTAAGCAATGGGGAGCATTTATTTATATGATCTTCCTATTTTCAAGATGTCTATTATGGGACATTTGAAAAGTTGCAAGAAAAAGGTAATGAAAATGAATTCATTTATCACAGTTTCCTGTCTGAAAATAGTTTCATTGAGGGCTGGGGATGTGGCTCAAGCGGTAGCGCGCTCGCCTGGCATGCGTGCGGCCCGGGTTCGATCCTCAGCACCACATGCAAAACAAAGATGTTGTGTCCGCCGAGAACTAAAATAAATAAATAAATAAATTCTCTCTCTCTCTCTCTCTCTCCCTCTCCTCTCTCTTTAAAAAAAAATAATGATACTAATCATTCATTAGTTTAAAAAAAATAGTTTCATTGACTAAAAGCAAAACATTGTTATTCTCATATCTATTGTAATATGGAAAGTAAAATTATGTGATACTAGAATATATATATATGTATGTATATACACACATATATATGAATACAACTGATCAAAAGTTATAGACACTCATTCATGTTGAAGTGTAGAAATTTAGGTCAAAGAATGGTACCAAGTGATTTATGAATTATTAGCTTACAGAGAATAGATTTTCCAATTGATATTAGAAAGGTGGACTTTCACTCTCTTCCCATCATGCCTTTCGTTTATACATCGTTTTAGGAAGTGGCTTGATTTTTCTGAATTGTATTTTCTCCTGTGTCCCATGGGGATAATGTGACCTACCTGGGTGGCTGCTTCATAGTTCAACTCTATTTCATACATTAGTCAATGCCCTCTGTGTTCCAGGCACTACGCTGCCAGGAAACAGATAATCAACCAGCCGTGGCCCCCCGGGGATCTATGCAGTAAAGACAGACAGATGTAAGCAAACACATCTCCTCAGAGAGATGTGTAAGAAGACATCTGTGTATAAGGGTGAAGGGAGAGACTTTTGCTCCGGGGCCTCAAGGAAGTCAAAGAGGACTCTCTGGGAGCAGTAATGATTGAGCTGGTTTTAAAGAGCAATTAAGAGTTTCCTGGAAGCCGAGGAGGAAGGGCATCCCAGGTGGAAGGAATAATGTGCACAAACAGCAGCCACATGGTCTGTTCAGGGAAGGTGATTGGATACACAGGGTTCTGTTGAGGGCAGATGAGATCATGTATTCCAAAAAAGCTTTGACCTTGTTTTACAAAGGGTTGATTTTTAAAAAAATGGCACCAGCATTTTTTAAATGCCAAAAAGATAGGCCAAATGTTAATATGCATTAACTTAGCCTTACCCGACTAGTTGTTTCCCAGGGAACCCTATATCCATCAGAAGCATGGCATGATTTAGGGACAGTCGTTCACAGCAATCCCAAGGTGCAACTGTTTGGTCCAGACCTCCCTTTCTAGGGCCATAGTTGAGAACACAAAGAAATTACTGCTTTTGCTAACGTCAGGATCTTGGAGAAGTTGGAGAGATTCTGGGATCGCCTGTTATAGCATATCCAAACTTCTCAGATGTCCCCACAACTCAGACATGCTCCAGGAAACCTCTAATTATGGTGAGGATTGAGAGGGGACAGTTTGCTAATCTCAGATCAGGAAATGTGCACTGCTTTCTTAAGCGTGAGCTATTTTGTGTTGTGTTATAGCAGTTGTTGCTTTCTTCGCCTGCTTGTGGCCCTGACAACAGCACAGAGTGTGGGTTACACACCAAGACAGTTGACATGGAGTATTCATTCTTGTTGTCCAGGTGACAGAGCCCGTCGTTGGGAATGACGATGCCTGCCAGTTTGCTGTCCATTCCAAAGTGCGAATCGGCATCACTCACAAAGACCAGAAGATGGAGGGAGTCATTCCGCCAGCCGATCTTTTCCTAGAGTGATAAAGAAATATTCAGGTTGTGTTAGATCGAGGCAGGCACCTATTGAATGTGGATCAGTTCTGCTCGGACACATTTGGATTATTAAAAAAAATATATTGTTGGTCTATCTAATTTATCCACTTTCATCTATTGTGAATTGATAATATAGGAAATACATAAAATTCTGTGGCATTTGCTTTTTCCTGGACAACATTTTCAGATGATTTATGCTTCAGAAAAAAATACCTCCGTGATGATTAGGATTCAGTTGATCTTGATGTTTACATACTTAATTATTTTTGCTGTCCAACTTTCAATGAGCCAGAAAAATGAGAGGAGGCAGTAGGGGAGGTCATAGATAATTCCAAATCCAAGTTCAAGCAAAGTGAGTCAAAATGCAATAAAAAATGGTGCAAAGTAAGCCTGTTGTATTCAAATGTCATGCAACACTTAGGTATATATATCTCTTTCTAATGATGTCATCTAAAGATTATAGAACTAATAATACAAATAGAAGAATTGCTCATCGAAGGTGGGCTCAAGGTCCTGCTGTTTCGGTTGTCCACATGGAGTCTGTATCTTAGCAGAGCTTTCACCTTTAAAGCGTATCAGGCTAGGAACTAGTTAGGCAAAAAAAAAAAAAAAAAAAAAAAAAAAAAAAAAAAAAAAACTCATCCTACCTGTTCCAGCCTATTCCTGCTTATCCTTTTCCTCTTCCTCTAATTCCTTGGCCCTCCTACCTTCTAGAAGCTTCAGGCCTGCCCATTTCTGCTATTTCCCATGAAGGGCTGTTGTCTCAAGACAGACACCCACTCTCATGAATATGTGTCAGTCAATTAGAGAGGAGCAAGGATCCTAGCATGTCCTAGAGACAGAATGGCTTCTAAGGCTTATTCTGTTTTCAAGAACAATAGATAGCTGATCTTAAGTATAAGTATATACTGATTCAGGGCATTTTTACTTTTTTCATTAATGTTCTGCTTTTGACTGTTTTTTTTTTTTTTTAACCATAGTTAATCCAAAACTAAATTCACCTGACCTAGGTCTTTAAAATACACTATATTTTTAAAACAAGACTATTGTTCCAACCAAAATTTCCTCAAAGCTACTATCATTTTCTTTGATTATTCAAATATTAGGTGTATAAAACAGTCCCCATTTAAACATGATTGAATTTAAAATTTTACAGAAATTCTGTATCTTCAGCATCAACTGTAGAAATATGGTGAATAAAGGAAAAAAAAAAGTATATAAATTTTCCAAAGTTGATTTGTTAATAAGAGATGAAATTCATGTTAACGGAATGAAATGTGATCTCCTTGGCACACACAGCATACCTTACACACAGCTGCTTGCATAATTGCATCAAATCCACCTTCGGGTGTGTCGATATTAGCAGAAATTTTCTGATTCTTCACAATTTCATTGAATCTTTCAGCGTCATTTGTCAGTGGCAAAATGTGCTTGAATCCAAATGTAGGTAGGCAGAAGTAGGGTATACTACTGCAAAAGTAACGTGCAAAAATATTTTTGAAATATGATGCAACACACAGCTAATGGCTCTGAGATCCTAACAATAGTTCTTCAAATAAAGATTAGTTTTTCTACCAGGCCTAACTCTATAATCTGGCTGTGAATCTCAGGATTAAAGTCATTGTCATCATCTCTGCCCATCCCTTCCATGTTGACTATATTAGCTAATATTATTAGCCAATGCTTATTTAGAGATATGAGTTTGAGTCATTCACTGACTCAAACTCATATGACAGATAATCAAGTGATCAAACTCCCCATTCCAGTGTGTGTAATCGCTATTTTCTATTACCTCCCAACTAAAATCCACCATGAAGTTTACCTGATGACAATTTCTTTGTACTCTGATATCTCAAGCTGTCATCAAGTAGGAGTCATCTCATAGCAAGACAAGACAGGAACTTGTCTTCTTCCTCTGCTCTCTCTAATATTCCCAGCTCTGCCTACCAAGGGCTCAGAAATCATACTAGGTGGTGGGACTGCAAATTGGTGCAACCTCTCTGGAAAGCAGTATGGAGATTCCTCAGAAAACTTGGAATGGAACCACCATTTGAGCCAGTTATCCAACTCCTTGGTATATATCAAAGGACTTAAAATCAGCATACGATCGTGACATGGCCACATTAATGTTTATAGCAGTTTAATTCACAATAACTAAACTATGGAACCAAACTAGGTGCCCTTCAACAGATGAATGGATAAAGAAAATGTGGTGTATATATACATGATGGAATATTACTTGGCCATAAAGAAAAATGAAATTTATTTGCCGGTAAATGGATGGAACTGGATACTATCATGCTAAGTGAAATAAGTCAATCCCCCAAAACCATAGGCCAAATGTTCTTTCTGATATGTGGATGCTAACACACAATAAGTGGGGGGATGGTGGTAAAGAACATAAGTACTTTGGATTAGACAAGGGGGAATAAAGGGAAAGGCAGGGGAATGGGAATAGTAAAGATAGTAGAATGAATCAGACATAACTTTCTTAGGTTCACTTATAAATATGTGACCAGTGTAACTGCACATCATGTACAACCACAAGAATGGGAAGTTATACTCCATGTATGTGTAATATGTCAAAATACATTCTGCTGTCATGTATAACTAAAAAGAACAAATAAAGTGTTTTTTTAAAGATATTATTGAAGGTTGAAAAAAAAAACATAGCAGGGCCTAACTTCTAGAGTCCAACTCTACCATGCTTGAATACATTGTTGGGGACCAGCCTGGGAATAAAACCCCCACTTATATCATGGTAGGATGAAATCTGCTCCTAATAGTAGAACATAAAGAGATGATCATGAGTTCAGCTACATCTTATCCTAAAAGTCAGTTACTAGCTGTGCCCGAAACCTTGAGCAAGTTACTTAACCCTTCTGAGCTTTGAGCTTTCCTCTATAAAAACAGGATAATGGTATTGAGCAGAGGTTCTCAAAGTGAGGTTCCTGGTACAGCAGCATGAGCATCACATGGAAAATGTTAGAAATGTAAAATCTGGAGCACTAGTTCAGACCTCCTGCCTTAGAAATGCCAGGAATGTGCTCAGCAACACATACTGTACCAAGCCTTTCCGACACATGCTAAAGTTTGACAACCATTGGCACAGAAGCACAGAGACAGAAAGGAGTAGCCTCCAATAAGGGTGTGGTACGCTGCCTGGGAGCCCTGGTTGATTCCTGTGGAGCACACGCAGGGCCTGGGCTTGAGCTTACAGGTGCGGCAGGCTTTCTTGTCAGCACTTAGAGAGCAGGTGCATCTTTCAGGGTCAGACTCCTGTTACCAAGTTCATCTGCCCACACATCCTCATCATTTGTGAATTTTCACCTACTTACTAAAATTTATCTTTAGTAAATCAATACATAATTTTCTTCATCATTTGTAGATATACACAGAGAAGAAAAAAAAAAGTGAGTTTCCCGATGTGCACATTACCTGCTGAGGTCAAACAAGATGATGTTTTGCTTTCTTGCGTCATCTCTCACAGTGTAAATAACGTGTGTCTTTTTATGGTCTATTTAGTGCCAGGGCTTTGTGTGTATGTGCATATATTCATTTTATTGATAATTTCTTTGTTTAAAATGGTCCCCAAGTCTGGAATGAAGGGCTTACTGTCTAGTGTTCCTGAGTGCTAAAAGGCTGTGATGTGCCTCATGTAGGAAATATGAACTTCGTTCAAGTATTAGTTTTTAGTATTATTGTCTGAGCAGTCAATAGTAATGAATCAATATTATCTATTAAGCAAGATGTTTTTAAATATAAACCCACACAAAACAAGGTTATATATTGGTCAGTTGATTAAACTTATAACTAGAGGCTCACAGGATCCTAACCTATTTTTTCCTTTGGAGCAATGTTCAGTATTAGAATAACTCAGTGCCTGAGGCAAGTTTATAGAATGACTACCATAAGTGATGAGAATCGAATGTGCATTCAAATCAGAATGGCTGTGGATTCTTTTATACTGAGTAGTAAAGCTCTCATGGGGACCACCAAGTTGGTGTCCATGAGGGAAGTGATTTTCTTCCAGTCAGTAGACTTTCAAGGAAAGAGGTCAGAATCCATTGTTTCCTGACGTTTCAGAACACTGAATGGCACAGCCTGAGCTGTCCTAAGATGGCCATCTCAAGAAGAGATGCTCTTGACTACATCTGGTCCCTCCCTCATCTGTGGTCAACCTCCTCACCTAACAAATGTTTCATAAGTCCTTTTAGTCAATGGGGCTGGAAACTCTGGAAGTGACTTGACTGAGGTTCTTGGATGCCCATGTCTTCTGTGACCCTTCTTTTTCTGTCTTCCCCCAACCCACCAGGACCATCTATTATTTCAGCGCTACCAACAAAAAGGTGGTCTGGTGGTTCAGGAGCCAGTCTGCTTTTTCCAGGCCACTTTTCATATTTCTTTCTGATTCATTACATTTCACCTTAACTCCCAGAAGTTAATCTTATTCCCTTTTTAAAAAATATCATGTATCAGGTTTCTGAAATTCTGAAGTCTTGCCCACTGATAGTATCTACCTAGAAGGGTTATTGTGAGGCTTGAAGAAACAAAATATGCAGAGAACACTGCACAATGAGCTTTTTGGGGTTGGGGCTTCACAAACATTAGTGTTTTTCTTACATCAATCACATAGAGATTAGCACAGACCTCAGGACAATAATGAATGGATTTGGCTAATGATATCTCTAGAATAGTGCTTTTTCCTGATTAAAAATACATGCATTTTTTGTTCATTGAAAAAAAAATGAGGTTTTATATGAAAGTGTTAAGAAGAAATTTTAAAAAGTTGCAATGCCTATGAGATATATCAAAGTTCAATCATTCCTCTTGCAGAGAATTTATTTTGAAATCTTTTTTTAATTAGATAATATGGTGATCCCTTTTCATATATTTTTGCAAACTAGTCTGTATCTTTGCTTAGAATAAATTTTTTGATAGGGAATTGCTGGGTTATCTTTTGGCCCTTATTTGCAAACTCTTTTCTGATAAGTTTGTATCAGCTGTCATTTCTGATAATTGTATGTGAGGCTGTACCATTCAACAAAACAAAATAGCCGATTAGCTAAAGTGAAATCTGAATTTTATTTTTAACTTTCATTTTATTAGTAATGAGACTGATCCACTTGTCTATATTTATTGACATTTTGTATTTATTCTTTTACCAATTTGATGGTTTATACCCTTTGTTTATTTTCTTATTGGTATATTTTTTATTTTCCAATTTAATTTGAAGAACTCTCTGAAAAATATTAACCTTTTGTCTTTGATGTTTTTGATACATACCTTAAAACTTTTTATTAAAGTCAAATTTTTCCCCACCCACCCTCAAATATGAGACGTATTTTAAAGTGTGATATGAGGAAGAGCTCTAAATTTTTTTCCAGTTGGTTAATGATGATAATTCAGCATGTGTCGGTCGTAATTACTCCCGTATTGATTAGAGTAGCTCTGAGGTGATAGAAAATTCATTAAAATTAGAATAAAAGACTGAACAGTTCTATCCTGGGGCAAGTTAATTAACATTGCTGGGCCTCAGTGCCCTTATCCATAAAATGGGTATGATAACATCTACTTCATGAAGTTGCTATGATGTTTATTTCAGATAAAAAGCATGTAGCTGTACTTGTCATTCCATTGTCCCTGGGACCTAACTGTTCTTGGAAATTTTTTGTTTAATCTTTCACTTGGGGCTGTTGATTCACCCTGTACCAAAAGATGTTGGAGCATCTCCTAGAACCAAAGAACTGGCAGTCCTACCTTCCTGCGAGAAATTTGCATCTTTGTTGGTTAAAATTATGTCCCAAGCAGATAATTCTAATTATCAGAAGTCCATGCTTTTGAAAAGTGAATGAAATCTTAATGTAACTCACTGAGCAGATTCATGTGATGGAAGAGCATGTGGCAAAAGCAAAGCAGAGCATTAGAGGGGGGTTGCCCTTGGAATTGGAACTGAAACCCTTATTTGGACTAGAATAACTCTAATGAATGCTCACATTTGGATGTTGCTTTCTGAGTATAGCAAGTATAGAGAGTAGGAATCTCTTACCAATGGAGGATTTTGAGTTCCTAGACAACAACGAATTTACATTTAAAATGTAGGATAATTGAGAAACACAATATAAAGAAGTACTACTTACATATTTTGTTAAATTTAAAATAAATATTGATAAAATATATCAAAGTGCATAAGTGCATTCTACTGTCATGTATAACTAATTAAAACAAATTTAAAAATTAAATAAGTAAATATTTTTTAAAAAAGACTATAATGATATATACTAAAAGATTAACATCATCTTTTTCTTAAGGTTAGAACTTATTTTGATTTTCTTCTTTTTGTGTCACATGAACTTATTAACTTTGCAATAAGAAACTGTACATTCTATACTCAAATATGCTTTTGTGTATATATATATATATATATATATATATATATGAAATCCATTTAAGCATTCCATGGCTCTGTCTCCTCTTTTGTAAAACTACAATGAATTATTCACCATTGAAGCCAAATTTGAGATTAAAAAATCATAACATAGTGTATGCGGATTGATGTTAAGAAGAAATTCTTCAAAATGTTTGATGGAGGGAAAAATTTAATTTTTGTGCTACTAAGTATTTTAAAATATACATTATGACTCACTTATAAATATGAAATGAAGAAAACTTTTCTTTTATTCTGTATCTTAGACAACAGCAAAGAGAACTCTTTCAAAACTGTAAGCTGCTTTAGCCTTCTTACAGGGTAAAATGAATTTTTAGTGCTTCAGCCTTCTTACGATAAAATGAATTTTTAGTGACTCTCCTTCCAATAAAAATAAAAAATACTCCAAAAGCCATTAGAAATTAGATTTAAAAGGTAGCATTTTGTCGAGTGTGATGATGCACACCTGTAATCCCAGCAGCTGGGGAGGCTGAGGCAGGAGAATGGCGAGTTCAAAGCCAGCCTCAGCAAAAGTGAAGTGCTAAGCAACTCAGTGAGACCCTATCTCTAAATAAAATACAAAATAGGGCTGGAGATGTGGTTCAAAGGTCGAGTGTCTGTGAGTTCAATCCCTAGTAGCATTTTTTTTCTTTCTTTACAGTGTTGGGGATTGAACCCCAGGCTTCACACATGCTTGACAAGTGCTCTACCACTGAGCTACATAACCAATCCTAAAAGGGTTTGTGAAGAATGGTGCATAGATTCTGGGGTTCCTGAGACATTCCAGAGGGCTTTTAGGGTCACACTGTTTTCACAGTGTGCAAATATGTCATTTGCCTTTTTTATTGTGCTGACAGGAGCTCTGATGATGGGAAAGCGTAGTCAACTGCTGGTGCCTCAACCCATGTCCAAACAGTGGCATCAACTTTACTAGTAGTTCTAATATATATATATATATTACCAGCAAGCACTCATGATAATAATAAAAGCTATACTAGTTTCACTTGACTGTCCTTGCAAAATCACAAGAATCTATAAAAATCAGACTAGAATAAATGGGAAAATTTATTAAGGTTACAAAAGTTAATGTGAAAAATCAATTGTATTTCTATAAATCACCAGCACACAATTGAAAAAATAACTTAAAAAAATACTCCTGGGGACTGGGTACCATGGTGCATGCCTAAAATCCAAGCTACTTGGGAGGTTGAGGCAGGAGGATTGCAAGTTCAAGGCTGACCTCCACAGTTTAGCAAGAACCTGTCTCAAAGTAAAATTTTAAAAAAGGGCTGAGTATGTAGCTCAGTCGTAGAGTTCCCCTGGGTTCAATCTTTACCATTGCAAAAACCAAACAAATAAAACCCTAGGAATAGATAAAGCAACAACAATAAAAAAAATCTCTACCCTGAAATTAACAAAGTAAAGATATGTCATATGAAGTGACTGGTAGATTCAATATGTTTACCATGTCCAACCTCTTCAAATTGATCTATGGTTTTAATACATTTTCAGTCAAAATCTCAGCATATTTTTTGAAGAATTGATTCTAAAATTTATATGGAAATGAAAAGGATCTAGGATAGCCAAAAATAAGAGAATGAAGTTGGAGGACTTACAATTCAGATTTTAAAGACTTCATAAGGCAAGAGAGTGAGGCGTTAATGTTACATGGGTATAATCAATGGAGCAATGAAAGAGAATATGTCTGGAATTAGATGCACACATATATAGTCAACTGCTTTTAAACAAAGACAACAAGAATAATTTGATGTGGAAAGGCAAATTTTGGATCAACTGGATATCTGTTTGGAAACAAAAGATGAACTTAGAACTTTTATTCTCATTCCCAATGCAAAAACTCATTTGTAATCATAAATTTCCTAAATGTAAGTACTTTAACCATAAATCTAGGGAAAAGAGAAAAGAAGTCTTTGCAACCTTAGAGTAGGCAAAAATCTCTTGGGACAAAATATATACCAATCACAAAATTAAAAGTTGATAAATTGGACTTCATCAAAATTAAATACTTTTGTTTGACTAAAACCATTGTTGGACAAGTAAATACACAAGCCACAACTGGGAGAAAATATTTGCAAAGCATATGTTTGACAAAGAACCTGCATCCAGAATATATAAAGAATGCTTACAACACAATTTTAAGAAGACAATCTAATTTTTAAAAACGGGCAAACGATATGAAGAGATGCTTCACACAATACAAAATGAGACTGCAAAATGAAAAGGTATTCAACATCATTTGTCACAAAGGAAACTCCAATTAAAGCTACAGTGAGATACCACCACATGCCTATTAAAATGGCTAAAATTAAAACGACTAATTCTTTTCCTGAGACTAAAACATTTAGTGAATGTAAAAGTGAGCATTTGTGCTAACACTAAGGGTTAGCATGGATGTGGATTATCTGGGGCCCTCTCACATTGCTTATGGAAATGAAAAGGAGTATATCTACTTCAGAAAGCTCTTTGGTAGTTTCTTTAAAAATTAAGAGTACATTTAAACAATTCAGCAATTCCAGTCTAGGTATCCATCTAAGAGAAATAAAAACAGACATCCATGCACAGATGTATATGCAAATGATCGTAGCAGCATTTTTCATGACAGCCAAGAAATAACACAACTCAAATGTCCATCAATGGAAGAAGGAATAGATAAAATGTAGCAAATCCATTAATGGACTACCTATTAAAACAAAAAGGAACAAATTTCCAGTATACACAAGATCATTATTAAATCTCAAAACATTACACTGAGCAAAAGAAGCAAGATACAAAGGTGTATACTATTTTATTTTAGCTGTATGAAATACAAGAATAGACAAAACCAATCTAAATTATAGAAATCACAATGTAAGCACCTCTGAGGAAGTAGAAATGACTGGAAGGAGGCATGAGGAGACTTTCTGAGGTGATGAATATACCTATATCATGTTTTGGGTGTTGATTATACTGGTATATTCAATTATTAAGAGTCTTCAAACAGTATTTTCGATGTGCGTATTTCAAGTGCATGTCAATTATACTTTAAGAGGGTCAGATAGTGCCCTTAACTAATCTGCCCCACTTTTCTTCCTTTCTTTCTGCCTGGAGTGAAGAAATTATGCTTAATACCCTAGCAGCCTCTTGAAGACAAAATCCAAGTGCTAAAGATGGTGGAGCAAAAAAACACAGAAGTTGTGGATTTCTGGTGTTTGTGGAACTGTCACCCAAGCCCTGACTTCACTTTGTGTAAAAGAGAGAAAAAAACTCTCTCCTTTTAAAGCCACAGTTTCTGATACTCTTAACCAAACACAATTCCTAAGAGTTATAATCAGTGGTAAATTACTTACACAGTTAAATAATTTTTTACCTATGTTAGATTATAGTTGAGAAGTGCACTGATGTGTTTTTAAATATGAGAAGCTGTTTGTCTTTTATAGGGATTGCTTGCTCTGGTGTATAAGAATATTAAAAATTAACATTTTAAAAATGATTTCATATATACTAAATGCATAGTAGTAAAGGGCTTGGTTTTGGATCAAACCAGATCTTGGTATACTTATTAGTCATGTGCCCTTGGGCAAATTATTAACCACGAAGAGCCTCTGTTACTTCCTCTGAATACAGGGCTAATGAAACCTGCCTTAACCTGCTGTCATTATCGAGATTGAATAAGGTCATGTATGTAAAGCCTTCAGTGCAGGGTCTGGCCCAGAGCAGATGGTGGCTCTTTCTCAATAGAAGGGTATAATTTGATTTTGAACATGTCATTGGCTGCACAGGTAAGCCATCACAAAGCTATTTGTCCTTGGCCATCCTGCATAAGACATGGTTTTAATAGCTGATTATAACACTTTATAATGGAGTCACTGACTCATTTCCTGTGAATTTAGTAGCAGTGATGGCTGCAAAGGCCTTCTCCAAACAATGAGAGAAACCCACATTTCCCAAAGAACGTCAGAAGAAGCCGCAAAAATTATTATTTTGACAGAAGTCATTGCAGTAGAAAAAGACTCAAAACGAATAGAGGTTACTGTCAGACAGCTTCAGTGGTGGTCATTGGGGATTGAAGGTCTCCCAAGGGCAGGGAGGGGGATAAAATCCAATGGAATGTACAGCCCCCTTTGTCCACAGAACACAAAACCTCCCTGGCCACGCCCCCTGACCACGCCCCCCATCGCTGGAGGCAGATGCTTTGCAGAGGCTGGAAGGCTAGAACCGTGCATTTAAGATTCTCCGAGGATGCGAGCAACTTGGGCATCTGAGAGAACTGTGAGATCAGACAGCCAGATAGAAATGCCAGGGAGTTAGCAAGTTCCTGGCAAGTGCGGCTCAGGGAGGGCAGCGGGGTATCGCTGTGGAAATCAGTGCACAGAGATGCCAGAGAATCACTTACCTGCAAGGGTTGGCAATTTCCTCTGGCGTTGTTTTCATAAAAGGGGAGACGGGTTTTTCCACAAAAGAGCCGAAGCCCAGTCTAAAGTTGCTGGTTAATTTAGACATCTCCTTGGAAAGCAGGGAGCCCAGCTCTTTGATTGTGTTGAGGTCATCGTCCATGGAGGCGGAGAGATCCATGAGGTAATACAGGTCCACAGGGTAATCCTCGGTCTGGCGGACTTGCACTTGCAATGTCTGTTCACCACCTGCAGAGCCCCACAGGGAAAGCAAATTCATAAAACACAGGAAGGTTTATTTGCAACTGGCCAATCTCCCCGCCAGCTAGCTATTTCTTTCCATTAAGAACTTACTGAAGATACATACCATGTGATGTACTAAGTGGTAGAGTTTATAAATTAGTAAGCCCACAAACATCTTTCAGCACTGAGTTTATAAGTACTAAAGAAATATAAGTTAGGATATTTTATATCTCCTGGGAAGAATTAGCATCCATTTAGATGAAAGATAAGCTGAACTTTTTTTGTGTGTGGTTTTAGAACAGGTGAACAAAATAAAGGGGAGTTTCAATCTACATTTCAACTCTTGAAGAAATTTGAGGCAAATCTAAGCAACATTTGAGTAATTCAAATGGTTACTATTAGAAAAGACTTCTTCAGTAACACATTTGGAGTAGAAGTGGCCAATGTGAACAAAGAAAAATGTGAGCCCCGAAACTTCATATTTCCTTAAAAATGGGCAATTGGAGGCAGAATAATCAATAATCTGTGACATGTAGCATCCATATTAAAGCAATAGCAATATTACACACATAGCATTATGTTTATTTACATGAACAAACACTTCTGTGTTTTTCTTTCTTCTGAAAGACCCTTCCCCTTCTGTTAAAAAATCATAACTTACCTGGTCTCAATTTAAGAATCAAGTTTTGAGGTGCAATCTGAACAATGTCAGAACTATTTTTCTGTCTGCCTACACTGAGAGGCTTATTTTTAAGGATTTCTATTTGGGAGACAGGGTTTTCGATGAAGGTTAATTGACATCCTTTGGCTAAAAGATTTGCTGGGGTATCACATCTTTCACCAACTCCAGATGGATGGGTAAAATTCTAAAAAAGAAAAAAGTAGAGAAAAAAAGAAGACAAATCTGCATTTCTTTATAAGATGGCAGTAATTAAAATTTTTTACATACTTTCCTAGTTAAGCATCTTGCCATCTTAAATACATCATATCCCTGTATGACTGACATTGATTGTAGGTCTAAAGCTAAGTTATAGTTGAATAGCCAGAGTGTTCTGCCAGCAAAGTTATGAGTAAAGCTGGAGTCTCCTTTTAATTATATTCATTTGAATTCATTAGCAGTTTTTTTTTAAAAAAGCTCATTTATCTAAATATTCTCCTTTGCCATGACCAGATTCTTGAAATAGTTGAGTTCATCGAGTTGACATTTTTCAGTCTATTGTTTTTTTTGGAATGACCTGTTGGTTCTTGGAATCCTAGGCCTGTCTAAGCTTTACCGTGCATCTATTACCAAATACGGTAGCAAACAGAGATTTTTCTATGTATTTCTAAAGGACAAGGATTATGACATCCCACTGTCTGATACTTTACTAGTTTTAATCATTGGTGTGTTGCCCTGATTAGCATTATTTCACTAAAACTGACCTCTCAGGGACCTTAAACTCAGTATCTTAAAGTGTTCTAGTTCAAGGTCTTTCCTCCAAGATTTGGAAGTAAGGAAGGGAATTAGAAGATGGTTTAAAAGTCTGCTTTTCTGTACAGGACTCTGGAGTTTCCCAGGCCCCATTAAGTTCACATGAGCACTGAGGTATAGTATTTCCCAGCAGATATGTGGCCATTCCATTTTTGCAGCATCAAGAGCAGAAAAAATGGAGCCCAGAGATACCTGTCTTACCTGATGGCAAGGCTACTCTACAGTGGGCACTAGGAAAAGTTGAACCCATTGACTCTCATTCGAACCAATGCCCATATTTTTCCTGGCCCCTTAGAATTCAAAGCCACTCTTGATGTTTTCACCAAGTAGAAAAGTTACCTTTCTTCTGAAATTAAATTTTGAGAATATAATTTGTTATCTACCAGTCAGGCCTTTGTGTATTTGAGGCTCTGGCAAACTCTAACTTCTCATATTGTAAGGAAGGCAAACAGTGGCTGATGGAGGTGCCTTCACAATACAATGCAGTTGCTATCAGCTCTAGTCACAGCCTTTGCCAGAAGGTCAGGGGTGGTGTTAACCACACAGCATATTTTCTATTCTTCCTACCTATGCAGAAGTCTGTTTTATGTTTTGTTCCAATTACCTCAATTGATAAACTGATAACTACTTTTACTACTGGAGTGACCTCTTAATCTTGCCATAAAATTTGACAATCATTTAGCTACCAAGGGTCATCCACAAGTAAGGCTATGAGAAACTCTCTCAAATGCTAAAGAGTTCATTTAAACAAAAGTTCTAGAATGATTTGCCATTTTCTGTCTCTGGAATGAAATTAATGCTGTCTTCTTTAGAAAGCCAATGTCCAAAAGATTATGCCTACCCCCCACATTTACATTCTCAATCCTGCATTTGATACGTGGGTTCAAAAGAGCACAATTCCCCTGAATGCTGTTTTTGTGGCCCCTATCAGTCAAGGGAGTACTAGGGCAGTGTGCCAGGTTTGTGCTCTTTTTATTATTATTATTATTAATTTATTTTTATTTTTTAAATATATTATACAGGAATGCATTACAATTCTTATTACACATATAGAGCACAATTTTTCATATCTCTGTTTGTATATAAAGTATGTTCACACCAATTCATGTCTTCGTACATGTATTTGGATAATAATGTCCATCACATTCCACCATCATTGCTAACCCTCTGCCCCCTCCCTTTCCCTCCCATGCCTCTGCCCTATCTAGAGCATGGGAAGAATAGATGTTTAGATTATCTTTATGAGATCCAGTGGGGAAAGGCTTGTTTTAAAATTCAGAGTTAGTGCATCTCTTTCTTATCAGGACACCTCTGCAGATCACTCTATGATGTCAAAGCACCCACAGTGACTTAGAATGGCTTGCTATATGCCCCCAGGCATCTTCACACTACATAGTTTTCAGTTTTAGATAAGGAATGTCTGTTTGGGGCTTTGTCATTGGTATGATACAAAGTGACTGAACTCATGAAAATATAAGTTTTAAAAGAACTGAATAAGGTCTGAGTAGTAAGGTTTTCCCCAATACTACAATGCTCCTTGTAGAAACTAGCAGTGGCTCACATTGAATCCTGGTTCCTCGATGGAATACAGCTATAGTACTGATATCAAATGTGTATTTAACTTCAGAAAACATCTCCATGATTATTGATTGTCCAGAAAGGCTTGACATTTTACACTTAACCCATGAGAAATTACCTTAAAATAAGAAAAGGAACCAGGTTAAATAAAGGACTCTGAGTTAACTATTTTATTTAGAATAATTTGACATGCATTCCTTCCATGAATTGTGTTTGAAAGCAATCATGTGAATGCCACTTTGATCCACTAATACTTTTATTATCCTTTCTTGATTTGTTTCACTCATATAACCCCACAGAAAGAAGGACATTATCTGAGCTATCATTGAGGAAATCAACATAAGTGTAACTGCACAGAGCTTTTAAAAACATGTTGAGGTCATTTGTTTTACCTCCTGGGAACACCAGGCACACTGAGGTCCAATGAGTAAGCAGTCTCCACAGGTTTCTGCACCTCCCAAGGCACAGCCACCTACATTTAGATTCAGCAAGATGCAAGGAATTAAGTACACTTTCATTCATTCCATCTACGAGACTTATGCCTCTTAAATTACTTGACCAAAACAATATCAAAATGTATTTTTGTCTTCAAAAATCAATTCTGAAAATGCTAGCAACTCACATAAAAATTTACACTTCACATCTATCACGTTGAAAATACATGTGCCTTATAAGCCAAAAATTATCATCCTTTTCCTTTTTTAAAAATAGCTAACTGTTGACAAATACAGAATCATCCTGTTTTTTATTCTTATTAAATACCTGTCATTTTAATTTTAAAATTATTTGTAACCATTTAAAATGTTTCTCTTATAAATGTGGTATTTCTGTTTGTGAAATAAAATCCTTTTTCTCTCCCAAGATTATTACTCTCAAGAGGAAGAACTTATTGTATAATAAAACAGAAGTTTCCAAAACGACTGTCACAAAGGCATTAAGAAGTCCTACTGTGCAGTAATGTTGTTTAATTCTCCTCATTAAAATGCCTGTGTAACCTTTGTATTTATTTACCTTAAGCCTAGAACATTCACGGTGGGACCAGCCCTATGTTTGCCTGTAATTTGTATTCACTCCGTGGCAAAAGAGCCATCAAACAGGTCAAATAAAAAATGACTTCAGCTCTAGTTTCTGAACTAAATGACAGGTTTGTCAAGCATATCGTGAAAGCAACATATCCGAGAACTTAGGTCTTACCTTGTGCACGATCATTCCTTCCTAGAAATAGAAAGAACAGGCAGAGCAGCTCAATCCCCATTCGTTTCAGTTCTCGATGTGCAGATTAAAAAAATGAATTACCTTCAAGGTTACAAGACCAAAGCTGAAGATCATTAAAGGCTTTCTTTCTTGAAGTGTAAAATATTAAATACTACTTACACTGCTTTGAAATGAAACTTGAGATGTAAATTAAAAAGCTTTCATTACGACTGAAATGAAAACAGAGGCTACCTGGACAGGTAAAAAAGAAAAGCTGTGTTTAAAAGCAACTTCAACATGATTTACTTCCTTGTTCTCCTTATAAGGAAAGCAGGTGTACAATCACCAAGAAGGTGGGGAAATTCATTCAGGAGAAATTTTTGTGTAAGTTCTATTAGTCTCTCTGCATCCTAGAGAAAGTTGATACCTTTAGTGAAATGTTGATCGATAAAATGTCAAAAGAACAACTGAAATAGGATTGCTTCTACAATGATTTTAATTTAATGAAAACAGCAAAGATGTGAAATAAAACATAAGCATTTAAGTTACAGGTAAGGAGGGTAAAAAAGAAAAACAAGCTAAATGAAAATACCTGAAGGTTTCTGTATTCCATGTTAAATCCTCTGCAGAGAATTACAATAAAGTCTGAAAAATAAACAATAAACATAATTTTATAGGCAGACTAGAAGTTAGGGTTAGGGAAAACAAAACACTATTTTCTTATTTTTTTTTCATTGGATAAAAGACATTTCCCATATACTGTTCTTATTTAAAAGTTTATTTAGCTTGTTTTTCCATTTCCAGTGCCCTGGATATTGCCTCCATTTTTAAAATCCACTATTAGCTTGTTATTCATCCATTCATTCAATAAATATTTACTGAGTATTGATTTTGTGTCAAATATCACTTTTAATTATATATATATTTTTAATTTCTTTTAAAATATAAATTTATTTTATTTATATAATGTGGCATTTCAATACATACATACAATGTATCCGGTAGGGTAATTAGCATATATATCACCTCAGATACGAATCTTTCTTTGTGTTGGGAGTGTTCACAGTCCTCTCTATTAGCTATTTTGAAATATTTCATTAATTGTTGTCAACCATAGTTTTCCTACTGTGCTTTACAATAGTTGGCATAATTTCTCCCTATAACCATTGATTCTCCTTTCTCCATCCCTCCTTCCCTCCCTCACATCCTTCCCAGCTTCTAGTAACCACTATTATATTCTCTACTTTTTTAAGATCAACTTTTTATCTTCCACACATAAGTGAGAATATGTGGCATTTCTCCTACTGTGCCTGACTTATTTCACTTAATGTAATACCCCCAGTTCTATACATATTGTTAAAAATGACAGAATTTTGTTCTTTTTATGGCTGAATAACATTCCATTGAGCATACAATACATTTTCTTTATCCCTTCACCCACTGATGGACACCTAGGTTGGTTCCCTATCTTGGTTAATGTGAATAGTGCTCCAATAAGCATGGAAGTGCAGATGTTTCTTCAACAGACTGATTTCCCTTCTTTCAAATATATACCTAGTAGTGGGATTGCTGGGTAATATGATTGTTCTAATTCTAATTTTTTTAGGAACTCCATTTTCTTTTTCATAATGCAGATATTCTCCTTGAAACAGATTGTGTCATTGAAAAAAAAAATCAATCGAATACTGAACTCTTGCAGCAAATACTCCTGGAGAGCAGTGGGAAGAGACTCAAATTCAGACAGTGATTAGAGCTGGGATGAAGAATAAAGCTGGCTTAAAGGAAGGCGGGGCAGTGAGGAGGTGGTGGTTTATGTAGGAGAGTTGGAGAGTCTCCTTGACCAGTGCTATGTCACAGAGCTCTCGATGACATGGGTGACACAGGAAAGTGCAAAGATTCTGAGACTATAAGAAAGGAAAGGAAAAATGATGAGTTTTGAAGACAGAGGTCAGATTATACATAGTCTTGACCTTGAATTTTATTCTAAACAGGTTAGAGTGTCATAGGAAACCTAGAAAGATACGATGTAATTTACATTTTAAGAGAATCACTCTGGCTGCTGTGGAAGTTACAACTCGTGTGGCAAGGTTGCAAAGTGGGGCAAAACAATAACGTGTGGCTGTTGAGGACAGACACGGTGGTGGTTGTAACTAGAAAGAGGTGGTCAGGACATATTTTGAAAATGGACTGATTATGGATTGCATATGGACATGAAAAAAAGGGAGAGGTTTTTGGTCTGAGCAATTGAGTGATACTCTTCACTGAGAGAGGTTAGGCTGGGGAAAGAGGATGTGAACAAGAACACGATCAGTTTGAGATCCTAGAAGATAACCAAATGCCACTTAGGCAACTGGATATGGAAGTCTAAAAAATGGGGACACGTTTGAAGCATAAACTGTAAAATTGGGATCATCAGCTTGGATTGAAAGATATGAAGCTGATGGTATTCAATGAGTCTGAATGAGATCCCCAGGGAAGTGAGGCTTTCCTAGGTCCTGAGTTGTCTGCACACAGACCTCCCTGGTAGCCACTATTAGCCTCTTTGGATGCGCTGAGGTAAGGGATGCCCGAACAGCTGTCTATCTGCCCACTCTGTGGAAACTTCTCTGCGGTTCTGCTACCACCCAAAATCTCTTCCTCTTGGAAGACAATCAGACTACCTCTCCTGGCCTGTTTTGAAGTTAAGAGAACCCCAATGACTAGCTCTTGCCAATGGAACATGAGTGGGAGTGGATAAAATTTCATTCCCGCTGCCAACAGGATGCAGGCAGCAACAAGGTCCTGGGAGAACTCCCAAGACCCAATTCAACCCGTGAAATTGAATTTGTGCTTTACATTGAGTGCCCTGTGCCATCCTGTATAAAGACTTCCAGTAGTTTATTGTCCAGTATTGTTACAGGGCTGGCATTCAATGGATATTGAGTACATAGATGAGAACATGAATAGATGGTTTAGGAGGGTACAGAAAGCAACCAGGAGAGGCAAAACATGTCCCTGCTTGGGCTATGATGAAAGCTTAAAATGTAGGGTAGAGAAAATGCAGAGAGGAATTTAAGAGAAAATATAAAGTGAAGTAATGGTACAATCAAACATTCTCGCACTCTGTTTTCATGTTGGCACTGCTCTGGATAACTGGTACCAAGCAGTAATGCACAGGGAAGGCACAGTCTTGCTTCCTGAAGATGTAGTGCCTGGTGCCCTCCCCAGGGAACTGTTCTACTCACACCACTGTGGAAGGAGCAGCCTTGTTATCCATGCTTGCCATAACTCTCAAGATGCCCTGAATGGAAACCATGTCCCCTTAACTAACCAGATTATTTTCCTCTGTTTCTGCTTGTTGTGGTTCACCTTATTTGTGGGAGATAAGTTCTAATTCCCTCAGAGGATGCCTGAAACAAAGGATAGGACCAAACCCTATACATACTATGTTGTTTTCCTATACATATGTACACACAAATTTAATGCCTTTTCTATCAGAATGTAATAATTATCACATACTGTGACTGTAGCTTTCTCAGTTTGAGATGTCACCTTGTAAGAAATAGAAAGTTTGGTGTTCCATTTTCACAATATAGTATTTAGCCTTAATTAGGATGTAAGATCCAATGGTAGCCATTTTAACTATAGCTCTTCCCTTTAACTGTAGCCTTTTCCCAATTTAAAATGAGCCAATCATGTAGATTATAACCCTGAGCTCCTCATATCAGAGCAAGGGGCAGTACTGCATTAGGGATATAATCAGGTGGACTGTTCACTCACGTGTGCTTGCTTACCATAATCAGTAGCACACCCTTCTGCAAAAGTAAAGTTTGCCTTGCCAAGCTACTTCAGTGCACATGTTTTATTCCTTGTTGGGCATGGGACAATTGGGGGGGGGCGGTGTACCAGGGATTGAACCCAGGGGCACTTAATCACTGAGCCATATCCCAAACCAATTTTAATTTTTTATTCTGAGACAGGGTCTTATTAAGTTGCTTAGAGCCTCTCTAAGTTGCTGAGGCTGGGTTTGAACTCATGATCCTCTTGCCTCAGCCTTCTAAGTTTCTGGGATTACAGGCATGCACCATGGCACCTGGCACACCCTGGTATTTCTAACAATAGCAAAACTAGAATGAATTTTTTTCTTTTTTCATAGTTTCATGGACAGAAGATTTGTTCTTTCCATAGATCTTAGCAGCCTCAGCATATAAGTTTTTCCTTTCCTTATTAAGTAAGGAATTTCATCTTTTTACTTTAAAAGAAGCCATTTATGGCTTCTCTTTGGCATATCTGAATTGTCAGCATTACTACTCCTGAACTTAAAGGTCATTTTTAAGTAAAATGTGGGTTACTTTAATACAAGTAATTTGATACCATGACAGTTGATGTGATAACTGATCTCATAACTAAATCAGGTGGGTAGCATATAAAAAGTGGATACAGTGGACAAAAATATGATTCACACCCTGTGTGAAACAGAACAGGATGGTAAAAGATTTCATTGTGCTATATTTATATAATCCAAACCTTTTTTCTTTTTAAAAGAATTTCAAGGCATTATGGGTTTAGCTCAGTGGTAGAGCACCTGTCTCAAACTCATGAAGCCTTGGGTTTAATTTCTAGTATGACAATTAACAACAACAACAAAAAAAATTAAAAAAGAAAAAAAATCAAATTCACTGGAAAAAATCACTGCAAGTATTCATTTGCTGTTTGACAGTAATATTTCATAAAACATTCCTGTTATTAAAAACTGAACATATTAAAAATTGTTTTAAAATGAATTCACTGTGCTACTTAGAATGGTACACAACTTAAAGTTTATGAATTATTTCTGGAATCATTTAATACTTTTGGATTGCAGTTGACCAGATAACTCTGAAACTTCAGAAAGCCAAACCATGTAGAGGGGAAGACTATGTGGAATTTGAACTGAGAAATATAGGCAGAAAAATCTAAAGTTTCATAACGGAAGGTGAAGCTGACAGGATGATCAGAGAGAGAGAGAGAGAGAGAGAGAGAGAGAGAGAGAGAGAGAGAGAGTGAGTAGGGGGAGAGAGGGAGGGAGAGACTGAATGTATCAGGCTGGAGGAAAGAAAGATTATGCTTCAGGTGTCAGTCCAATTTGAGAAGAGATCAGCAGCTATGTGGAGGCAGAAGCCAAAGGCAAGGGAAAGCTACACTGAGTAGAAAATGAGTGGGTTGAGGTATCTATAGAGAAGGACCCTGAGCTACATTAATTGAAAAGCAGTAGAGTCAGATCCCAAATTCATTCTCCTGAGTTTCTCAAGCAGTCTCAAGTGGCTGTAATCCCAAATGCACTTCCAAGTTATCTCTTTAAGAACAGTTCTTCCTGGCTTTCTCCAGGACCCTGCTTTCTTTAGAGCAATATATACTGTTACAACAAATTCCCTTTTCTTAGGGTGGTGGAGAGAGTTTCTGTATCCTTGCTATTGACACTTTTAGACTGGCTGGCTGAGCCCATAGGATATTATCTTGGTTGTTCAGAGCTCAGGGAAGCAGCCCCCCTGCACTCCAGCCTCTCAGCAGCCTTTGCTCGGGAGATTTCAAATGAGCTGTTTTCATCTGTCCCTGGCTTTAGAGAATCATATATACCTCTGGCTCACTGCATTCAGCTCGGATCTCTCCTGGAAACTGCCACTCAGCCACATCAAAAATTGACAGTCCAGGGCCCAGCTGGGTCTGACTCCGGTCCTCACTGGGGTTTCCCACTCCCAGGAGAGGGGAAACCGAGTAAGCCTGACCAAGAGCCATCTGGAACACTGGGAACCTGGTAATGACCTTCAACTTGGGCTGGGCTTTAACGTGCTCCCTGTTTTATTCAAGCACCAATGACAAATCTTCTACTTCTGTGTGTCTATCTGCAAGTACATCTCAGGAAGTAGCTCCAAGAAGACAGCACAGATGGGTGTGTTGCCTCAGAGTCTACCTTTGAGGTAGCTCTGTGACATCTTATACAGCGGATTGTCTGCAGAATTCCATGGCTGACTTGTAGTTGTGTGTAACACAGGAAACAAGGAATTTGGAAGCTGCTGTCTTTGTCTCACATTTCAAGACATTCAGGAAAATTCTTTTAAAGAAGGATATATAACAACTCTTGTCATCTAGTATATAATACCCATAATATGCTAGGGAAATATTTTATGGCCTAAGCCTTACATTCTAGGCTGGGTTTGTTTGTTTTTGGGGTGTGTGTGTGTGTGTGTGTGTGTGTATGTGTGTATGTGTGTGTGTGTGTTAAAATACACATAACATAAAATTTACCCTTTTTTGTTTGCAGTGCTGGGGATCAAACCCAGGGCCTCCTGTGTACTAGGCAAGTGCTCTACCACCAAACTCAAGCTACATCTCCAGCCTTCAAAATTTACTATTTAAAAAAAAAAATTCAGCCAGATGCGGTGGCACATGCCTGTAATCCCAGCGGGCTTGGGAGGAGGATCGAGAGTTCAAAGCCAGCCTCAGCAAAAAGCGAGGCACTAAACAACTCAGTGAGACCCTGTCTCTAAATAAAGTACAAAAAAATAGTACTGGGGATGTGGCTCAGTGGTTGAGTGCCCTTGAGTTCAATCCCTGGTCTCCCCACCCCAAATTTCAAACATGTAATTCAGTGACATGAAGTAAATTCAGATATCGTAAAACCTTCACCACAAGCCATCTATACAACTTTTTCATCATCCAAAATTATCTCTGTATGCTTTACCTAATACCTGCCCATTAATCCCCAAATTAAACTCTGCACCCTTTACCTATTAGCTGCCCCCAGTAGCTGCCTCTCTTGCCACTGCCCTTCACCATTCTGCTGTCTCTATAAACTTAACTATTCTGTTATTTTATTTAGCACAGTGTCCTCAAGGTTCATCCATGTTGTAAGATGTGTCAAAATTTCATTCCTTTTTAAGACTGAATAATATTTCGTTATATGGATATGCCATGTTTTATTTATCCACTTATCTGTCAATGGACATTTAGGTTATTTTCACCTTTTGGGAATTGTGAAGAGTGGTGCTATGAACATGGATGTACACATGCCTATTTTTTTCTAGAGCTCACTTTTTAAAGCCTTTAGATGCTCGTGGTGAGGGAAGGTCAGTATAATGGCAAGAGTTTTGTTCCGGGTATAGAGAAACCTGTGTTTAAGTTGCAGTCCTGCCAGGTCCTACTGTCTATCTGTGGGGATAATGTTTTTTTTTTTTTTCTCAACACTTTTTGTTTTCAGATTTTTGAAACAATGATATTATCACCTTTAGGATCATGGTGAAGATTTAATTATACCACTTTGGAAGGAAACCAGATTTTGTGGGACCTGAAGAATATATAATTTGGGGGCTTTCCTTGAGAAAAGGAAAGTAAAATTGGAAATCAATGAGGTGTGAAAGTGCATGTTTATTACAAATAAGGGGGGAAAGCCATGACAGCAAGTTACTGAAGCCTTGGAGATTCCAGTACTTTGTTTTGTTATCACCTTAGGCAAGTCACCAGAGATGCTTACCTAAGAATGTTTCCTGATGGTAATCTGGCTTCCCATTCCCCAGCCACTCACAGGTCCCACCCACTCCTAAGCTCCCACTCCTAAACTGGGGGGCCTGGGCTGAAGCTTCATTCATTTCCTGATGACCACTCCCCAACCCCTCTGTGGTTTTCTCTCAGGATTTGTATTTATTTATTATTTTTTTTAGGATTCATATTTACTGTAGCTTCCTTTATTAAGCACCTACCAGTGTCAGGCACTGTTGAATATTTTATTAGTACTGCCTGATTTCATTCTCGAAAAACCCTCATAAAATAGCGACTATATCATTTCCATTTACCAGATGAGGAAACTGAGAAATGGAGAAGCTATATAACCTGCCCACCATCACATAGCTGCTCAGGAGGCCACCGGGGTATGAGGCCACTGCCCTCCAACCTGAGGGCAAACCATCTCCGGGTGGATAAGAGATATTTATGGAGTTACAACAAACAAACAAAAAAAGGTGCCCACAAGAAATGAAACTCTACCAGAAACTTTAAAAAAAAGGCTGTATCTTTAGCCCTCTCATTTCAGCTCTGGCCCTATACCTGGCTGTCTCTTTTTTATTTGTTCATCCTGTGAATCATTTACCACCAAAAATGAGACAAAGATGTGACCCTGGATTGTACAATCCTTTCTTATTCCTTCTCTGCTTGAAGTCTAGTACAATCACTTAAAAACAAAATGAAACAAAACAAGCCGCCTGGCCCTTTAGGCAGCAGGAAACAGCTTCAGGAAGCTGAATCCGCTGGTCAGGAGCCAGGCCTGGCACTGAGTGCAGGGGAGGGCGGTCAGGGCATTTCCTGTGGCCAGGAGATGACTCAGAATTAACTCCTGGTGCTTGAGCGGCAGCCCCCCTCTGACTTCTCAGCTCCCCAAGGCCCTGCGCACACTAGAGCGCAGCGGGCACAGGAGTCAGAGGAAAACCATCCTTGTGATCAGTCTGCTTAAGAAGTCCCTCACCTCAGGGTTCGGAAATTCTTTTGAAGTCCAAAAGAACTGAGCTCTTTTTGTCTTTTTGTTGTGGAATAAATCCAAAGATGAGGTTTTCCAGAAAATGCTAGCAAGCGTGAGTTTATCCTGACTTGACTCTGAGAAAAAGACTTGTTATGCCGTTCTTTCCCCATCTATAAAGCAAATTAGTGGTCAGCCAAGGCAAGAAGTCCATGTGAACAAACAAACATTGATTGCCAAGGGATTCACTCATACTCAGCTTGCACAAGTGATAAGCATATCTTTTTCTTTTCATTTTAAAAGATAAGCAATCCAACTGAGGATTAGGATTCCTTGATTTTGAGCATTTATTTTTTTTCTGATACGAACCATGTCTTCTAGAGTTGCAATGGGCAGATATGTTACAGTAAAAATGGATTCTGATTTATTTATTCATTCACTCATTCAGCAACCATCAACAGATCACAATTTGTGCACAGTTCTGGGAACACAGAGTTGATTAAAGCCAACAAGATCTTGCCTCTTGGAGTTTACATTCTGGTGAAAGAGACAGACAACACACACACAGATGCTAAGAAAAATAAGGCATGGTAAGAGATGGCTGAGGTGGGATGGCTAGAGGAAGCTTTCTGCAAAGGTGTCGTTTAGCAGAGCCCTGGGGAAGTAAAAGAGGGTGTTACATAGCTGTCTCTAAGAGCAGCCCATGCCATGGGAAGAGGGAGTACAAGACCTGGGGGGGAATATTTGGGGACCAGCAATGTGGCTAGTGAGGCTGGAGTGGAGTGAGAGGGTGATCTGAGGAAGGTAGTAGGAACCAGGCCAGAGAGGTACAGGGGCCATCAGCAGCTCCTGAAGGACAGTCTGGGATCGGGGTGGGGGGACAGCGCTGTGGTCAGAACTGTGGGTTTGTATTCTGCGTGAGAAGAGAAGCTCCTGTGGAGTTTGGGTTGGATGTGAAGGAGCTTATGTTTGAAAGGATCACTCTGAGTGAACAGTAGAGGCAGCAAGGACAGGAGGCAGGGGGCTGACCAGAGGCTGCTTCAGCATCTTAAAGTGAAGATAATGAATTACTTGGACTGTGGTGGACACAAGGAAAGTAGTTCAAGGTGGTTGGATTCTGAGTATACTTCTATGAGACAGGATATGCAAATGAATTGCTCATGGGGAGGGAGAGAAATCAAGGGATCAGGGATGACTCAGGGAGTTGTGGAGCCCCCACCTGATAATCCCACCATCTCTGACAGGTTGCTCCAGCTGCATCAGAGAGACATGGTGCAATATCTGTCCATCATTGGAGTCACAGTGAGCTCTGATCTCCTCCAATGACCTGTGGAGCCATGAGGAGTCATAACTGCAAAAGGTTCTCTGGGATAGAACCAGAGAGGTCTGAATCATGCAGGCCAGTCCTCTATTGTGAGACTGCTTACATGCTTGTGCAAACATTCCTCCAGTCCAGTGAAAGTCTGATTAGCCAGCCTCTTCTGTTCTGGAATTCCCCATGACTTTGCACTGAGGGAGCAAAAGAAAATCTGGAAAATCCCTATGGTCTGTAATCCTCCATGGCTGTGATGGTAGATTCACTAAGGTCAGTTTCATAATAGTGCCCCTTAACAGATTTAAGTATGTCTCTCAACCTACATGTATATTTGTCTATCACCTATCCATCTTCATTCTTCATGAGGGCATGTAAGAAGGAAGATGAGATGGAAATATTTTACTTAAAAAAAAAAAACTTGCACAGTGGAAGGACTTCATACTTCTTTTGACCTTAAAGATGGAATTTATGCAGCTGTGACAGTAGGGATGATTGTTACCCTTTCAAAAGCTGGGAGAGGGGCTGGGGATGTGGCTCAAGCGGTAGCGTGCTCGCCTAGCCTGTGTGCGGCCCGGGTTCGATCCTCAGCACCACATACAAACAAAGGTGTTGTGTCTGCCGAAAACTAAAAAAATAAATATTAAAAAAAAAAAAATCAAAAGCTGGGAGAAACGCTGGCCAGTGATTGTTTGAGGAGCATCCTCGAGGAGATCGGTGGAGGATTTATTACTTTCTACTCCCATTTTATGTACTTTCCTGATTGTTTCTGATGTCCACTCACTGAATCCTGTCTGAAAGTTTACACAAAATCAAATAGAGTAAAGGATTGAATATGATGTGAACACCCTAATCGTTAAAAAGGCTAAACAATAAATTATTCTAACAAGCTAATCAAAATGTCATTAAGCTGGTGATGTCTGAAGAATTAAAAGAGGAGAAAGAAGAAAAGCCTTTAAAAGCAAATACAGCTGGCATCTAATTAAAGATGGTATGTTGGGTTTTTACACTGCAACGGAAGTAAGAAATCTATATATTGTTGGGCATAATTACTTTCAGACCAAAAGTGACTTCCCTGAGCTGTCAGATGTGAGAGACTTTGAGGAAGTAGAAAACCCACCTACAGGCAGTGCTATCTGTGGACTCCTGGCTACTCTGGTGGAGCCTCACTTGCAGCTAATGCTGGAGCCCCCACTTAGCGCCCCCTAGCTGTTGAGTGTGTAACAGGTTGCTCAACCCAGGCAATGCTGCTAAGGGCACAACAGTGATTTCAACATTGGAGCAAGGAAGTTAATCTTTTTTATATATCAGGGAGTTCAAAATATTAAAGTTTCAACAACAACAACAACAACAACCCCCCCCACACACAGTAAAAGCTTTTTTGATAGAAGAAAATTGCCGTTAAAATCAAATATTTGAGGAGATAGTGGGGGGCAAACTTCATTACATATTGATGAAATTGTTATCTTGAATTCCCAATAGCATGGAATGGTGACCAATAGTGTGGAAAATGCAGTTGTCAGCCCTGGTCTCAGAACAGACCTTGGTGGATTATTGGACATTTGTTGCACAGTATCAGTTGGTCTTAAAATGGTTTATGGCCTTAACTTTAGGCAATCAAGGATTAGGAGGATGGGATTTAAATGTTAACTGACAGAATGATTTATTTTTATGTCTGTCTCTAGTGCAGAAGCATGGTTTCCCAAACTGTGTTCTGAAGGAAGCTGTTAATCCTTGTCCTGATAATGAATATGTTCCTATAGTTTATTTAATATAGACTATTAAATCCCCCTATCAGAAATTCATGATACTCATTAATCTAGTAAACACTTCAAGAGGCTCTATAGGGAAGAAAATTGTTGATCTTTGCTTAACAATTAAACAAAATCCCATTTCCCCAGGAAAGTGTTTTTCTTTATGCACTTATGGGCATCCCTGCGTTCTTTCTCACCTAATGTAGTTTCAGAACTGCTAATGGTGAGAACAGATACACTGGAAGCATTGTGGAATTCTATGTAGCCTACCATCAAGGAAACACAGAATTAAATTTAAAAGTTGTCTCATAATAGTGTAGCCACATTTCTTAAGAAAAACCCAGGTGTGAAATAATTTGTTCACTGCTCTCTTTCAAATACATTCTCCAGTTCAAAGACCTTTTAAGATGGGTTTTCTGGGAGAAAATTCTCCAAGGGAACTCAGAAGGCAGATCCATTTTGTTGATAATTCAGACAAAGTACTTGGGGTAGTGATACCTCATTATAAATCTCCAGACTCAGACTGGGGCTTTGACCTTGGCTACTTAAAAAGTCCAGACACTGAGAGTTTTAGTATGAATGACCTAGGCTGGTTTCCCTTGAGAAATGGGCTCCAAGCACAGTCATCTGTTATTTTCCTGTGATGTCCCCTTCTCTGGGCAGAGGAATCAGTTGCTGCTTGTGCCTCTCATTGTCCTTTTTGCTATGTCCCCAAGCTCTCATCTGCCTGTGTGTCTATCTACCTGACTCACTTATAGAAGGTCCAGAAGAGTAGCTCCCTTAAAGCAATAGCACTCTCCTCTTGGGGTAGGCACACCATTTCAGGTGATAAAGTGTGCAAAATTTTGTTCCCAAATTGTCTCTGCTGCTTTCTTAGTATCTTAAGATGCAGACTTCACATAGGTGGGACCAATCTGCTTGAATCTGAATGTCCTCTCTTGATATAGATCATTCTCTTGAAAAAAATCTTTACTTCTTGGAATGATTGGTTTTATCAGAAGTTTAATTCTTTCCTAGTTGTGGGAATCTAAGTGAACATAGGAAATGCATCATTTGTTCACTCTGTTGGATGTCAAAATAGTAATCACTATAACCCATTCCGTTTGGTTTTCTAGAAAAAAGTAAAATATGGTATAGGTGTTTTTAAAAGGTTGAATTCCATAGCAGATAGGAGGGGGAAAGCATAATGATAAGTTTCAAGGTTATATTTGCAATTTACAAGTCTTCCTTTTTCACATCTCTCAGATAAACATGCTAGATCTTGTTCATATAAATTGCATGCAAGTAGTAGGTTGGTAGTCAGAAATACAGTTGGAGGAGATCTAAAAAACCAAGAAACCCTGAGTTAGAAAGAATGTTTAGTTATTTTATTTGGCTTTACCTAGCTTTGGAACTAGGCAAAGTTATAATAACATTTTCTAACAACTTTTCTCTAAAAATGTAGTGTCATCTTACTTTAAAAAAATAGTCTGTTTCATGGAATATTGCAAATATGAATTCTTTGGTCCTGTTAATAATCTTAAAATTATAACAGATAAAGTGGCCCCTAAAATATGTCAGACACTAGTCTAAATTTATCATATTGTGAGGTGCTGATATTAAAAAAATTAACAATATTTTAGAACAATTTTAGATTCATATGGAGTCTTTCCTATTATCTTTTTTTTTTTTCAGTACTGAAGATTGAACCCAGGGGTACTCAACCACTAAGCCACATCCCCAGCCCTTTATATAGTTTATTTAGAGACAGGGTCTCACTGAGTTGCTTATAGCCTCGTTAAGTTGCTAAGGCTGGCTTCAAACTCATAATCCTCCTGCCGTTCAATAATAGAAAATAATTGCTTTTCCCCAGCCAGCCACTGAGATTACAGGCGTGCACTACCTTGCCTGGCTTATTATCCCCTACTATTAACATGTTATGGTTGGTATTTTCCAGTTGTTGCAATTGATAAATCAGCATTTGATATACTATTGTTTTCTAAAGTTTGTAGTGCATTCAGATTTCCTTAGTTTTTGCTGTTTCTGTTCAAGGATCCCCTCAGGATACCATGCTGTATTTGTAGTCATGTCTACTTAAGTTTCTCTTAAATTCTCCCCATTTTACAGAAGAACAGATGTGACATATAGGAAGCTAACTGACTTTCCTCCAGCCTCAGAGTTCCTAGGAGGAAACATTGGCCTCAAATCCCTGTAGTCTGTAGGCACGTGTCTAACCTCTGTACTAAATAATTGATATCTTAATCATGTTACTTCTTCTTGAATTGCTTGAGTTACTTGTCAGTTCAGGCAGCACCATGGTGGAGTGGTATGCATACCTGGCCCAGGTGATTTCATTGGTGGTCTGTGACTGGCTGGACTTACATAGACAGTTTTCAATAATAGAACGATAGTTGCTCGTTCTTAGAGCCTTTAGGAGATCTTAGAGGAAACAAGGAGGCTTAAAATAACAGAAATTGATTCTCTCACACAGTTCAGGCCATAAGTCTGGAAGCAAGGTGTCTACAGGCCTGGCTCCTGTAGGAGCACTAGAATCATCCCTTGTTTCTTCTCTGGCTTCTGATAGTCACCAGCAGTCCTTGGCATCCCTTGACCTCCATCTGCGTTGCTCTGATGCCTTATCTCCACATGGCCCTCTGCTCTGGTGCTCTCTTTCTCTGTCTCTTCTTCTTATAAGGACACTTGTCATGAATTTGGGCCCACCAAAAAAAAAAAAAAAATTGGGGATGATTTCATCTCAAGAGCCACATGCCTTCAATTATACTTCCTGGATTTGGAGCCAATTCTTCTCCGTAGTATCTATGAAGCTGTGGGCAGGTTAGTTTATCTCTCTGTAAGCCAGAGAAATGGAGAGAATTCAAGAGGAGCCCAAGGAGACATGGTAACAAATATAAAGGATCTGCAAAGATCCACATCTACAGATTCTGGGAAGGCAGACACATCTTTTGGAGGCAGCCAATATTTGACCCACCTCCAGGAACTAGCAACTCATAGAGGGTTGTTGGGAGAATTAAGTGAGATAAAATGACACAGGCTACCTGTGAGGTAGGCATGCCTTCAACATGACAGTCATTTTTATTAACACTCTTTATTAATACTGTTTTGTATAATATGAGGTCTCCCATTGCAAAGTGTTAAATTGTGTAAATGTCCTGAATGAAATAACTTCACTCATCTGTGTCTAGTTTATGTGACTATTATTAACCCTATAATTGCTGGACATTATCGTCGTTGTAGTTTCTACTAGGAACTCCACAAGGTTGTATGAATGCAGCCTCTCCTCTTCCTTTTCTTGGTGGCAGAGGTGGGGCAGGGGAGAGGTACCTTCCGCTAATGACACTTGTCAGAAACACAGAAGCTCTTTAAGCCTCATCAAGCCAGGATGCCGCTGAATGGATTTCCTGTTTGTTTGCCCATGTTGATAGACGTGCAGCAGAAAAGAAAAAGAAAAGAAAACAGCTGGGCAGCTCAGCTGTTTCTCTGTCCTTTGGTTACCCTCTGTGGTCACTGGTTGCAGCACTTCCCGTTTCTGCTCAGGATCTTTACCCAAGGGAGAGAATTCCAGCTTGGTGCTGAGCACCCCACCCATGGCACTGCCCTGCTGCTCCACCCACTGCCTGCACTGTCTCCTGCGGTCACTCCTGGCAGCCACAGGACTCTGAGCTGGCTTCAGTGAATTCCTTCTGCATTTGTCACAGTCTCAGAATGTTAGGGCCCTTAGGAGCCAAGTCCAACCCTACTCTATTATCTCTCGGTTCCTTTCTTCAGACAGTTGTTGAGCAGATGCAAGGTGCTCTGCTAGGTGCCAGGAGCAAGCTCCAGGGGCTGACTTCAGAACCAGCAGTGGGCCTTCTCTGAGCTGCCTGAGAAGATGTCTGTATGATCTCCAAAGAGTGCTGATAGCATATATCTTACCTAGAAACAATCCTTTAAATTATATATCCGTTTTTCCTGCGGTCTGTCTACTAACACAACATGTAGACTCTATGACCTTGGAAGGAGAAAAATAGCGTCTTCATTTGCAGCAATCCTTGAAATTAAACATTTCCCTTCATTGTAGGCAGCAAACTACGTTAATATTACCAATACCTGGAACTTGCACTAAGATAAATCACGTGGATTTTTCATATTACTTTACAGTTGTTACAGATATTGAGAAATGTTATCAACATTTAGCATTCTTCAGAAATCACCATAATCATTAGATCTGCCACTGGCCTTGTTATTTAAAGTGTTAATAAAAAGGTACATGTGTTACAATAATGTCAATTTGCTTTTCAATATTTTGATAAGTGTTGCAATTTAATTGGATTGTTTCTGTAGTCATATATATTTTATTTTAGGAATTCAGTACTTTTTTCTGAAAAATAACATTCATTATTTTTATTCAAGAAGTTTCATTCATTCAAGATTGCCAAAGGGGTCCATGACACAGAGAAAATGTTTGGAATCCCTAAGCAAGTACCTTTTCTAGACCACCCAAAACCCACTTGACATAATAATCTTCCTTTTTCCTGAATGAGATAGAGACATGATATGCAGAAGTGGGCCACACCACTGTTCTGGGATCACTCTGGGATCACTCAACTCATTGCACACATTGTCCTTGTAGGAAGTGAAATAAGTATTTCCTGGAGTTTTCAGAGTAAGGAATAGCACTGAGGAATTATGCTGTATATATATGGTAAATAAATTATTCAGTCCTTTAGCCTATAAAATCAAGGTAGGAGTTTCTTTGTACATGTGTCCTTTGGGGTTTAACCTTACCAAAACAAAAATAAGGTGCAAGAAATGTGGAACTGTGTCTGTTCATTTAAACATATGAGCATAAAGTTGTTTTGTATCACTGTTCCTTACTTAACATGATGAATTCATGAATATTCTTTGGGATAAGAAAGGATTTGAAACCAAACCACCCTTCAATAACTGCTCTGGTCTTTGCTTCATTTTGAGCCCCTCTGTCTTACTCACCATCATGGTCTACCTTTCTTGGTGCATTCCCTCACTTGGCAAACTGTTCTGGGGCAGGAACTGCTCTTTCCCCCACCCTCTGAGTATAGGATGGAAGGCCTGGGGAGGGGGTTGTGCAGAGCATCAGTGCACTGTTATCATTGGGAACAGAGAGATGCTGAGGCCTCCATCCGCCATGCCACAAGTTCAGGACTTGGTATTCTAGAAACTACCCTTTGCAGTCTTTGGCTGTGAATTCTCTCTGCCCAGCTTCCCCTGGTAGCTTTAGGTGAAGAGAACTGGGGCACCAGAGCGTGAACAGCCAAGCAGCCTAGGGAGGTAACAGCCTGGCTGGAGCAGAAGAACAGCATTTTCTGCTAGGAGATCCCCAGGGTTTGGCCTGCTTATTTGGGAAGGAAGCAGACAATTTAAATTTTAGTCCTCTATGAATTAAAGCGTTTCCAATGTAATGTGTTTTTGCTCTAGGCCTTTCTTTCTTTTATTTTTTTAAAGTTGTTGATGGACCTTTATTTAATTTATTTATATGCAGTGCTGAGGCCCTTTTTCAAACAAAACAGAGCAATAGAAGCAGTTGGTTTTCTCGGCCACTGGTTTCCAGACCTGAGCATCTCCTGCAAGTTTGATGTGTGGCAGCCTGTGCTGTGGGTAGGGCTAGTGCTAGATGGGTGCGGGAAGAGAGGAGCTTCAGCCTGGCTCCTTCCCAGGGTTCCAGGCAGTGTGACCTCAGCAGAGCCTGGCAGAAAGGGAAAATACCAGTCTCAGCCAGCAGCAGGCCTAAACTGGCTGCCCCATACCTCATGCCCCTCCCTTCCACCCCGCTGGCTCTTGGCCTTAGATGATCAGGCTGACACCTGGAGGTGGTGGGGGGTAGTCTGGGAGGCAGGCAGGACTCTCATGCCACTCAAAATGCTCTTGCCCCAATTTTAAAAATTCAGTAAGAGCAAGAGGTTGAAGGTTCAGTCATGCAAACAACTAAGAATTGTTGTTCATTGTGCTTCTGATGTTGATAGGCATTATAATTGAAAAAGCTGGTTTCCTGATTGTTTACAGTGTGCCAGGGATGGGCATGAAGGTTACTAACTCAATTCAGCTGACCCTTGCCTGGCAGGGCACTTGGGGGAAATGCAATTCACACCTTTAACATTGCAGATTTGTCTCTTTATTGTAATAATTGTAATTTGCTCACAGCAACTTCTCATGTTGCTCCTATCATTATCCTCATCATAAAAGCAGGAAGGCTTAGCTTAGAGGATTTAAGTTACTTATGGAAGGCCCACCAGTATGAAGCAGGAACTGGGATTTGAACCTCAGCAGAATGAGCCAGACTTTTAATTTTAAACCATTGGTAGATATTGCCTCTCCACGGCTGAAAACAAAACGTATTAAGCTGCAAGAACCTTTTCCTTCTAGCTTGGTACTTGGCGTGACAGCACCATCCCTACCTGCCAAGCCCTTTCTGACCTCCCAGGGATACTGGACCCGCTGTAGCCATCCTCCTCACTGGTGGGAACACCAACCTGTCAGTGTTCCTTTGGGGTACAAATGCCTTTGGGTTTAGGATCTTAGCTCAATTTACAGAGAGACTCTCCTGGGATTCAGAGATCTAGTCCTATTAAAGCATATATATATATAATTTTTTAATTAAAATCAAGTCCAAAGCTGAGGTTTGGGAAATCGCCTGCCTGATAATGCAAATCTATAAATCCTGCTTCCTGCTGTTTCCAGGCTGACTGTAAATACCCTGAAAATTCAGCTTCATTGGAAATGTTTTGACTATTCTGCTTCTGGCTCAATGGGCAGTAATAAATAAAAATAAAAGGTGGTGGGAGATAAACTGGATTAAATTTAGTTAAGGCTTACCAGGGCTCAGTTCAGCTGGGGGCAGGGTGTTGGGGGAGGGCTGGGATGGATAGTTAAGAACTTCTGGTTTGTTTCTGTCATGTCCAACTTGGCTTTTTAATTCCTAAATCTGAGTACTCAAGGTCTGTACAGCCATCTCTTGTTGATGACTCACCTTTAGCTCTAAAGTTAGTGGGGACAGATGAGTCACCATCATTTCAGAAGCCATAGAACCTGGCTTCTATCAAAGTAGGGCCTAACCAAAAGCAAGCACCAAACCCTAAGAACTCAGGGACAAGAATTCAAGAAATTTGAGAGTGGTGGTATTCTAGAAAACCTGGGTGCATGAGTGCCACATGTCATATAAATCAGAAGTCAGGGTCTTAGGTAGCCTGAATTCTCCAAAAGGGGCTCACTACCATTTAAGGACTGATGCATTTCCTAAAGATACATTGCTTTGCTGGTCACAGCAGCAGGAGTGATGCAACAGCGACAATCACAGTATGGCACATAACCACAAGATGCTGCGATCCTAAAACCATCTGAGCACATCTAACAGTCCTGGGGGATCTATTTGATGACTTCAAGTGTGGAGATCGTCAGAATTCCAGAACCAGCATCACGCTGCCTGGGCCACACGGACCAGCATGACCATCTATTCTATTGAGCAGTCCCAGGGAGGCCCATTTAGGGAAGGGACAATGAGATGCAGATGTGAGCCTCCTATTCCACTGTTGTAAACATCTGGCAAATGTGTGAACACTGTCATCATGTTTTGTCACAAAGATTTCCCTTCACCTTCCCTTCCCTATACACACACACACAAACACACACACACACACACACACACACACACACACACACATACACACACACAGAGCCAGGGCTTTGTTTTACAACTATTCAGAGGTTCCTGGGCTACTCAACAATGGCTAATAGCTCATTGCTTCAAAGTCAGCATGTAAGTCTCAGCCTGAGCACAGAGGAGCTGTTGTTATGGCTGCTCTGCAGTGGCATCCACTGCTCACCATGGTGGCCACAGACTGTAAGGATTTCTGTCATTCTGTTAACACAGCACACAAACACCATGTGTGCACACATCCCACAGGGGACACACACACACACACACACACACACACACACACACACACATACACACACATAGAATTCCAATAAATAGGATGAAACCAAATATGTCAATCTTTTCCAAAGTGGGGGCTGCTGGACCATGACAAAAGGTAGAATTATTTCTCTACCTTCTTGTTTTACTTGAATTCAGCTGTATTTTAGTAAGGTTGTTTTCTTTTTCCTGAGAGAGTTAATAGGAAAGAAATTGATTCCGTTCATGTCATTAGGAAGGTGTCTCTGAGACCACGCTTCATGGCTTTGCTTCTGTAGAGGGCAAAACTCCCGTCAGGAAGAACACTCCTTTCTTCTGGAATTTGATTGTTTCAGACAACACATGCTGAGTACCTACTGTGTGCAAGATCCCAGCCACATTTTTTGAGGATGTACAATTAGGGCTAAGCTAGTCTCTGCTTTCTAATAAACACAATTTAAATTGGCTGCGATAGGAAAGACAAGTTACATGTGTTCATACTTATCTTAGAAGTACGTGACTTCATAGATCCAGTCTCAGTGGAAGCCTTTTGCCACAGAGCTTTGATCCTTTCTGTAGGAATTACGGTGGCATTGCAAGGAAGGAAACTTTTTTTTTCTTTATCTTATATATCTTTTATTTTAGGATAATTCATTGTTTTGTTCTTTTTTTTCAAATTTTATTTTTTTATTGGTTGTTCACAACATTACAAAGCTCTTGACATATCATATTTCATACATTAGATTGAAGTGGGTTATGAACCCCCAATTTTACCCCAAATGCAGATTGCAGAATCACGTCGGTTACACATCCACAATTTTACATAATGCCCTATTAGTAATTGTTGTATTCTGCTACCTTTCCTATCCCCTACTATCCCCCCTCCCCTCCCCTCCCATCTTCTCTCTCTACCCCATCTACTGTAATTCATTTCTCTCCTTGTTTATTTTCCCATTCCCCTCACAACCTCTTATATGTAATTTTGTATAGCAATGAGGGTCTCCCTTCATTTCCATGCAATTTCCCTTTTCTCTCCCTTTCCCTCCCATCTCATGTCTCTGTTTAATGTTAATCTTTTCTTCCTACTCTTCCTCCCTGCTCTGTTCATAGTTGCTCTCATTATATCAAAGAAGACATTTGGTATTTGTTTTTTAGGGATTGGCTAGCTTCACTAAGCATAATCTGCTCTAGTGCCATCCATTTCCCTGCAAATTCTATGATTTTGTCATTTTTTATTGCTGCATAGTACTCCATTGTGTATAGATGCCACATTTTTTAATCCATTCATCTATTGAAGGGCATCTGGGTTGGTTCCACAGTCTAGCTATTGTGAATTGTGCTGCTATGAACATCGATGTGGCAGTATCCCTGTAGCATGCTCTTTTAAGGTCTTCAGGGAATAGTCCAAGAAGGGCAATAGCAGGGTCAAATGGTGGTTCCATTCCCAGCTTTCCCAGGAATCTCCAAACTGCTCTCCAAATTGGCCGCACCAATTTGCAGTCCCACCAGCAATGTACAAGTGTACCCTTTTCTCCACATCCTCGCCAGCACTTGTTGTTGTTTGACTTCATAGTGGCTGCCAATCTTACTGGAGTGAGATGGTATCTTAGGGTGGTATTGATTTGCATTTCTCTGACTGCTAGAGATGGTGAGCATTTTTTCATGTACTTGTTGATTGATTGTATATCCTCCTCTGAGAAGTGTCTGTTCAGGTCCTTGGCCCATTTGTTGATTGGGTTATTTGTTATCTTATTGTCTAATTTTTTGAGTTCTTTGTATACTCTGGATATTAGGGCTCTATCTGAAGTGTGAGGAGTAAAAATTTGTTCCCATGATGTAGGCTCCCTATTTACCTCTCTTATTGTTTCTCTTGCTGAGAAAAAACTTTTTAGTTTAAGGAAGTCCCAGTTGTTGATTCTTGTTATTAACTCTTGTGCTATGGGTGTCCTACTAAGGAATTTGGAGCCCGACCCCACAATATGTAGATCGGAGCCAACTTTTTCTTCTATCAGACGCAGAGTCTCTGATTTGATATCTAGCTCCTTGATCCATTTTGAGTTAACTTTTGTGCATGGTGAGAGAAAGGGATTCAGTTTCATTTTGTTGCATATGGATTTCCAGTTTTCCCAACACCATTTGTTGAAGATGCTATCCTTCTTCCATTGTATGCTTTTAGCTCCTTTATCAAATATAAGATAGTTGTAACTTTGTGGATTAGTCTCTGTGTCCTCTATTCTATACCATTGGTCCACCTGCCTGTTTTGGTACCAGTACCATGCTGTTTTTGTCACTATTGCTCTGTAATATAGTTTGAAATCTGGTATCGCTATACCGCCTGATTCTCACTTCCTGCTTAGAATTGCTTTTGCTATTCTGGGTCTTTTATTTTTCTATATGAATTTCATGATTGCTTTATCTATTTCTACAAGAAAAGCCGTTGGGATTTTGATTGGCATCAAATTAAGCCTATAGAGAACTTTTGGTAATATCACCATTTTGATAATGTTAGTTCTGCCTATCCATGAACAGGGTATATTTTTCCATCTTCTAAGATCTTCTTCTACTTCTCTCTGTAGGGTTCTGTAGTTTTCATTGTATAAGTCTTTCACCTCTTTTGTTAGGTTGATTCCCAAGTATTTTATTTTTTTTGAGGATATTGTGAATGGAGTGTTTTTCCTCATTTCCGTTTCAGAAGTTTTGTTGCTGATATACAGAAATGCCTTTGATTTATGCGTGTTGATTTTATATCCTGCCACTTTGCTGAATTCATTTATTAGTTCTAGTAGTTTCTTTGTAGACCCTTTTGGGTCTTCTAGGTATAGAATCATGTCATCTGCAAATAGTGATAATTTAAGTTATTCTTTTCCTATTTTTATGCCTTTAATTTCTTTTGTCTGTCTAATTGCTCTGGCCAGTGTTTCGAGAACTATATTGAATAGAAGTGGTGATAGAGGGCATCCCTGTCTTGTAAGGAAACTTTTTTTCCATATTTTGTAAACTCATACAGAATGCAGCCCTCAGGCACAGTGATTATAGTGAGTTCGTGTTAATTAATTAAGCCTATTTCAGCCCAGAAGCAGAGCTGGGGAGGGCTTGGAGTTCTATCCCTGCATCCTGCAGAGGTCTGGGCACCACAACAGAGCTGTTCTTCTGCCTACCTTTGCCTTCAGCCCCCCCCCCCCCCTTGGCATTGGTACTTAATTGCCTCCCCACTGGGTGAGTCTGAACCTGTTTGCTGAGTCTCCTTGGCAGGTATGTAACCAAATGTCCCTGGGCCTCGCCAGCCTGTGGGGGCCAATTAGATCACATTTCCACTCAGTTTTCTAGCTGACTGCTCCACCTGTGTAACTCTGGCCCTTTCTCCACAGGATGAATGGAGTATGCTCAGAAACATAGTGGCCTTTGGATGTTCTTGGCTGGTTGGCCATTTGAAACTGCCACTCTTGGTGCATGTGTCCCAGTTCCTCTCCTCAGGGCCCAAGTCTCTTCCTCCTGGTTCAGGTATCTGAGCTGCTTGTTGACCTCCATGAGCTTTCAGGAGTTGAGGTCACACAGAAAACTCTAGTGACCTGGAGGATGCTTTTGGCAGACTGGACTTTGGCATGGTTCAGATCAGAGCAGCAGGACATCTCATGAAAATCTTCCATACGATACTTCTCTCATTCAGGTCTTGCCTTCCAGTGTCACAAAGCTGGCTTTTGGCCTCTGCTCCACCCCCATAGTGCCAAAGAGCTTGTGTTCCCTACATTCCTTCTTATGCTACAGTCACACCCCATTCCTTGCAGGGCTACGGAGTCACCCTCACTGAACCCTGTGTCAGGGTCTATAGTTTAGTCCCAAAGCTGCTCTGCTTGTGCCTGAGTACAAGCATCTCTTATATCAACAGCCCCTCAATTTCTGCCTCTGGCTTCACTCCCAGCAGGGCCCCAGCCAGGCCGGGCCTCAGCACATCATCCTGCACCATCTGCCTCCCTTCTCCTTGGTGTCCAGCCCCACTCGTTAAACTCCTCCTCATCCCTACATCTGAAAAACAAGATGATGCAGCTCAACCACACAAGTAAACACGCAGAGGCTGGGGATGGGGCTTGTTCTCCTGAGTCAATCTTGGGCTCAGCTGGCGCTGCTACAGGAAAAGTGCCACACCTTTGAGAAGTGTACTCCTTTTTCTGGCATTAGGCAGAAAGCAGCTTACAGTTCTTGGCAGCAAAGCCCTTGATTCCTTTTCCTTATTTCCCCCACACTATTTCTCATGAGAATCAAAAGGGATAACAGTGGAAGTTATACCTAAGTTGCAGGTAGTCATTTCCGTTTAGAATACTGTTAAAACTTCACCTGCTGTTGGTGCTCAGTAGACACCATTACTGGATGACTATGGGCTATGATGTCTTTATTTATTTATCTAGACAACTGTTAGGGAATATTTATTAGCCCATCTACTATGTGACAGACAATTTCTGTTATACACACTGGAAATACAGGGAGGGGTAAGAGAAATGAGAAAGATGAATAGAGAGATATCCTAACCGGCAAAGATGAATAGTAAGTAAATTTGTTAAAAAATATATATAAGAAAATACCAGATTGTGATAATAGCTCTGCAGAGAATTGATTTAGGGTGATGTAATGTGGGATGACTAGGTGGTTGTTAGAGCAGGACACTAGGTAAGGCTTCCCTTGGAGGTGATAAGTCAAGATAAGATTGAAGGACATCCATGCAAGGATCAGAAGAAAAAAAAATTCCAGGCAGAGGAATGGCAAGGGGCAAGGGGGCTGGGTGAGTCCGATGTTGGCGGGGGGAGCTAAAAGTGGGGGGTTTAGTCTCACCAGCAAAGGGGACCCAGGTAATGTAGGGCTCTGCCCCCAAGGAGGCTCTTTGTTTTTTTCCTAAGCACAGTGGGAAGTGATTAGAGTTTGAAATGGGCACAGCATGAATTGGTTTAGGTACTAAAAAGACAACTTAGGTTGCTTTGGAAGGAATGAGTTTCAGTGACTCAAGAGAGACAGCAGGGAGACCAGACAGGAGTCTGATTTAGTAGAACACAGGGAACAATAGGGATGGGGCCAGAGCGTCCGTGTCCAACTTGGAAAGCTTATGGACAAGTTTGGGGTCTTTGTAGGCGGAACGGACAGGACTTGCTGATTGAATTCATGTAGAGCATGAGGAAATGAGAGGACTTCAGGATTCTTGGAAGACAAGAATGGAAGCCAGGAGCCTCCTGCCAGCTCAGATGTGGGTGATCTGGACCAAGTGGTTGCAGAAGTTTTGAACGGTGACTTATTCTCCAAGAGTGGAAAAGGTCACTTACCTCCTCATAGCTCACATATACAGGTAATAAAGAAAAATTGGGGAGAAACTGCTAGAGGAATCAATTGATTTCAGGTATTTTAAAATACAGCTTTTGAAAGCAAACCATAGCCAATTCCATAAGTTAGAAAGTCAAATAACTTTCAACTAGCCCAAGGCAGGTATAGTGCATGCAAATGGCCCAAAGTTCTGTTTATGCACTGAAATATCCATGGCAGCAAAGGGAGTGGGAACATTCTGGAGCTGGGCAGGGCTTGGGAACCTCTGATAACAGTCTTCATATTGGAATTCAATTTGTTTTATGTAAAGGTAGACTGAATGCCTGTTCTCATGCAAACCGCCTGCCAGACTCCACGGTAACATTCTGCCTTTGCCAATTTTCACTGTGTCCCTCTGTTTGCCAACTTCACAAACTGGGTGAAAATCTGAAAAACCCAGGAAAAGAGTGATAGTGTGAAAGAAGAACCCTCTTGGGAATTCAAGGAACTTAGACAGATCCCTGAGTTTTATCATCCAAGTTAGTTTTTAATTAAAGACAATAGCTGTTCCTTACAGGTTCTTATTGACAAATAAGAAGGTCAGTGTGACTCAAGCTTAGGAAATGATCATCTTTCCCAGAACTGGGAGTCTCCAGGACTAGACAGACATGGGAGCATTTTCTTTTTCAAGGTATACGACTTTCTCCTAATTCTCTCTTAGTCACACAGTTACTCATTACCTCGAAGGGCATTAAGGGTTTATTCATGGTCACCGTACATTTTGTGCTACTTTGTCAAACCAGGAAAAATGCAGATGGCTGAGTCATAGTTTTCAATTAGTTTTTCAATTTCACCTGAAGCTAAGTTTTTCTATATCCATACCAATTTTATTGCTTTGGACGTTGCTCTGATCATATACTTTGCAGGATAATTCAGTCTTTTGCTTGAGGATATTAATAATATGCACTGTAACAGAGCTGTTTTCTTCTTCTTCTTCTTTACCTCTGGGAGAACTATTCTATACAGCTTTCAAATCTGAAATTTATTTAATTCAACAGATCTTACACACCTATTATAAATCCAGCCCCATCATACAGAATAAGTATATTCATGCACTTAGTCAATAAAATATTTCAAGTACTACAGACCCATAAAGCATTATAGATCCAAGAGCCCTGTCTTCAGTGAATCTTTGTCTAGCTGGGTAAAGAACACATGAACTAGCTCAATGACAATGCCAGGTGAAATGTGAGGTGACCTCAAATGAGAGGCATAAACAGTATGTGGTTGGAAGTCAAAGACTATTTCCTGCCTGAAATTGTCAGCTCTCCAACCTCAGCTAAATGACTCTTGATGGCAGACAAGATTTGAATGGGAGAGACCAAGAAACAAGGCACCTGGGAAGGAGGACAACCTTCATAAACACCCTCAGATGTGTTAAGTGCCTGTGCAGCAGAGAGGGGTCTACTTGGTGAGAGGGTTTGGTGAGGACACATGGAAAAAACAGACTAACACAAATGGTGTCACTTGCTAGTGTAGAAACAATATCCATTTCAGGCAATTATGCCTCAGCTCACACTTAGTTTGTGTGCAATTGTGAAGGAACTTAGTCACAAAATAATCTTTCTTACCAATATTTGCATGAGTCAGACTGGAGCCAAAAAAGTTGGTAAGTCATTTAATTAAAGAAGTGATAACTCACTCCCCAGGGAATAGGAAGACAAATTGGGAATGACTAATACTGATTGAAGTTATTGGAGTACAGAAAAGGTAGGATCACCAAATGGTAATGAATTTATCTACTGGTCCTGGGTATGAATTTCCTCCATTGCAGAGGAGCAACTTCAAAGAAATTAACTCTTCATTTCGGGGATTAAAAATAATCTCAATAATCAGGAGATTCAATGGATTTAACATCAAAATGACAATACTAGAGAATGTCCAATTCTGCAGTTAGCTGGCCATTAGTTTGGTACATGTGTGACCTATAGGTAAGGAATCATATATCCTCGGTTTCTTCATCTTTAAAAACACTTACCTAAACGTCTCAGAAATTGAAAGATAAGATTTGCTCACTCTCCCTCTCTCTTTGCCATGATTTCAAAGCCATGATTTCACATCCTGCTTTCAAAGCCCTGATTGGCTCTGTAACCACCACCTGTGTGACTACACAAAATACTTAATTCCATAAGCCTCAGTTTCTTTTCCATTAAAATCTGGATTAGAACACCATTTGGCAAAGCTGTTATAAGGATTAAAACAGATGTATGTGCAAAATGCTTCGCCCAGATGCTGACATTCAATGACATATGCTGTTTTTCTTTTTATTAAATCTGTATAGTTACTTATAGTTTATAAAAACATTTCCATAAATTTCACAAGAGCCTCTTAAGATAGATATAATTATTACTAATTTTAGAGGTGAGAAAACTGAGACCAAGGAATGCCCAGGAAATACCACAGTCGGAGACCACTGGGGGTAGTATCTAGGGTCCATTTCAATGGATTTACCCTCTACTCTACTTTTTAGTGGGACGTTCAAAACTAAAATAAAACAGATTGTTCTTATATATAGCACACAGTAAGCCCTCAATAAATGTGGTTCTCTTCTGAATTCCACAGAGTAGCTAGTGAGAATCTAGGCAAAAGTAGTAAATTGATCAACAATTCCTTGAGTTGGTACTTCTGTGTGTCCAAGAGGGGAGTCACTCCCCCTCAGAGCTGTTGAGCCCATGACAGGTGGCTAGTGCAAATGTCCATGCACAGAAGGATAAAATAAATGCTGGATTTTAAAGACTTAATGTGATACAAAAGAATGTAAAGTAGCTCATAAGTGATTTTTAAAAACTGATTAATTATGAAATGAAAATATTTTGAGTAAGTGCAATTAAATATTTCACCTGTTTCTTTTTACTTCCTTATAATGCGACTTCTAGAAAAATTTCAGTTGTGTTGGTAGTTCATTTCATGCCTTGTATTTCTATTGGACAGAGCTGCTCTGCCTTGTCCTTCATCTATACAAAGATACTCCTTGGCTTCCGGTCCCTCCTCACAGGACTCTGAGAGCTCCTGTCTGGAGGGCAACGTTCTGCTCACATGCTACATGCCAGCTTCTTGCTCTGCAGAAAGCTTCCATTCAGAAAAAGTACTTAAAAGGCAGATTAATATATCTGGGTTCGGGAGAGAAATGAAGGCAAGGATTGCTATTTCTGATGCCTGCAGAGCAAGAGGATACCATGAAGTAGACTAGGTGTAGGTGGCAATAGGAAGTGGTAGCGACTGAGGCAAACTGAAACATGCTTCACCCAAAGGGCAGAGACACACCACCCATCTCTAACTTCCAGCACATCAGAATTTGGTTCTAAAGTGCCAGAACTTTGATTTTTCAAGGAGAGCCAGAAATCAACTTTATTCTGTATTTTTCCTGGTATTTATTTATTTATTTGTTTGTTTATTTATTTTAGTTTTTTTTAATACACGACAGCAGAATGCATTACAATTCTTATTACACATACAGAGTACAATTTTTCACATCTTTGTATATAGAGTATGTTCACACCAATTCATGCCTTTATACATCTACTTTTTTCCCCCTGATTTTTAGATTTGCGATAAAATTGTAAAAGGTGTGAAAAATTGGCCTGAGGGTTCTAACTGGCCTACTAAGACTGGGTTTCCTATCAAGGCCCACCTGGAGAGATGTGTGGTAGATGGCCAGGCAGTGCTTGGCTCTTGACATTTTTGAGCTGGAAAAGTTTCCTCTTTTTAATGGACTAGATAGAGGCCCAGAGAGGGAAAATGGCTCCTTTAGTTATAGTATCTCTTGCCCTGGATGACAATGGCAGGCTCCTATTCTCTGTGACTAATCCTTTAAAACAACAGACAGTATCCCCTGTGTGTGCCCCAGGTTTGCCTCTGGAAAGAGAGCTGAAACCCTCTGCCAGGTGAGGTGAGTGGGTCTCAGAGAAAAAACACTGCACCCTTACTGGTCTCTGGAGAGGAAGGGAAATGGCCCCAGTGGTTGATGTCCCTCATGAAGCTCTCTCACGTCCTAGCATGTATTCTACAAGGACATTCACTATTCACCCAGAGTGAACTTAAATCCCCATATAACCCAGATGGAGAAAAATAGTCATAGTGATGAATGCGCCTGTTATTTATAGGCAGGTATGCATTTCAGAGACCTGAGTCAGGCCCCAGGGGGAGAGAGTTTCCTTATTCTGCAGTTAGCTGGGGAAGATTTTGATCTGGGTCATGCTCTAAATGCATGTTCCCTCTTCCTAGTTCTAAAATGCACAAGGTCTAGCCCAGGCTATAGGGAAAAAAGAAAAAAAAAAAGGTAGCTATGAAATGCAGCATTCACTCAACACAGTATTTGTTCTTTCTGCCTCTCCTTATGCAAATACACCTTTGGAGCTCTTAGGATTTAAGCTGCCTACTTATGTTATTGATAATGATTCCAAAACAAATATCAGATGCTGAGTGATTTCTACCTTACTTGCTTCCACCCTGGGACTTTCCTAGGTGAGGTCAGAGGATGGAGATTTCCCCAGTTATTCAGGTTATCAGAACATTGCAAAGCTGTCCAGAATTTTGATAATTTAAAATACCATAGTGTCTAGGGCTTTTAAGTCTTAAAAACAACTTCATTTCTGTGATGCTGTTTGTTCTTCTTAAGTGTAATGATGTTGGAAGAACAGGGATATTATTGTCCACATTTGAAAGATGAGGAAGTGGAGTCCTGAGAGGCTGGCTCTGTGACTCACCCAGATGATAGGAGAAGGACGTCTCCTGTCTCTAAGCAGTTTTCTCTCTATTATATCTGAAACAATGTGGACGTAGGAAATCTTTAGCTCACATTCCTAAGCCGAGTTGAACTCATAACATAATATGATACTGCGTTGCCTTATTTATTCTGTGTAAAATATATCTTTGTACTTAAATTGATCAAATTCCCTGATCTAAGTCTTCAAGATTATTTATAATGTTACTTTTTAAAAATTTAAGCAGACAAAAACAAAACAAACACGAGGACTATTGCATTTTCCACAATTTCTGATATCCTCGAATGACATGGGATTCTTTCCTCTCTTATAGGAAATCCACAGGAGAAACTGCATCCTTCCAAAGAGGAGCAGCTAAACAGGTGGTCTTTTCAGGTTCTCTTCCTGTGATCCTTTTTCTATTTTAAGTTAAAAAAAAAAAAGAAGTCAAGATGTCGGGCGCAGGCGCTCACCTATAATCCAGGCAACTTGGGGGGCTGAGACAGTAGGATTGCCAATTCAAAGCCAGCCTCAGCAACTTAGCAAAGCCCTGAGCAACTTAATGAGACCCTATCTCAAAATAAAAATAAAAAGGGCTGGGGATGTGGCTCACTGGTCAAGTGCCCTGGGTTCAATTCCTGGCGATAGATAGATAGAGAGATTGATAGATAGATATAGAGATATACAGATATATAAAGTAAAAATGAGAGAAAATTTTACAATGGCCACAGAGCTCAAGAAAGTTGTGGAAGAAGCATCAACTGAGAGAGAGAGAAGGCAGAGGTAAGTTAAGAAGTATGTATCAAGCAAAGGAGAAGGGGAATGGCAAAGAAGAGATCAAAGACAGGTCAAGAGAGGGAAAGAACTGGGGTAAGAGTCACCAAATTACAACCCAGACTTCTGGCTTTTCTTGGAAAATCTGAAGTTTCTCTTCACTATCTTCAAATGCTTCTCTGAAGCGTGGTCACCAAGGTAGGTAAAAATACATCTTCCAATTCAATTTATATTTTGTTTGATATTCATAAATCAGGATATTAAATATTCTTTTCTATAGTTTTGATCTTAGGTTTATCTTAAATTTATCTTCAGTTTCATTATTCTGAAGTTCACTTTTGTGGCCCAGCCTGAAAAACTCTCTCTCTCATTTATTATGCAAATTGTATAAGATAATGTGTTGAACTAAAAATGAGTTTTAAGAACATAACCCATCTGTTGCCTGGAGGCTGCTGGTAAGTACAGTGACAACCCTGGAGCGAGCTGTGAATGTAGGTTATCATTTCAGAGCTCCCTGAAGAAATAGCAAAAGACAAAGAGAGTTCAATGTCAACCAGATTCATTCATCACCCATGCAAAGCACGGGAGGTATCTGGAGTTTCTAAAGAAGAAGTCTCAGATGAATTCTTACACCCTCATGCGTGTAACATACCTCTTGTTTGGCATATTTTCTTGTGTGTTATTTTTAACAGATCAAGTTATAAATAATTGTTTACAAGTCACCATACCACCCACAATTTATGTGCTTTGTTGCTTAAAACAAATCCTCTATAATCAATTTTTTTAAGTGTCCCTAGGCCTTGTGACAACTGCTCTACAATGAAATATCCTTCAGTTATTCTGTCCATTTCTATGGGACCCCACCACACCTGGCACTGTTGCAAGTGGCAGGAATGTAGCTTATAACCTGAGGCGGGGAGACAGACAATAAAATTTGAAAAGTAAAATATACGAGGCAATTGTGCGACCCCTGAGATCCGGGCTGACTGATTCCTGTGGTCTGCCCCCCGCTACAGAAGGCGGGACACCGCAGAGAAGCGATTAATTAGCAAGCAGGGAGGAAAGTGGCTGCGATTTGGTGGATCCCCGCCATCCAAGCCCGCACTGACCCCCGGGCTGAGTACGGGATTTCAGACGGGGAAGGAAGTGATACAGTCCTATCCCACACAACGGAAACTCCACCAAGGCAATCAGCGGCCACCATCTTGGAGAGCTGAAGTATCCACCGCCACTCTCCGACAGACTGCAACAATAAAACAGGTCTGTGTCACTCAGCCCATCCCCCATACATCGGGGAATTCGCATAAAATCTCTCCTAGGCTATCCGGGGGAGGGAGTATCAGAGTGAGCCTGCATAAAGACTAGGGGAAAACTAGAGACACCTGACCTTCAACTCCCCCTCCCATCAGCAGCCAAAACGAAACCTGTCTAGCCAGCGCTGGGAGAGGGGCAAGCAGAAAAAATCAAAACGATAGAGTGCCAGGGATCCCAATAGCCAATTGTGCGACCCCGGAGATCCGGGCTGACTGATTCGCCCGGCCTTCCCCGAGGCTACAGAAGGTGGGGCGCCGCAGAGAAGCGATTAGCAAGCAGGGAGAAAAGTGGCTGGGATTGTGTGGAATCCTGCCGGATGAGCCCGCACTGACCACCGGGCTGAGTACGGGATTTCAGAGGGGGAAGGAAGCGGTACAGTTCTATCCCCCACAAAACAATAGAGTGCCGGGGTTCCCAATAGACACCCTCCACACCCAACAAACGGCAGGCCCAGAGTACATTTTGAACTGCCGAGAGCCATCACTCAGGGGAAATCTGGTCTAGCAGGAGAAACCAAGACTAGCAGGAGAAACCAGGGGACTAGAGGCCAGGCCCTCGCAACTGGGCGGCTGGAAACCGCAGGCCCGCCAGCGACAGTTCACCCACTGCCCGTGTAACTGGGCGGTAGGAGAACGCCCACCGCCGGCTACTGACCGCAGGACTGGGTGCCCGCGCGACTGGGCGGCTGGAGTCCACACCCCCCTGCCGGCGACCGATCACCCGCCCGCTTCCTGAGATACTGGGCGGCTGGAGACTGCCCGCCTGTCTCGACGGGGAGCTGAAACCAAACAGAGACAGTCCAGTCACACAGCCCCATTAGGACACCCCAGCAAGGAGCCTGGGGCCCGTCATATCAGAGTAGTGACGTCACTGGAGCTCGGCCGTCGGAATTCCTTCCCAGCAGAATCCACGTTAGCAGGCACAGTTTAACAACACAAAGAAGAAACAACAGAGTTATACAGAACCAAAACAAATCTATGGAAGAGAGCAGAAACACGACAATCAAATAGAGCTGGAAAGTAACGTGGACAACATGAGAAAACAAGGGAAAAAAGGAGTACAAACAATGCAGGACAACTTAATTCTACAGGAGGACATAGAAACATCAGAAGCAGGGATAGGGAATGAACTCAAGGCCTACCTAACTCGAATGGAAAGGAATATTAGGGAAGACATGAGACAGCAAGTCCAAGCAATAAAAGTATATTTTGAAAATGAATTAAACAAACAAATTCAAATGGCAAAGAACGAGCTCTACCAGGAGATAGAGATCTTAAAAAAAATCAAACAATAATCCTAGAATTGCAGGAAAATATAAACTCAAACGAGAATATTACAAACAGACTTGATCAAGTAGAAGTCAGAACATCAGATAATGAAGACAAGGTTTATCAACTTGAAAAGAATATAGTCAACACAGAAAAGATGCTTAAATCCCACAAGCAATCTATTCAAGAGATATGGGATGTCACAAAAAAACCAAATTTGAGGGTCATTGGGATAGAAGAAGGCACAGAGACTCAAACCAAAGGAATGGACAGCATATTAAATGAAATACTTCTAGAAAACTTCCCAGAGATGAAAGATGGAATGGATGGCCAAATCCTGGAAGCCCACAGGACCCCAAACATTCAAAACCATAACAGACCAACTCCAAGACATATAATTATGAAGAGAGCCAACGTACAGAACAAGGAGAGAATATTAAAAGCTACGAGAGAAAGGAGGCAGATTACATTCAGGGGTAAACCAATTAGGTTAACGACTGATTTTTCATCACAGACTTTGAAAGCGAGAAGATCCTGGAACAATGTATTTCAAACGCTGAAAAATAATGGATTCCAACCAAGAATACTGTATCCAGCAAAATTAATCTTCAGATTTGACAATGAAATTAAAATCTTTCACGATAAACAAAAGCTAAAAGAATTTGCAGCAAGAAAACCAGCACTGCAAAGCATTTTGAGCAAAATACTACAAGAAGAGGAATTGAAAAATAGTGCCCAAAACTAACAGCAGGAGGTATCTCAGTAAAGGGGGAGGAAAATAACCAAAAAGTAAAACCAGCCAAACTAAAATAAATAAATAAAGAAGCAGGACTGGAAGTACAAATCATCTCAATTGTAACCTTAAATGTTAGTGGCCTAAACTCACCAATCAAGAGACATAGGCTAGTAACCTGGATAAAAAAAAAACAAATCCAACAATATGCTGCCTTCAAGAGACTCATATGATAGGAAAATACATACACAGGCTGAAGGTAAAAGGTTGGGAAAAATCATACCACTCACATGGCCCTCGGAAGCAAGCAGGAGTGGCCATACTCATATCGAATAAAATCAACTTTAAATCTAAGTTAATCAAGAAGGATAAAGAAGGACACTATATACTGTTAAAAGGAACCATCCACCAACAAGACATAACAATTATCAATTTGTATGCACCAAACAATGGAGCTGCAACGTTCATAAAACAAACTCTCCTCAAGTTCAAGAGTCAAATAGACCACAACACAATAATTATGGGTGACTTCAACACACCGCTCTCAACATTAGACAGATCCTCTAGACAAAAACTGAACAAAGAAACTATAGAACTCAACAGCACAATCAATAACCTAGACTTAACCGACATATATAGAATATATCAACCATCGTCAAGTGGATACATGTTCTTCTCAGCAGCACATGGATCCTACTCAAAGATAGACCATATATTATGCCATAAGGCAACTCTTAGTAAGTATAAAGGCGTGGAGATAATACCATGCACCATATCTGATCACAGTGGAATGAAATTGGAAATCAATGATAAAAGAAGGAAGGAAAAATCCTACATCACATGGAAAATGAACAATATGTTACTGAATGATCAATGGGTTACAGAAGACATAAAGGAGGAGATGAAAAAATTCTTAGAGACAAATGATAATACAGACACAACATACCGGAATCTATGGGACACAATGAAAGCAGTTTTAAGAGGGAAATTCATTTCTTGGAGTTCTTTCCTCAAAAAAAGAAAAAACCAAAAAATAAATGAACTCACACTACACCTCAAAAACCTAGAAAAGGAAGAGCAAAACAACAGCAAATGTAGTAGAAGACAAGAAATAATTAAAATTAGAGCAGAAATCAATGAAATTGAAACAAAAAAAACCATTGAAAAAATTGATAAAACTAAAAGTTGGTTCTTTGAAAAAATAAATAAGATAGGCCCTTAGCCATGCTAACAAAGAGAAGAAGAGAGAGAACTCAAATTACCAACATACGGGATGAAAAAGGCAATATCACAACAGATACTACAGAAATACAGAAGATAATTAGAAAGTATTTTGAAACCCTATATTCCAATAAAATAGAAGATAGTGAAGATATCAATAAATTTCTTAAGGCATATGATCTGCCCAGATTGAGACAGGAAGACACACACAATTTAAACAGACCAATAACAAAGGAAGAAATAGAAGAAGCCATTAAAAGACTACCAACCAAGAAAAGCCCTGGACCGGATGGGTATACAGCAGAGTTCTACAAAACCTTCAAAGAAGAATTAATACCAATACTTTTCAAGCTATTTCAAGAAATAGAAAAAGAAGGAGCTCTTCCAAATTCATTCTATGAGGCCAACATCACTCTGATCCCCAAACCAGACAAAGACACTTCAAAGAAAGAAAACTACAGACCAATATCTCTAATGAACTTGGATGCAAAAATTCTCAATAAAATTCTGGCAAATCGAATACAAAAACATATCAAAAAACTTGTGCACCATGATCAAGTAGGATTCATCCCTGGGATGCAAGGCTGGTTCAATATACAGAAATCAATAAATGCTGTTCACCACATCAATAGACTTAAAGACAAGAACCATATGATAATCTCGATAGATGCAGAGAAAGCATTTGACAAAGTACAGCATCCCTTTATGTTCAAAACACTAGAAAAACTAGGGATAACAGGAACTTACCTCAACATTGTTAAAGCTATATATGCTAAACCTCAGGCTAGCATCATCCTAAACGGAGAAAAACTGAAGGCATTCCCTCTAAAATCTGGAACAAGTCAGGGATGCCCTCTATCACCACTTCTATTCAATTTAGTTCTCGAAGTACTAGCCAGAGCAATTAGACAGACAAAAGAAATTAAAGGCATAAAAATAGGAAAAAGAAGAACTTAAATTATCACTATTTGCGGATGACATGATAATATACTTAACAGACCCAAAAGGGTCTACAAAGAAGCTGCTAGAGTTAATAAATGAATTCAGCAAAGTGGCAGGTTATAAAATCAACACGCATAAATCAAAGGCATTCCTGTATATCAGCAACAAAACCTCTGAAATGGAAATAAGGAAAACCACTCCATTCACAATATCCTCAAAGAAAATAAGATACTTGGGAATCAACCTAACAAAAGAGGTGAAAGATTTATACAATGAAAACTACAGAACCCTAAAGAGAGAAGTAGAAGAAGATCTCAGAAGATGGAAAAATGTACCCTGTTCATGGATAGGCAGAACTAACATCATCAAAATGGCGATATTACCCAAAGTTCTCTACAGGTTTAATGCGATGCCAATCAAAATCCCAACGGCATTTCTTGTAGAAATAGATAAAGCAATCATGAAATTCATATGGAAAAACAAAAGACCCAGAATAGCAAAAGCAATTCTAAGAAGGAAGTGTGAATCTGGAGGTATAGCGATACCAGAGGTCAAACTGTACTACAAAGCAATAGTAACAAAAACAGCATGGTACTGGTACCAAAACAGGCGGGTGGACCAATGGTACAGAATAGAGGACACAGAGACTAATCAACAAAGTTACAACTATCTTATATTTGATAAAGAGGCTAAAAGCCTGCAATGGAGGAAGGATAGCATCTTCAACAAATGGTGCTGGAAAAATTGGAAATCCATATGCAACAAAATGAAATTGAATCCCTTTCTCTCGCCATCCACAAAAGTTAACTCAAAATGGATCAAGGAGCTAGATATCAAATCAGAGACTCTGCGTCTGATAGAAGAAAAAGTTGGCTCCGATCTACATATAGTGGGGTCGGGCTCCAAATTCCTTAATAGGACGCCCATAGCCCAAGATTTAATAACAAGAATCAACAAATGGGACTTACTTAAACTAAAAAGTTTTTTCTCAGCAAGGGAAACAATAAAAGAGGTAAATAGAGAGCCTACATCCTGGGAACAAATTTTTACCCCTCACACCTCAGATAGAGCCCTAATATCCAGAATGTACAAAGAACTCAAAAAATTAGACAATACGATAACAAATAACCCAATCAACAAATGGGCCAAGGACCTGAACAGACACTTCTCAGAGGAGGACATACAATCAATCAACAAGTACATGAAAAAATGCTCACCATCTCTAGCAATCAGAGAAATGCAAATCAAAACCACCCTAAGATACCATCTCACTCCAGTAAGATTGGCAGCCATTATGAAGTCAAACAACAATAAGTGTTGGCGGGGATGTGGGGAAAAGGGTATACTTGTACACTGCTGGTGGGACTGCAAAATGGTGAGGCCAATTTGGAAAGCAGTATGGAGATTCTTGGAAAAGCTGGGAATGGATCCACCATTTGACCCAGCTATCGCCCTTCTTGGACTATTCCCTGAGGACCTTGAAAGAGCGCACTATAGGGATACGGCCACATCAATGATTATAGCGGCACAATTCACAATAGCTAGACTGTGGAACCAACCTAGATGCCCTTCAATAGATGAATGGATAAAAAAAAAATGTGGCATCTATACACAATGGAGTATTATGCAGCACTAAGAAATGACAAAATCATAGAATTTGCAGGGAAATGGATGTCATTAGAGCAGATTATGCTAAGTGAAGCTAGCCAAGCCCTAAAAAACAAATACCAAATGTCTTCTTTGATATAAAGAGAGCAACTAAGAACAGAACAGGGAGGAAGAGCATGAGGAAAAGACTAACAGTAAACAAAGACGAATGGGGGGGAGTGAAAAGGAGAGAGAAGGGAAAGCATATGGAAATGGTAGGAGACCTTCAATGATACACAAAATTATAAGAGGTTATGAGGGGCAAGGGGGAGGGGGGAAAAAGGGGAGAGAACTGAACAACAGCAGGGGAGGTAGAGAGGGAAGATGGGAGGGGAGGGGAGGGGAGGGGGGATAGTAGGGGATAGGAAAGGTAGCAGAATACAACAGTCATTAATATGCCATTATGTAATAATGTGAGTATGTAACAGATGTGATTCTGCAATCTGTATTTGGGGTAAAAATGGGAGTTCAAAACCCAATTGAGTCTAATGTATGAAAGATGATATATCATGAGCTCTGTAATGTTTTGAACAATCAATAAAAAACAAACAAACAAAAAAAAATTGTGAGAACTCAAAAAAAAAAAAAAGAAAAGTAAAGTAAAATATACTTCACTTTAGGTAATAAAAGTGTTAAGGGGAAAAGAAAGAAAGCAGAGAAGGGAGGTAGGAACCGTCAAGGAGGTGGAGTGGCTGCTAAAGCCCTCACTGAGAGGTGGTATTACAGTGCAGACCAGAAGGCAATGATGTCTCAGCCAGATGGTTACCTGAAGTGAAGGTTCAAGGCCGAAAGACAGCAGGTACAAAGGACCTAAGACAGGACCATGCTCATGCTCCAAGAAAGGAGGCCAATGAGGCTGGAAGAGTGAGAGGAAGATAGTTCAATTAAACCTGAGGCATAATATTTAATATGTGCCCTGTGTGGAAAGAAGAAAAGAATCCAGTCCAACCATCTGACAATATACTCCCATCACATAGAATTAGTCTTCAGCTTTCCTCATTACCATGTGGATGACTCATCCTAATGAATCCATCTTCCCCAAAGCCCGGATCCCAATGACCGTCTCCTCTTTGGCATGGATTACGTGTATTTCTCATTGTCGTGCACAGTGTCTTATTGTTGTGCACATTAGCTTATAGAAATAATTGGGATAGAACAAGATTTCCTTCATCCCCTGTACTCTACTCCCTCTCCTCTTAGCTTAAACCCTCAGGATTAAGGTTAAACTTCTTTGGGTTATTGGAAAAGCCCTGATCTCTTGTTCTGCCTCTAGTGTTTATAACTTGTTGCCATCCTATACACCTGTACCAGCCAAGAGCTTAAGAGTTCCCCTGGGGTCCCCCAGGTGCTATCTGAGAAGGCAGGAGGATACAAGTGGTTGGGGTTCTGAACTCCTATCCCAACTTCAGCCAGAATATCCCTGTCTATCGAATTAAGTACCATGCCTCAATGTAGAGTTTCTTTCTACCTCCACGGTTAATGAACCACTATGCTGAAACAACAGTTCATACTGTATCACTCCATCATCTTTGCCAGGGAACGAAAGCCTAAACTCCCATTACACTAGAGTAACACCCAAGTTCCCACACAGCCCCTTCAGGAACACTGTGGCCTCTCTCACTTCCTTCCTATCCTCTCCTTCACACCCTGGGGGGGGGGCACCCCATGCTGGCCACGCCCACCTCCTTGCTCCAGGACCCCCCACTGCCTCAGGTTCTTGCACAGACCACACCTGACCCTTCTGCTTGTTTGCTTGCCCAAGGCCCTCATTTCATCCAGGAATTCATCCAGATTTCTGTTTGGTGTCATTTCCTTCTAGCCATCCCTGGCCCCCATCTAAAATAGCACCACATTCAACCCATTTTTCATGCCTGTGTTCTAGAGCTCATTGCTACCTGATATCATATTACATGTTTGTTGATTGTTTCTCTCCACACTAGGGTTATAAACTCTCAGAATGAAAACAGCGGTCTATTTTGTCACTGTTCTGTATCCAAGTATCCAGTAGAGCTTCTGGCATGCAGTAGGAGCTCATTAAATATTTACTGAATGAATGAGCAGAGTGTGGGTGTGGCCTTCAGGAGTGTCCACAAACTTGCCTAGACAAGACCCTCCAGCCCTAACTCAAACTGTCCCTGCCCCCTCCCCAGCCACCCTCACCAGATTCATAGCTCATCTGTCCCCAGTGCCGGCTTAGTGTTGTCTCCCTTCTGCTCACCATCCTTTATCTCTGGAAGCCCCTTCCTTTCATCTCTGCCTGATGTAACATGCCTCTTTCAAGACTCAGCTCAAAATTCACCCATCTGCCAGGCTCCAGTTGTGGAGCTCTGGCACCCTGGAGTGCTACATCTGGGGCGGTGCCTGCAACGTGCCATGTGTTCAATAAGAGGTGGCATCAGTGCTGGGAGAAAGGAAGTCGTGAAAGACCCTTAGCAGCAGCCTCTTCACTCCACCTTTATTTTTTCACGTGTGCCGAGCTCCAGTCTGGTTTATTGCTAACAACAGCAACATAACTTTTGTCTTCCCAGGAAAGTCCTGCCAAGCTCTTCCCAGACTGGCTTTCCTCATACTTTACTTTCTGACACTCCCAACAGCACTAACAGCCATCTTGCATGTCCCTGCCTTGCACACCGACACACTTCCCTGATCAGCCAGAACGACTCCTCGACTTGGATTCAAATGATTTTTTTTTACCATATCCAAGACCAGCATTCCCCAAAGTGTGTCCTGATGACATTGATCCTAGGAATGGGTCTTTGGGGGATTTAGGTTTCTGCCTGGAGCATGTTTAATATATTAAATGTTCTGTGAAATCCTGCAGTAAAAACACCTGTTTAATATCACTAAGCCCTCACATAGATCTTCCACGACTGAACTGGTTTCCCCTCACAGAATACCTATTAGTGCCCTGAAAAATTATAATTCTGCAAAGTAGAATCATATAATATTTTCCTGATGACACAGAATATTGTGAAATAAGTCAAGGAATGAGCTGCTGAAAGCATCACCACGATGCAGGCAGATACAGAGATGGGGAAATAGCAGCATGAAAACGCTGGTTAACTGTGACTTCTGTGTGTGCTCCACACGCAATGAAGAATTCCCTTGATCCTTCCAGAGCTCCTATGAGGAAAGTGCTGTTATCACCAGGCACATTATACATGCGGGAAGGCAAGACACAAACCCCAGAGTCTGTCTTCAGGGGGCGTCTGCTTTTGGTCACTGCACATTTATGATGTATGCCACATGACCCTCTAACTCAGTTTTGTTGTTTGATTTTTGTTGTTGTTTTTTGGTCCCAGGGATTGAACTCAAGGGCACTTAACCAGAGAACTACATCTCCATCCCTTTTTATTTTGAGATGGGGTTCTCACTGAGTTTCTTAGAGCTTCACTAAGTGGCTGAGGCTGACTATGAACTTCCCATCCTCCTGCTTCAGCCTCCCGAGCTGCTGGGATTATAGGCATGCACCACTGCACCTGGAAAGTAGAACTCATTGTGCAACCGCTGTGCATCAAGCACTTTAGGAACATCGTCTCCTCTAAGGTTCTCAGTAACCTTATGATGCAGGAATTGCATAATCATTTCAAATCACCTTAGTCGTGAGCGGTTATCTCCCTGTTGTCTATTCATAGTAGTGCTCAGAAATGGTGTGTGGACCCATTAGCACACATCTGACCACTTGTTAAGTGCATGGCTAATCCTTTGCAGCAGTTCCTTCAAGAGGCTGCAGAAAAAAGTCCTTCCTGGGGACTGCTCATAGCACCCAAGCAGCTTCTGAGTTTGGAGAGAGAGAAGGTGTTTTGCCAAGGGGGCAACACCTATCAATTCCTCTTTCTAACAAGCCCATAACACCAGGAATAAAAGGCTAAAAGGGTCTAGCAGCCAATACAGGTGAGAGTCCTTGATTATCAAGACTCATCGAGAGAGAGGGTGGGGCTTGATGGTGGAAGCCTTGTTGTGCTTTAAGAAAGGAACCCAGAAACCTCAGAGTTGGATTTTTCTGGAAGCTGCACTAGGCATCCTCCTCTCCCAAAGGACACAAATAGGCATGTACTGAACAGATAGAGCAGGGACAAAAGGAGTACCCCTTTCCCCTCTTTCAGAAGGATAATGGTGGCAGAGGCCAGGCTGAGTGCTGTGGTTTGGGTTCAGTTTCTGTCCCACAAGGTCATGTGCTTGGTCCTCTGTGAGGTACTGAGAGTTGGAGGAGCCTTTAAGAAGTGTGGTCGAGTGGGAGGTGATTAGGCCACGGGGGCCCCACCTTGGGAGAATGAATACCCTTCTCTTACATGTGGGTAGGTTAGTTCCTGGATTGGATTAGCTCTGCACGTGACAGTTGTTATAAAGGGGGCCTGGCACTTCCCCTCAGACTCTCTTCCACACATCACTCACTTGCTGCTCTCATACACTCTGCTGCCGTGGGGGTGCCATCCCCCGTGGCCTTCGCCCGAATGTGAACTTTGAGCCTCCAAAACCGTGAGTCCAAACTGACCTCTTTGTTTTATAAAGTGTCATTCTCAGTTATAACAACATGAAATGGACTGAGAGACTATCTCGGAGTCACTCTGGGTCTGTGTCTTCAGCACTGAGGCTCCTGAAGGATGGTGATATCTGTGTGGCCAGTCCACAACCAGAGAAGCTATGGGGGGCAGGGGTTGGCATGGCTCAGATGAGCCCTTGAAGGGGTAGCAGATCCAGGCTGCCTGGCTGGCCGGGCATCATCCTAGGTGTCTCTCCTGGCTGATATGCCTCCATTAAAGTCAGCTGGCTCTATCTCAGTGGACAAATGAAGTTGATTGAGATTTCCTGGTAGATAACCAAACTAGGAAGATAGAGGCGAGAGTGAGACCTGGAAAACTCTACTACTTTCACCACATGTTGCTAGATGTCTGTCTCCATGGAGCTTATGATTTCTGGGAGAGTCCCTGAAGGAAAGCTGTGGGGATGGAGCTTCCTTTGGGGACAGACCTGAGCCTGCAGATGCATCTGTGTGAAATCAAGCTCAGTCCAGAGCAGCCTTGGTAGGTTTGAAGATGCCCGTGGCACAGTGAGGAAAAGCTTGGGTTGTGTATGAAGCCAGTTAAGCTGCTCTGAGTGGTGCTTATGTACTCTTTTTGAGCATTGTTTTTATTTATTTTTTGCTGTACAATTCACATATTATGAATGATTCATAGAGTGGTTTTAAAGAGCAAATGAAGCATATGGTATGGACTCCATAAACTAAAGTGCTGTAAAGTATTAAGTTGATATAATTATGAGCTCACTTTTGCCTAAATCGGATCACCTAGCTTAAACTCCTGGAACTCTGGATTCTGGTGGAAACACTTGGTTTCAACATTCATTCAAATGTGACTGTAAAAGCTGCCTGCCTTTCAATAACCCAGTATATAGTAGTGTTTATTAGGTGGCTGGACTATTGGTGGGATTCCAAAAGAGTCTGATTGGAGCTATCACTAATACAGAGTCGTAATGTGCACAATGGTCCCTAGGAAGCTGGAGACAGTTTCACAGGGTTAGAACCACCTTAGTGACAGACAAACCCCCAAACACACCAGCTTTTTGAATTAAAGGAAATTGAGAGGAGGCAATCCCAGAGCTTCAAACTGGAAATCTTTTTTTTTTTTTTTTGTACCAGGGACTGAACCCAGGGGCACTCAACCACTGAGCTATATCCCCAGTCATTTTTTTATGTTTTATTTTGAGACAGTCTCGCTGAGTTGCTTAGGGTCTCACTAAGTTGTTGAGGCTGGCTTTGAAATTGCATTCCTCCTGCCTCAGCCTCCTGAATCACTGGGATTTTAGGTGTGAGCCACTGCACCTGGCTCAAACTGGATATCTAAATGGTTCCAATACCCACAAGAATGGTTGTGCCTTGCAACTCCCTCTGGAGGGCCATCTTTAAAGCATACTCATCATCATAGATTCATGTGTTGATTAAGACCATATTATGGCAGATGACAGCCAAGTGTCTCGGAAGAAACTGAACTTTATTTCCCATTTATCAGTGATGCTATATGGACTCACTCAATTCTGCTTGAATTCTCGGCTTCTCATTGAAACAGTGGTGCCTAGTTTGAGCCTGATATGATCTTTTTGCTACTGTCCTCCTGAGGGAGAAGGAAAGGTGTGGATGTGTTCTTGCTCAGGAATAGAGCCCTGGTGACAGCCATCTGGGCTGCCAGGCCGGGCCTATAACAGTTAGCTTATATGAAAGGAAAACTAACAGACCTCTAGCTTCTCTTTGAATTTTTAAGCTGGAATTGTTTTTTTTGGGGGGATGGGGGGTGGGGTGGAGGTGAGAGTGGAGGTGCTGGGCCACTGAGCCACATCCCCAGCCCTATTTTGTATTTTATTTAGAGACCGGGTCTCACTGAGTTGCTTAGCACCTCACTTTTGCTGAGGCTGGCTTTGAACTTTCAATCTTCCTGCCTCAGCCTCCTGGTCTTGTTTTTATACTGCTTTCTCTTATTTCTTTTCAAATGAAACTTTCATACAGCAGATAACATTCCATTTGAAAGCTGATTTAAAAGTGCAAAGGTTCCTCCTCTCACGCTCTGCTCCAGTAGGTTGAAGTGTTTAAGGTTCAATGTCAGTCCAAAGTCAGGCCTTCCCTGAAGCTTCCGGACTGGTGAGACATCTCTAGGTCTTCCTGGAAAGGGAGTGGGGTTTATGCCCCACTGAAGTCATGCCACCACCCCAGGAAGGGGAATTCTTGGGAATGGTCACTTGTCGAAAAGAAGGCCTCTTCAGCCTCAAGTGCACTTAACCCCATCTCCCTCTACAGCTTTGTCTCTTTGCTTTTTTGGCACCGTAAAGCCTGGGTGCCCTGGCAAATGGGTCGTATTCCTCTTGGCTCCATGCCAGTCCCTGGAGGAGGCAGCACAGGTGACTCACTGTCTGAGCCCAGTTCTCCCAATGTGAGGCTGGGCTTGTTTCTCTAGGACATCTCAGGCACTGCCCTGAACTTGCTCTTACTACTTTTTAGATTGGGGACCGTCTCTTCCTATTCCCAGCACTTAGCACTACACCTGGCATGTGGGAGGCACTCAGAAAATAAGTGTGGAACCAACTGAACAAATGATTTGATTTACATGGGTGTATGTGTATCACATCAAGCTTCTCCAGAAAAACAGAAGCAATGAGATTCGATAAATAGATAGGTTTTATTGTATTTATTGGATCACCTAATTGCAGGGACTGGCAAATCTAAAATCTATAGGGAGGCAGGCAGTCTGGATATTCAGGCAGGAGCTGATGCTGTGGTCTTGAGTCAGAATTTCTTTGTCTCTGGGAAAACTGTTTTTGCTTAAAAGGCCTTTAACTGATTGAATGAGGGCCACCTGCATTATCAAGGGTAATCTTAAAGTCAAATGATTGTAACTGCTGCTAACATTTACAAAGTGCCTTCAAAGAAATACCTAGGTGCTTTTGATGAAATAACTGGATACTACAGCCTACTCGAGTTGACATGAAACTAGCCATCACATCCTGATCAAATTATGTTCATAGAAACAGCCACCACAACCAGCACCACACACACACACACACACACACACACACACAAACCCACGACAAACAGATACAATGCAACAAAGGTGCTGTGGAACAGAGCTGGCCCCTTTCAGCTAGGTGCTGGCTGCACTCAAACACTTACTCCACCCCCTGCCCTCAGGGAGATGACCCTCTGGCCAGAGACATGGTCCAATCTGGCAGATGGTGTAACGAATAACATGATCAAGATGTGCATGAAATTTGCTGACTGCTATTTAGAGCTGGGTGTCCTCGAAGTGGTCAGAATGACCTTGGTAACCTGAGAGGGGCCTGAGATCAGCCAGACTAATATTGTAACCTTAGCCTGTCTTTGGAGAGAGCTTTAAATACTTTAGATAAATGGACACTGAAATAACCCAAAGGTCTTTATGCCAGCAAATGTCAAAACACCCCAGGCAGTCCTGGTATTTAGGGGAGGACCTGTAAGGCAGGCATTCTCCTCATTGCCCATGGCTTCTGAATGCCAATCACCCCCCCCCTCTCCCCTGTTCCCCCCTTCCTCACCGTCTGTCCAGCTTTTGCAATAAAGTTGTGTGGATCAATTCCCCCAAGAAACTGATGCCCAGGAGGGCAGGTGGAGGACTGCACACTGTCTGTTGCCTTACCTATCATAAACAAGGCCCCAGGCTTAGCCCCTCAGCATTTCTATTTCTGGAAGGGCGCCCCTGCACTCTGTTTCCCTTCCCAGAAGGTGGGAGCAGACTGCAGGCATCTGCTCACTTTAATGGTACTGACGCTTTTTACAATGCTCATGCTTTTCCGTGTCCAGTCCTGCAGCATCTGGTTGCATTGGAGATTGGGCTCCGCATAGTTAGTTGCAGATGCCTTGCTAACACCACGTGGTGTTGTGAATTGATCTCTGGTTGCCTGCATACAAACATCAAGGTCATACGAATAGATGCCACTGTCCCTGCAATTCCTCTGCCAGGTCATGCAGTCAAATCCTATGACAAGACTCCTAAACTGGGGTTGGAGTCTGATATTAAATCTGCTGCTCAATCTTGGGGAAGCAGACAAGATACAGAGAGTAGAGGTTCTTGTGGGTAAAGAAAAGCAGCGGGGATGTTGAGGTGTCATGTTTAGAGTCAATATCTGCCTGGTCAGAAAAGTATCCAAACACTGCAACCTGCAGACTGGGAAGAGTCTGGAACCCCACCCCCACCCCCGCCATGCCTCAAACCTTCCACAGGACCTCAGGAGTGTGGGATGGATAGGGGGCCAGAGAAACCTGCATTTTTTACTTTATAAGCTTATATATTACTTAACTTTGATCCAATGAGTCTCTATTACTTGTGCATTTAGAAAAATTAAAAATAAGCCCGGTACTGTGGCACACACCTATAATCCTCATGACTCAGGAGGCTGAGGCAGGAGGATTGCAAGTTCCTGGCCAGCCTCAGCAACTTGGCAAGGCCCTAACCAACTTAAGGAGACCTTGTCTCAAACTTTTCAAAAATAAAAAGGGCTGGGATGTAGCTCAGTATAATATAATACATACATATATACACAATATAAATGCATACATATTAAAAGCAAAGTTGCTTTTTAGGATAATCAATCACTTTACCCTGTAACAATAGCTCAAGAGGTTCAGCTGACATGACAGGTGAATACCCTCCACCCAGGGAACATAGACCTTGTGATGGCAGATTGTAGGTGACCTTGATCTTATGTTTCTTGCTTGGATTTTTAAAGTGCTCCCTGTCCAGGGCAATCCATTCAGAGATCTCTGTGCTAGGAAGTCCCATGGCCGTGCCTAAACCCGATGGTGGCCTGGCCGGTGGTGATGTCCATGTGGAGAGTTTACTTGCCAACCCAGACCAAGCTGAGGACTGACACATAGTTTAATTGTCATGCAGAGCTGCAGCTGGCAGCGGCTGGAATGAGTTGGCATCTGCTTTTACAGAGTGCAATTTCTGCAAATAATTAACCACCAGAACTCTTGATTCTCTCTAATTAATGAAGAGGAAGGCTAGAATCTTCAAAGTCCACAAATGTCATGCTGCCATTGTGTCAGGATTGATCTCCTTTGTTCTAGACCGAAGAGCGTGCCTCTCCTGCCTCCCCTAATTCTTTATAAATTGAATTTTTCTATTACTAGTTGTGACAGCTAAGGAACATGACTTCAGAAATTCACCCGCAGTTCATGCCAGTATTAGAAGCCTGAAGAATAATAATTTTTAAAAAGAACCATAATGGAACAAGCTTTCTGTCTCTGACCCAGAATTAATCATAGTGAAGAGACACCTACTGAAAAGAGGGCCGTTAATTAGCTCTAATGGATCTTGCTAGGTGGAGTCTGAATTACTGGGAAGTCTGCAACCAGGGGAGGAGGAGACTTCCTTTTCTCTCTCCAACTCTGTGATTCTGGAATGGAACATAATGGGACTTTGCTTCCAGGGGACAGGGCCGTGGCAGAGCTCCGTTCATTGGAGGATGCTGGTGCATGAGTTTCCCAGCATAACAATCCTGAACTTGTAGGGAAAAGTGCAGTGATTTTTTTTCAGTACAAATGGCCTGTCTCTGTGATCTCATCTGAGCATGTAATGAAACCCACCGCCTAGAAAGCAAGTGGAATCCTGTTAAACCCTAGGTCAGATCAGGTCCCTCTGTACCAAGCTTCTCTAAAAGAATGCAAACTTTATAGCCGAGTCTGTGAGGTCCGATCTGTCTGCCCACTGTTTCCTCTAAAGTCTCCTTTCCCCTACTACCCTCAACTCCTTTCCAGACCCAACATTCATGCTTCCTTATGTTCCAGGTGTGTTTCCACCTCAGGGCCTTTGCACAGGCTATGCTCTCTGTCTGTAGTACCATTTTCCAGATATCTGTTTGGCTCACTTTTTCTCTTCAAGATGTTGCTTAAATGTTAGCTTCTTAATGACCCACCATGTAAAATAGAACCCTCTCCCAATTCCTCTTACCCTGCTACATTTTTGTGTGATTACTTCCTTGCATACCACATAATTTCCTTGTTTTTTTTAAATCTTGGTCTTCTCCACCTCCCACTAGAGTATAAGCTCCATAAGAACCAGGATTCTTGTCTGTTTTGTTGGCTGATGTATTCCCAGCGTCTAGATGGTGCCAGCTCAATAAATATTTGTAGAGTAAATGAATCCGTTAGCACACTTGGAGTGTTTGCTGGTATGTGTGAAGCCTGCACGTGCCCATCCAACACGACTGCTCAAACATCTTAGGAAGGCCGAGGCGCGAGCTGTTCCTTTCGCTTTCTCAAGTGTCTGGAGGAAGTGCTGCTGGTTCTGTTGGCTGCCAAATGTTAATAATTAAAGCAAACAGTGTATCAGAGCTAAATATTACTTGGGCTGTCTCTCTCCCAATGGCTTCCGGTGGGAAGAAACTAGTATGAGATGGGTCAAGAATGAGGCCATGGCTGGGTGTGGTGGTGCAAGCCTGTAATCCAGGCAACTCCAGAGGCCGAGGCAGGAGGATTGCGAGTTCAAAGCCAGCCTCAGCAACTTAGTGAGACCCTGTCTCAAAATAAAAAATAAAAAAGGGCTGGAGATGTGCCTCGGTGGTTAAATGCCCCTGGGTTTGATATCTGGCACCAAAGGTAAAACAAAAAAAAAAAAAAAAAAAAGAAAAGGAGGACATTATATAAAGATTTTGCATTTTAGGTTGTTTTGTTTTGTTTTGTTTGTTCCTCAAGGTACATGTTCTTCCTCTCTAAGTTCCTAAGTTTTCAGAGAATGGAAGGTTTTGAGAGAGCATGTAGCAGAAATCATGGTGGTATTTTGGTGGGGGCAGGTCCTTGGAGTGAGTCAACTATGACCTACTGAGAAGAGGCATTCATGGGCACCTAGGGAGAAGTAAATACAGGTGAGGATACAGGGCCAGGCCCATAGTAGGAGCCTCAGGCAAGGAGTTGCAGGAAAGCCTGAGACCTCTGCTATTTCCATGGGTTGTTTCTAATCAATGAGGCCACAGATTTCTCTTCTAGTCTTTCCATTGAGGAATGTCTACTGAGTCTTTCTTGTATCCATAACTGATGGGGTTTAGGAAGATCTAGCAGAGGTTGCAGTGTAGACAGATCAGAGCTTTGGGAAGTGGATAGATCCAACATTCCACGCTCTATTTTATTCATACCTCATATCAATCCAGTCCTTAGCTCAGAGGGCTTGGCCAAAGGGGGAAGCGCTTAAGTTAGGGAGCCCTGGTGTGAGTCACTGCACACCGGCTCCAGCAGGCTTCTGTAGCTGCTGCTGAGGGAGTGTGGTCATTTATCTCCCTCCATCAAGGCTTCTGCTGTGGTTTGGATATGGTTTGCCCCAGGGACACCCCATGTGGAATGTAATTGCCAACATAATGGTATGGCAAGGTGGTGTGTTAGGTCACGGGGATTCTACCCTCGTGGAAGCATTTGTGTAGATCCTGAGCAAGGGGGTCATGATTATGAGTGTTGGTTGTTGTAAAGTGGGTCAGCTCCTCTGTTCCCCTCTTCTCCTGCACTTTCTGCCTTTCTGACATGCATGGAACCGCATGGTGCCCTTGCCAGAAGCCAAGCAGATGCTGATAACATGCTCTTGGTCTTCTAGAACCATGTTCCAGAAAACCCTCTTTATAAGTTACCCAGTTTCAGGTATTCTATTATAGCAAACAGAAAATGGACTAAGACAGTTTCTAACTTGGCCTTAATACTATACAAAGTTATTTTGTATTTGCTCTTCTGAATAACTGTTTCTTGATTTTAGAGAAAAAGGAGAGGCCCAGAGAGGGCAAGTAAGCCTGGAACCTGTACTTTCCTTGAAAATCCAGTTTTTGTCCATGCTGCCCTTCAAGTCAGAATAATACCCACCCTATTTTCCTCTGGGGACCTACAAATAAACTGTTCTTATGAATGAAAAAAGGGATTTTTATCATCCCATAGTCAATTATTACTAAAGTTGCCTCTCCAACTTAGAGGATGCTCAGAGGTCAGAGATGAGAACATGGGCTGTCTCATGGGGGTAAAAAGTATGAGTTATTGTGTTTTTTACATATTCTAAATTCAAATTCCAAGACTGACATTTAAAGCATCTCTCCAAAGCCAAGTTCGGCATAGTGCTCTGGTTCTAAATAGCAAAATTGACCTTCCCTCCTGGACTCACACTCTAAATTATTCTGAAGATTCTTCCTCCACACCGCTCCCGACAACCCACCAGAAGCCGTCTCCAGGACACTCTTGCTGATTTACAACCGCAATCTTGCTAAAAGGGAATGGAAAATAGCCAGGCTGAGTTTCTGTTAGACAGAATTACTGGCATGAAATACCAACATCGCTCAGACCTGGCTACGACTGACTGGCTGGCCGCGTGGCTGCAACCCCATCCCCACCCCATTTCACTGAAATAGGTCATTTATAGGAAAACCGAGGAAGCCTTGTTTCCCAATTCTGGTCCCCCAAAGAACCAAGGAGGAAGGCCTTGACGGTGCTATGTAGTGTGTACTTGCATGTGGCTCCCGACAGCCAGCCTTGGACTAGGAAGCCTCTGCTTGTTGGGTTTCCATGTCAGTGGTTTGTCTTTGATGATGTCTGTGACTGCTGTGTGCGGAGCCCTTCTGCTTCCTGCCTTTCCAGAAGGAATAAAGACGACGAGGCAGAATGCAAGCCGTGAGCTCCAGCTGTCACTGGTTAAGGTGCAACGATTAGCTGCGAATTAGCCATTTGGCTGAGGCAAAATATTATCTAAATGAAGGCGATCTCCTTCCCTTGCATTTATTCTCTCCCAGAACCTTGATCCAAGCTATCCCTGCATCAGTGAAATATTTATTGATACCCTCCCCATTTTGCCCAAAATGCAGAGCTCAGTAAGATGTAAAAACCTTACAAGTTATTCAAGTTGGGGAAAAAAGGTATTTGTTCATCACAAGTAGAAAACTCAGATGACCGTGGGGGCTCAGTGGGTAGTGTGAATGGGTGAATGAAACTCTCTTATCATAGCATCTTAAGGTATATTTTTCCCCCTACAAAGACACATCTTTCTTAAGCCAGGGGTAGTGGCATATGCCTATAATCCAAGTGATTGAGAGGCTGAGGCAGGAGGATTGCAAGTTTGAGGCCAGCCTCAGCAACTTAGTGAAACCCTAAGTAACTTGGTGAGACCCTGTCTCAAAAAAATAAAAAGGGCCCAGTGTTAAAGCACCCCTGGGTTCAATCCCTAGTATTTAAAACAAAACAAAACCCATCTTCCTTGTATATTTAACATACAGGAATATTCTTTCCTCAAGAATCAGAGCTTGCTGACCTATCTTTAGTTTTCATATTTTTTTATAGAAAGTAGAGTATCTTCAATTTGTCCATACAATAGGGTGAGTGCATGGACAGATGGCAACCCACACATGGTTTTAGTGTGAAGAGACAATTGGAAGGGAACAATGGGACTGTCTAGCTGGAGCACTCATGGGCTACTGGATGGGAGCAGCTGCTTATTGTGTGCACCACTGCTTTGTGGCCAAGTGAGGACAGGGGCCCAGTGACAGACTGTCTTCACAATCTTCTGAAGCATGAACCTTCCCCAGACAAGTCATGGGCTACCTTACCATTTCTTCCCTTTAGATTTCATTACATTTTTCTTGTACTTCCGCTTCCCTCAAGTGGATGGGATGCTTGTTACTGAAACCTAAACCATTTCCCCCCATTTGTGTGCTGTTTGCAAGTGGCTACTTACTAGATCATCAGAGGACAGAGGACACCCTCCCTGTGGGCTGGTCAAACTTGGGCTGAATGTAATGCATTCATGCCTGAGTATTGATGTTTTTTTTTAAACCAGAGATTGAACCCATGGGTGCTTAACCACTGAGCCATATACCCAGCCCTTTTTAATATTATTGAGAGACAAGGTCTTCCTGAGATGCTTAGGCCCCACTAAATTGCCGAGGCTGGCTTTGAACTTGCGACCCTCCTGCTTCAGCCTCCTGAGCCACAGGGATTACAGACATGCTTCACTGCACCCGACTCTGAGTATTGATTATTAAGGAAAGAAGAGGGATTTTCCCAAGTGACATGCAGGCTTCATAAAGATAACCTTGAAAAGGTCTCTAAGGTAGATTGCAAAATGGCCACATATTCCTGCCATTCCTTGATTCTGAATTTGACTCTGTGACTTGGTTCAACCTCTAACAAACATGATACACGTAGAGACTTGAAAAGCACTTGCACACTGAGGCTCACGCACTCCTGCTGCACTAGACCCATGGGATCACCATGAAAATAAGCTCAAATCAACCCATTAGGAGGCCACCCAGAGGAGAATACACTTCAGATAGCCTGTTAACCCCAGACATGTGAGTGACACTTGGTCTAGACCAATCATGTGGCCCAAAGGTGACCTCCAGAGGAACCACTCAACAGAACACAGTCCAAATTGCCAACCCTCACACTCACAAACTAGGAGATGTCATTGTTTGAAATCACATGAAAACTACAACATGCTACCCTGTCAATCCAACTGAAGATCAGATTCTGCCCACTGCTATCCGTGTGCCCCATGCTGAGCAAGTGCTGACCATACAGCATGGAGACCACAGACACCCTGCATAAGGATACTGTCCCAGTTTCCTCTTCCTACACACCTATTTGCCTCTGATTAAAAGGACTGGGAATCACTAAACAGGAAATTCAAGGTAGGAACTGTGCTGGTTATTGATTTCCAAGTCAGATTCTTCAGGTTGAGCCTATACCCAATTGGGGAATTGGCATAAGTAGAGTACAGATATTAAAGGAGAAGAGACAGCCTGAAGGTATACTGTGTACGAGCCAGGCATTGGTGTCCATCTCAATTTTAGTAGCCCCTTTGTTTCCGAAGTCTTCCGGAATTGGGTGGTCTGCGTAGGCAGCAAGCTCCAACTCTTCTTGCTCTTGCCTCCTTCTCTGATCTAATTCCCTTGTCCTCAAGACTTTTGCACCCCATCTTTCGGCAAACAAATCAGGTTCCTGAAGTGAATGGGGCCTTAGATTATGACCCAGTCTGGAACCTGGTGAATCAATTTCTTTTTAGTGAAAGGCAGAGAGGTCAAAGTGGGAAGTGTATTCACATGATGTTTTCTTGGATGCTACTGGCTTATTTGAGATTTAGGTTTTGATTAATACAACAAAATTTAATTATTACTTTAGGCACGGTTCTAGATGTCATGAACACAAAAAATTAGCCTAAAGAGCATCAAAATGGAGAGACTAACCGAATGGATGTGGGGAGTCAGGGAACACTCCATCAATAAGTCATGTGCAAAATGAGACTTGATGAAAAGTGGAACATCACTAGGCAGATCTGGAGACATGGAAGAGCACAATGGGGTTGAAAGTCAGTAAATACTCGGTCTGGTCAAAGCATGGGGTATATTTACATAATGAGGGATGCCTCCTGAATATCCGTCTGAGTGCTATGGTCTAAACATGCCCTCCAAAAGTCATGTGTTGAACTTCCTCTTAGTAGTCTACCAAATATCAGTACTAAGAGTTGGTACCTTTAGGGTGGATTAATGCAATCCTTGTGGGAGTCAGGTCACTGTCGCAGGAGCGTGCGACTTATGAAAGGATGTGGTTGGTTCCCCTTTTGCCTCTCTCTCACACTTTCTTGCTTTTCTGTCATGGGATAACCTAGCAAGGAAACCCTGATCAGATTCTAGACCCTTGATCTTGAACTTCTAAGCCTCCACAACTGGAAGCCTATATGTTATGTTCCAGTTGTTTGGGGGTTTTTGTTTTGTTTTGTTTTATTTTTATAAATTACCCAGTCTGTGGTATTCTATTGTAGGCAGTCTAAATGAACCAAGACACTAGGAAGTTTAAAAATTGGAAATCTTACAGGTGATGGGAACCATTGAAGGATTTTAAACCATTCTGATTTGTAATTCTCAAAGGTAACAAACTGCTACTCGAATGTTTGGCATTGAAGGCGGGACAGTGAGCTTGGAGCTATTATAGCAGTCCAGAAGAATGGATGAACTGCAGTGACAGTGGACATGGGAGAGGACAGGATCAGTTTCAGATGCCTGCAAATCTGCGTGGATAAGAGCTGGTGATGACTGGAGGTTGGGAGTTGACTGAAGAGAAGAAGGAAACTAAATCTGAGGTGTCTTGTTTAGACACTCAGTTGAAGTAATTTGATGGAGTAGATCTCTACCAGTGGGTGAACTCTGTTGTTACATAAAATGGTTCATTTTCAATATTACAGTTCGCCATATCTGTGAATATGCAGTGGGTATTATGAAGGCGAGGAGTGGCCAGTGAATAGAAAAGATAATGGTTTAAAATAGTATAAAAGTGAATGCCAGCAGCCTGAAGGACTTTTGGGAACTCCAACTAAAAATAGCAGTCTGGGCTGGACTGGCTGGATTGGCAAGCTCATGCGCTGTGGCTAGGTGGGGGCGCCACGGCTGTGAGCAGGCTGGGTGGATCCCCAGATGACCTTGGCCTATAGTTAGCTCTCACAATCAGCTGTGGCTGATTTCCAAAGCAGCAGCAATAGCAGCTGACCGCTTGTAAGTATATTTCCTTCTCTGTAAAGAAAAAGTGCTCAGGAGCCATAAATTTCCCAAGTGACTATTGCTTCTGGTTTGACTAAGGGCTTCCATGACTGAAAATATCCCTTTGTTTTCTATAAGATCATTAAAAAATTAATCACCTTTTTCTTGAGTCAAAATACCTTGAACCTCTGGGGTAACAGAAGAATCCCAGTTCTATCCCTGGGAAATACGTCGAAGAAATGCCTGCTTACATGCTTTAGTTCATTAGAGTATCTTTCCCCCATATACACAGCACAATAAAAGTAAATTAGAATACAAGAATTCAAAGGCAGGGAAGGAACATAACCCTAAGAATAAGAAGTAAATGCCCCCTTTGGGGATCTGAGGTCAGAATACAAGATTTCACTAAGTTGAGACTTTCAGATAAAAAAACTTTTGCAATCACCTAGAATTCAGGGCAAAATATCTGATGATAAGTTTGCTTTAGTGTATGATATTTAGGGAAAATACTGAGAGACTGGGGGAAAAAAAAACCTACTCTGTGAACTGAACTTTAGATACTGTACTTTGTCTCAGAAACACTAGAGGGCGTGAGTCAGAGGCAGAAAGCTACAAAGGAAACCAGAGGAAGGCATTTTTGCATTTCACACTGGCACAACATTTTACTTAGTTAGACACTAATATTTGTACTGGTGATCAAGTGACTTTATAGTGAAAATTCAGTATTAAAGACTTTACGATCTCTAGGACCTGTTCAGAATCCACAACAGTAAAGGACAACTATTTCTCTCTGACTAGAATCTATGTTCTGTCCATTTTAAACATTTTGAAAGCCAATACAATACAGCTCTGTGAGTCTTTAATTTTAGAGGATATATTATTTGGATGAATAACCTTTCACAGATATTGGATTTTTTTTAACACAGCACAGTGGTCATACTTACAGTTCTTGCAGTGAATAGTAATGACACCAGGCATTTCAGACACTTATAGGAATAAAGTATACTCGCTATAGATAACCTGGATCCAAAGTCCTCCCTTCTCCATTTTCTCCAGTATCCCTATGTACTACCTCTACATCAAAGCACCAGTGTGAATCCAGAAACACTTTAGTTACCTGTCCTAATACCATGCACATGTCAATGAGAACTGATATTTAATTTTCTTGTTTAAACTCCCAGTTCCTCAGTCCCTTTGTGCCTCTTGAAAATGCCAAAAGAATTAATGAAGGCTAGTCTCATCACTAATTTTTTTAATGAACAATTAATTACTATAACCAGAAACAAATATCTTAAAATCTCAACAAGAGATTATACAACTAATTATTAAAGTATTTTAATGAGTAACAAACTAATACATCAATGAGAGATTGTCCTTAAACCACAGCAGACTTTTGAAATATAACTGATAAAAGCATGCATGACTCCAAATGTAGGAAAAGTCACCATGCAGCATGCTAAGTTAATAAGGATCTGCCCCTTTACAAACCTTGGGGTCAGACTCACCTGGACATTAATGCCAAGAGAGTAGACGTGACATTATGAATTCCCCAAGTCAGAGTCTGTTGGAAACGAACAATGACTCTGACTCTGATAAGAAACACTGGGCTCCAAAATTTGGATTTGCCTTTGTTAGCCATGCATGATACTACTTACCTCTCAGGGAAGAACCTCTAATTTCAGAAAGTGCTGACGTGCATTACTGCACCCGTTAGCAAAAGTCTTTGGCAGAAATGCCATTTATCCTTGTTGTGGTAATGAACAGATTTAAAACATTCTGGTGTCACCATTCCTGAAAAAGCACAGTCACTTGAATATTTCTTCCACAGGCATAGTGAAATATTTCACGGAGGCACATGGGTGTAGAGCACTATGGAGAGATATTGCTGGTGAATGACAGAACGTCTGTTTGATTTACATGAAGCCCCAAGTGCTCATATGAGAATAGGTTAGGTTTAGATTGACGAGCAAATGTGTAGCCAGACTTCTGGCTGACAAATGGCAGTGCTATGCCAGCGCATTCGCTTCTCTGGACAGAGACCAAAAGTGAAACAGGAGGATCAAGTTCACTCCGTAAAGGACATTCAAACCCAGAGGATGGCAGGGTGGCGAGGGCAGTAAGCACATATAGATGGGAATTCCTCAGAGTAGTATTGGATGAGTTTACGACTGAACACTCATCCAAGCCAGTGACCAAATCCTTATCAAGCGTGGCCATTTCCCCTGTGTGTTTATGTTGACATTCCCTCGGAGGGATCCTGGTGTTTCCAAGATAATTCTATTTTATGGGCATTTTAGGTTTAAAGTCATAACCTCTAAAAATGGCTTATTTGGGTAAATCGGAAACGGAAAATAACAACTGATGAGATTAGTATTAAAAATGGTGCTAAGCATTAAATGATCCAGATTGAATTGGATTTATTTTGGCTGGGCAAAACAGAATAGAAACCTCCATACCGCATTCGGTAAGGATGAATTGTTTGGATCGCACTCTTCTTTGTAGGCTGATGCTGAAAGTTCAGGACTTTGGGTCTGCCTTCAAGGAAGTAGCAAGACAGTAATGACAGGTGCTGTTCGTGGAATTTCTGTGGTGTGCCGGGCATCCTTCTTGGTACTTAATGTGTCTTATCCTATTTAATTCTTACCACCATGCCATGGGGCAGGGTTTACCGTCTTTGCTTTTGTAGATGAGCTTGTGCTACGGTGACCATAGTTGATCTTCCAAGGCTGTACACTGTAAGTGCCCAAGTCAGGATATGAACTCTGGTGACTTCAAAGCCCTTTGCATCCTGCCACATCGCATCCTGAACATCTGATGATAGTACTCGTCAAGGCTGAGCAATCTCACTCCCTGTGGTATTTTAGGAGTTTTGAAATGAGCAGCAGAGAGAGCCATGCGACCTGGGTTTGAATCCTGACTCTTCTAGCTGTATAACCTTGGGAAATTCCCAACCTCCTTCATCTGTAAAACGTTTGTGTGTGTGGTGTGTGTGTGTGTGTATGTGTGTGTGTATTGTGTTAGAAGATTTGTAAGCTCCCTTTCATTTCTAACCTTTGATGATTTCATGAGCCTTCAAGGAACTTAATTTCTTGTAATTGAGGTGCATGTCTGGTCCCTTGCTCAGAAGGTGAATTCAGATGTAAGGAAACATTTTCCACTTGCAATTGCAGAACTGATTTAATTTTTGCCATAGAGTATTATCCCCTCCGTGCTGTAAAATATGTTTCCTATGTGGGTTGCCTGAGCAGAGACTATCTTCTATTTCCTGGGCAGACAACTCTACTCTGTAGAGTGCGGTGCTCAACTCGTAAGTGACTGTACAAGGCCTGTAGCACATGCTAGAAATATAAAATAGCATTTTATAGTGTCACAGTTGGATTTATCTGAAGGCAATAACTATTACAAATATTTATGTACTCATCTATGTTGTGAATTAATGGGGCTTTGTTTATTGAATTTCCCTCCGTGTTTCTAATTCACAATACCATGCTGATGGTGAAAATGACTGTCTATGAGTATACCATTGGCATCCCTTGCTTGTCTGGCTTGCACCCATTCTTCTGTTGATGGGAATATGTACATTGGCTCTCCCGCCATGGACATTCATCACCCGCTGCTCTGCATTCTTGAGGATCAAATGACATGGGCTGTGCTGTATGTGAGGAGCAATATTTGAACATTCCTTTGATGTTGTGCCTTGTGATACTCAATGTTTAAATCCAAGCTTTTGCCATTTGACCAAATGCCAAATGTGCTAGTCTGAGTATCTATCGGCTTACATATAGCTGGATGGAAAAATAGGATCAAACCACTGGGAAAAATTTCAAAACTATTTTGGAGGATTAATTAAAACAAAGCTTTGATTAATTGGAAAGTTAGTTGAGCAAGATGTTCTAGCTAATTATGAGCTAGGGTATGACACTGTAAAAAATCCATTTAATACATACTGAGGATCATCTATATACATATGGTATTAAGTGTTGAAAGAAGGACAAAGGTTCATGTAGTCCTGCTATTCAAAGTGTCTTCTGGTTCTCTTCTACCATGTTCTATTTGCTTCCAGGTTTTTAAAATGTTTGCTTTTTGTTGTAATTGTTACAAAGATGTGACTATACCGAATGCATATACTTTGAATTCATTTTTCTTCATTTAAACACTGTAAGAATTTAACCCATGTGTCATTCTGATAGGAGTTAAACATTCCCTTGTTTGCTTAAAATTTGGGTTGTTTCCACTGTTTTCTCCTCCATTATTTTTTATTTCCTATTGCAAACTTTCAAATATGGAACTATTAAACCTAAGAGGATAATTTTAAATGTTCATTATCAATATTCATTGAAATTGCTTTCCAAGGGCTTTTACCATTTACACACTCATGAACATTGTTTGCCTGTAAATTTCTCCTTACTCTCTCCGTCATCATCTGGCACTTGTTTGTTTATATATTTTTGCTTATGTGATAGATAAAGTCCTTTTTTGAGGTGGGGGGACCAAATTTATACCTGTTATCTTGCATTCACACAATAACCTTGCAAAGTCAATACAAATGAATGAATAGATACTAGGAAAGACTAAGTGACTTGTCCAAGACCATACAAGTACTATCAGAACTGGAACTTGATCTTGCTTCTTCTAAGTCTACATCTGTTTCCACTGTCCTACAGCTGCCCCTCAAGTAACATGCTGTATCTAGGTTATTGAGACCTTTAAGATAAGCTTGAAGGGGCTCAGTAGTTGGTCTGTATCAAGATGGAATAAAAGGTCAGGTGCAGTGGCACATGCCTGTAATCCCAGAAGCTGGGGAGGCTGAGGCAGGAGAATCACAAGTTGAAAGCCAGCCTCAGCAACTTAGCGAGGCCCTAAGAAATTCAGTGAGGCCCTGTCTCTAAATAAAATACAAAACAGGGCTGGGGGTTTGGCTCAGTGGTTCATTCAGTGCCTCTGAGTTCAATCCCCAGACCAAAAAAAAAAAAAAAAAAAAAAATAGATGAGTGGGACTATAACCAAACCTTTCCCCAAAAAGAGCAAATAATTTTGATTAATTAACTCATGGTGTTTCACCCTCCCTCATGCACATTAAAAAAAAATTTAAAAAGAAACAAAGCATGTTATTCAATAATGCTGGAGAGTTGGAGTATTTTAACTAAACTCAGATATACATGAGTAACTCCAGTTGGAAGTTGTTCATGCATATCTGAAGGCAGAATGTGGCCTTTTGACTTTGTCCTATTAAACACAAGGAAATTCATAGTTAAAATTCCACTCCTAGCTCCCCAGCCAAGATGGGAATGGTCCCAGTCATAAAACATGATGGACAGGGCTGCCACCAGGCCCAATAATCTGTTGGTATTGTATAGTAGGGTGGTCCGGCCACAGTAAATCAAGGTCTCACCTTCATTTTTCAAAAAGGCACATAGATTAAAGGTGTGTATGTCATTCTTGACAGTGGGAAGGCAGACAGGTTTTGCAAGAGGCTAGAGCAGGGCGTGTGGAGTAAATGACAAACACCTTCCAGTTGGAGGGTGTTTGAACTCTCCAGGTGTTCATTTGGAAGGTCATTTTGGGAAAATGATTTGGGACCAGATGCTGCCACCTTATTTGCAGAAAGGAGAAGGGAAAACCCAGTTTGGAGGCCACGGTTGTGTAAAACAGCAGGATCTGCCAAACACTGGCTCCACAGAATGTGGCTTTGGGAGAAAGCAGTCTGTGCTTCATCTGAAAGCTCCTGGTGTTTAGAAGACCCTGGGTGAGCTGGGCAGGAGGCTGAATAATGGGCACTGGCAAAACTCAGGGATGGGCTCACCTCCCTCACCATAAAATACCATTACGTAATCAGACCACTCCTTAATGGAGATTAAAAGCAAAAAAAAGCAACAGCAAATCCCCAGTATTTGGTTTTTAAAGATGTGACTCTGAACAAAGATAGTAGGAAGAATGGGGTGTTACATCACCCTGTTCCTCTTAGATAATTGCAAAGAAGGCTGCTTTTTTCAAGTGTTCGGACCATCTCCTCTGGAGACTTTTACAGGGCTGTGAAACTGCTCTGGGGCATCCTTCAGTGCTGAGATGATGATTTGGATTTGCCCTGCCTTTAAGGAGTAAAGCTAGAGGAAGCAGGATTTATCTGCAGAGAAGTGAACATCTCCCCAGGTCTCTTGTTTTATAGCCAGATTTTAATTTTAATGAGTGACAATCCTGAAAAACAATAATACTAAGCAGGTTGGAAGCAGTTTCAATTTCAAAGTCCTGTAATGATGTCTCCACCTCACCAGTGGATTTTCACAGCTATTTGCCTGAAAACCTAGGCAATAAATGAATGCATTGTTCAGAGCTCTGCCTGAATTTGGACTCATTTTGCTGGCAGCATTAGAAAGAAAACATGCTGAGTCGAGTTCTGGGGTATTTCCCCCAGTCTAATCTACATGGTCATTCTCTCTGACATGACTGGAGTGTTTTCTGTCACCTCCAAACACTGCATGCTGTGATAACATTCATTTCCAAGGCTCCTACCCAATATGACACCCAGGAATGGGGAATGCAAGTGGGGTTAGTCAAGGTGGCTCTTCCACCCAGCCCTGCCCTGGTATGGATGTGGAGCTGGGGAGAAGCTGACCCACGTTTGCCCTGTTGTATTTGGAAGGCTTTTCTTTAGGTTTTTAACTTGTGGGTGGTCCTTGCATCTCCTACTACATTCCAAATATTTTCAAAACTTTCTGAGTGGTAGCAGCTCAAACAAATGAGCACACCCCGCTTCTCTTTCAAGTCAGTTTGAACAAGGCAGAATTTGTGAATCTGAAGTCCTAAGATTCAGGCCACAGTAGGTTTTTTATAGCCCCTGTGGTTTAATGTCCAGTGGTTTTCAAGCGTTTTTAAAAAAAATTTTATTTTTTAGCTGTTGATGGACCTTTTATTTATTTATATGTGGTGCTAAGAATCAAACTCAGTGCCTCACACATGCTAGGCAAGCGCTCCACCACTGAGCCCCAACCCCAGCCCAGTTTCCAAGGTTTTTTAGATAGTACATCAGGATCGGTTAATAATTTTAAATGGATACTCCAAATCCTTGTTATTCATTTGTAAATTATATACATGTGCTATTGAACTAACATTTCTAGTAATTAAAAAGAGAAAATTTTTAAAGATGAAATGAATTTAATAATTATTTTCTTGATGGCAGAAAAACAATTGGTGTTTTTACTGTCCTATTAAGTTTGTATGCTCATTTTGAATTTTTGTGGGACTGAACTGAACAAGGACCACTTGAAAAACTGGTCCTTTAACACTTTGTGATATAAATCATGAGTCTGTTTTCCAAGTTCAGTTTTGTAAAGGAAAGAACAGAATGAGGAAAATAGAGAGGAGACACAGCTCCAGACGCACAGGTTTAATCAGGGCACCTGCAGAGGGAGGCCCAGTGGAGGCTGGGCCAGTCTGCCTACAGCTTGGGGTAGACATAGGGGTGTCTGTCTACCCCAAGCTGTAGATAGGGGGATTTTGGTGGTCAGGCTAGGGAAGTTATTAGGGAAGGATCCTTGTGGAATGCCTGGGGTGTTTTCAGGATTTCCTTTCTTACAATGATAGAGTAGGGGTTCTCTGAATGATAATGGAGTATTGATGGGGTTAGGTAAGGCTGAGAATGACCCGGAAATGACTCTTATCCTGAAATGGAGGATATGTTTCAAACAGTGCTGCCTGTGTCAATTTCTTCCTAACAAGTTTATTTTTATACCTGGTTTTAATGACTAGCATAGCTCAGGACAATGCTACAGAGAGAATGCAGGAAGGGCCTTGTTGGTTGTATTGACTAAATTGTGACTCTTTTTTTTTAGTCACATCTATGTTTTCCAGAGACTCTGTTGAATGTTTACTGATTTCCATCTGCCTTGGCATCAATCAAATGATCTTATACTCTAATCAAAAAGTGTTTTTTTTTAAATGGTGTCTCCCATTGGCCAAACCTGGAGAAAACCAGAAGATAAAGAAGTCCTATTCACAGCTGGAAAGGCTGAGGCAGGAGGATCGCGAGCTCAAAGGCAGCCTCAGCAACTTAGTGAGGAATTAAGCAACTCATTGAGGGCCTGTCTCTAAATAAAATATGAAAAAGGGCTGAGCCGCCGCCCGTGCCTGCAAGGAAGGCAGACCTCTGACCGACCGGCAGAACAGACCCAGCGGCCTGCCAGCATGGTAGACAGATCACCCCAATTGGAGGAGGAGCACACCCGCTGCCCACCCTGCAAGGGAGACTTTTCAACTATACAAGAGTAATATAAATATATAGGGGGAAAATTTCAAAAACACAACAGTTTCACCAAGCAGAAAGAAACGCGAGCAGTATGAAACGACAAGGAAAGAAAGGACCACAAGCAATGCAGGTCAACTCAACATTAGAAGAGGTAATAGCTGCAACAGATGGAATGTCAGAAAAAGAGTTCAGGATATACATGCTTCAGATGATCTGGAGTCTCAAGGAAGACATTAGACAGCAAAATCAGACAATGAAAGATCACTTCGACAATGAATTACATAAACAAATCCAAGAAGCAAAAGATCAACTATACAGGGAGATAGAGGTAATAAAAAACAAACAGAAATCCTAGAAATGCAGGAAGCAATAAACCAACTTAAAAACTCAATTGAGAATACTACCAGCAGAGTAGAACACTTAGAAGATAGAACATCAGACAATGAAGACAAAGTATTTCAACATGAAAAGAACATAGACAGCTCAGAAAGACTGTTAAGGAACCATGAGCAGAACATTCAAGAAATATGGGACAACATAAAGAGACCAAACTTAAGAGTCATTGGGATACAGGAAGGTATAGAGGTCCAAACCAAAGGAATGAGCAATCTATTCAATGAAATAATACGAGAAAACTTCCCAGACTTGAAGAATGAGACAGAATCCCAAATCCTAGAAGCCTACAGGATGCCGAATGTCCAAAATCATAAGAGATCCACACCTAGACACATTATAATGAAGATGCCCAACATACAGAATAAGGAGAGAATTTTAAAAGCTACAAGAGAAAGGAAGCAGATTACATTTAGGGGTAAACCAATCAGGATAACAGCTGATCTTTCAACACAGACTCTGAAAGCTAGAAGATCCTGGAATAACATATTTCAAACACTGAAAGAAAATGGGTTCCAACCAAGAATCATGTATCCAGCGAAATTAAGCTTCAGGATGGAAGATGAAATTAAAACCTTCCACTATAAACGAAAGTTAAAAGAATTTGCAGCTAGAAAACCATCTCTTCAAAACATCCTTGGCAAAACATTTCAGGAAGAGGAAATGGAAAACAACAATGAAAACCAACAGTGGGAGGTAGGACAGTAAAGGGGGGAAAATAATCAAAGAGGAAAACAAACCATGTTTAGTAACATAAATAAACAAAAATGTCTGGAAGAACAAACCATATCTCAATAATAACCCTAAATGTTAATGGCTTAAACTCACCAATTAAGAGACACAGGCTAGTAGAATGGATCACAAAACAAGACCCAACAATATGCTGCCTACAGGAGACGCATTTGATAGGAAAAGATATACATAGACTGAAGGTGAAAGGTTGGGAAAAATCATATCACTCATATGGACTTCAGAAACAAGCAGGAGTGTCCATACTCATATCAAATAAAATAGATTTCAAGCCAAAGTTAATCAAAAGGGATAAAGAGGGACACTACATACTGCTCAAGGGAACCATACACCAACAAGACATAACAATCATAAATATATATGCCCCAAACAACGGTGCAGCTATGTTCATCAAGCAAACTCTTCTCAAGTTCAAGAGTCTAATAGACCACCACACAATAATCATGGGAGACTTCAACACACCTCTCTCACCACTGGACAGATCTTTCAAACAAAAGCTGAATAAGGAAACTATAGAACTCAATAACACAATTAACAACCTAGACTTAATTGACATATATAGAATATACCACCCAACATCAAGCAGTTACACTTTTTTCTCAGCAGCACATGGATCCTTCTCAAAAATAGATCATATATTATGTCACAAGGCAACTATTAGACAATATAAAGGAGTAGAGATAATACCATGCATCTTATCTGATCATAATGGAATGAAACTGAAAATCAATGATAAAAGAAGGAAGGAAAAATCATGCATCACTTGGAGAATGAACAATAGGTTACTGAATGATCAATGGGTTATAGAAGACATCAAGGAGGAAATTAAAAAGTTCTTAGAGATAAATGAAAACACAGACACAACATATCGGAATCTATGGGACACATTGAAAGCAGTTCTAAGAGGAAAATTCATTGCTTGGAGTTCATTCCTTAAAAAAAGAAAAAAAACAACAAATAAATGATCTCATACTTCATCTCAAAATCCTAGAAAAAGAAGAGCAAAACAACAGCAAAAGAAGTAGAAGGCAAGAAATAATTAAAATCAGAGCTGAAATTAATGAAATCGAAACAAAAGAAACAATTGAAAAAATTGACAAAACTAAAAGTTGGTTCTTTGAAAAAATAAATAAAATCGACAGACCCTTAGCCATGCTAACGAAGAGAAGAAGAGAGAGAACTCAAATTACTAGCATACGGGATGAAAAAGGCAACATCACAACGGACACTTCAGAAATACAGAAGATAATCAGAAATTATTTTGAATCCTTATACTCCAATAAAATAGAAGATAGTGAAGGCATCGATAAATTTCTTAAGTCATATGATCTGCCCAGATTGAGTCAGGAGGATATAGACAACCTAAACAGACCAATATCAATTGAGGAAATAGAAGAAACCATCAAAAGACTACCAACTAAGAAAAGCCCAGGACCGGATGGGTATACAGCAGAGTTTTACAAAACCTTTAAAGAGGAACTAACACCAATACTTTTCAAGCTATTTCAGGAAACAGAAAAAGTGGGAGAACTTCCAAATTCATTCTACGAGGCCAACATCACCCTGATTCCTAAACCAGACAAAGACACTTCAAAGAAAGAATACTACAGACCAATATCTCTAATGAACCTAGATGCAAAAATCCTCAATAAAATTCTGGCGAATCGGATTCAAAAACATATCAAAAAAATTGTGCATCATGATCAAGTAGGATTCATCCCTGGGATGCAAGGCTGGTTCAATATATGGAAATCAATAAATGTTATTCACCACATCAATAGACTTAAAATTAAGAACCATATGATCATCTCGATAGATGCAGGAAAAGCATTCGACAAAGTACAGCATCCCTTTATGTTCAAAACTCTCGAAAAACTAGGGATAACGGGAACATACCTCAACATTGTAAAAGCAATCTATGCTAAGCCTCAGGCTAGCATCATTCTGAATGGAGAAAAACTGAAGGCATTCCCTCTAAAATCTGGAACAAGACAGGGATGCCCTCTCTCACCACTTCTGTTCAACATAGTTCTCGAAACACTGGCCAGAGCAATTAGACAGATGAAAGAAATTAAAGGCATAAAAATAGGAAAAGAAGAACTTAAATTATCACTATTTGCAGATGACATAATTCTATACCTAGCAGACCCAAAAGGGTCTACAAAGAAACTATTAGAGCTAATAAATGAATTTAGCAAAGTGGCAGGATATAAAATCAACACGCATAAATCGAAGGCATTCCTGTATATCAGCGACAAATCCTCTGAAATGGAAATGAGGAAAACACTCCATTCACAATATCCTCAAAAAAAAAAAAAAAAAAACTTGGGAATCAACCTAACAAAAGAGGTAAGACTTATACAATGAAAACTACAGAACCCTAAAGAGAGAAATTGAAGATGATCTTAGAAGATGGAAAAATGTACCCTGTTCATGGATAGGCAGAACTAACATCATCAAAATGGCAATATTACCAAAAGTTCTCTGTAGGTTTAATGCAATCCCAATCAAAATCCCAATGGCATTTCTTGTAGAAATAGATAAAGCAATCATGAAATTCATATGGAAAAACAAAAGACCCAGAATAGCAAAAACAATGCTAAGCAGGAAGTGTGAATCAGGCGGTATATCAGGCAGTATAGCAATACCAGACTTCAAACTATACTACAGAGCAATAGTAACAAAAACAGCATGGTACTGGTACCAAAACAGGCGGGTGGACCAATGGCACAGAATAGAGGACACAGAAACCAATCCACAAAACTACAACTATCTTATATTTGATAAAGGGGCTAAAAGCATGCAATGGAGGAAGGATAGCATCTTCAACAAGTGGTGCTGGGAAAACTGGAAATCCATATGCATCAAAATGAAACTGAATCCCTTTCTCTCGCCATGCACAAAAGTTAACTCAAAATGGATCAAGGAGCTTGATATCAAATCAGAGACTCTGCGTCTGATAGAAGAAAAAGTTGGTTCCGATCTACATATTGTGGGGTCAGGCTCCAAATTCCTTAATAGGACACCCATAGCACAAGAGTTAATTACTAGAATCAACAAATGGGACTTACTCAAACTAAAAAGTTTTTCCTCAGCAAAAGAAACAATAAGAGAGGTAAATAGGGAGCCTACATCCTGGGAACAAATCTTTACTCCTCACACTTCAGATAGAGCCCTAATATCCAGAGTATACAAAGAACTCAAAAAATTAGACAATAAGATAACAAATAACCCAATCAAGAAATGGGCCAAGGACCTGAACAGACACTTCTCAGAGGAGGACATACTATCAATCAACAAGTACATGAAAAAATGCTCAGCATCGCTAGCAGTCAGAGAAATGCAAATCAAAACCACCCTAAGATACCATCTCACTCCAGTAAGATTGGCAGCCACTATGAAGTCAAACAACAAGTGCTGGTGAGGATGTGGGGAAAAGGGTACACTTGCTCATTGTTGGTGGGACTGCAAATTGGTGCAGCCAATTTGGAAAGCAGTATGGAGATTTCTTGGAAAGCTGGGAATGGAACCACCATTTGACCCAGTTATTCCCCTTCTCGGTCTATTCCTTAAAGACCTAAAAAGAGCATGCTACAGGGACACTGCTACATCGATGTTCATAGCAGTACAATTCACAATAGCAAGACTGTGGAACCAACCTAGATGCCCTTCAATAGATGAATGGATAAAAATAATGTGGCATCTATACACAATGGAGTATTACTCTGCATTAAAAAATGATAAAATCATAGAATTTTGAGGGAAATGGATGGCATTAGAGCAGATTATGCTAAGTGAAGCCAGCCAATCCCTAAAAAACAAATGCCAAATGTCTTCTTTGATATGAGGAGAGTAACTAAGAACAGAGTAAGGATGAAGAGCATGAGAAGATTAACATTAAACAGGGATGAGAGGTGGGAGGGAAAGCGAGAGGGAAGGGAAATTGCATGGAAATGGAAGGAGACACTCAGGGTTATACAAAATTACATACAAGAGGAAGTGAGGGGAAAGGGAAAAATAATACAAGGGGGAGAAATGAATTACAGTAGAGGGGGTAGAGAGAGAAGAGGGGAGGGGAGGGGAGGGTAGGGGGGATAGTAGAGGATAGGAAAGGCAGCAGAATACAACAAACACTAGTATGGCAATATGTAAATCAATGGAAGTGTAACTGATGTGATTCTGCAATCTGTATACGGGGTAAAAATGGGAGTTCATACCCCACTTGAATCAAAATGTGAAATATGATATGTCAAGAACTATGTAATGTTTTGAACAACCAACAATAAAAAAAATTAAAAAAAATAAACAAAAATAAACAAAAAAAGGGCTGAGGATGTGGCTCATTGGTAAACACCCCTGAGTTCAATCCCTGGTACCAAAAAGAAGTCTGGTCCATTCACAGACATTTAGCATTTAGATAATGGATAGAGAGATGTTCAAAGCTCTTTGAAATTATACATTTGCAATATTTTTAAATAATTTAGAAAGATACCATTTCCCAAATTTCAATCTCAGAATTTTTAAGAAATGAAATCATTTTCAAAAAAAATTTATACAGGGGGTGGAAACAGTTCTAAATACCTGCTTCAAAGTGTTCTCTCCATAGCATGCATTTCTTTTTTCAAAGCAGTCACTATCTCTCTCACTCATCCAGTGTTAATGTTACTTGGCTGGACAGACTTGGTGTCATTTTTGCAGAGATACCTGCTGGGTTGCATATTCCAATAGCTTCTCGTCACCATATAAGTTTCAGAGACATGCTCTTTATCCAGTAATGTGGCAGAAGGAGGTGCTCACTTGATGAGCTGGTCTGGTTCGTTTCTGTCTGTTGGTAGAACACGTTAGGAACAGCTTGGGCACATTGTGAGGGAAACAAATGAATCCATCTAAGTTTCTGCCAGTAACACCTGGTGCGCTGGCTCAAGGAGATGGAGAAGAGTTTAACAGAGACAGTTACCAATGCCTGGGTGCAGTTCAGGAAGCTAGCAGTGACAGGGAAGGAGGAACAAGGAGCCCTTACTTCCCGCCTGAAGGGCTAAGGGGATGACCCCCTGACCCCAGTCTAGGGTGAGAGCTCTTATTCCACAATGGGAGCACAACAATGGCTGTGGTGGCAGAGGGCCATCTTGATCTGCTCAGGCTCCTGTGAGGGCTCAGACAACAGAAGCCCATTTTCCGACAGTTCTGAAGTCCAAGGTTAAGGTGCTGGCCATCTTCTCCCTGTGTCTTCACATGGTCACCTCCGTGTTTGTCTCTGGGTCTATATTTTCTCTTCCTACAAGGCCCACCAGTCTAATTGATCTTCCTTGAGCCTAATTATCTCCTTAAAGGCCCTTTCCCAGATTTGGTCATGTTCTGAGATATGGGGGGGTTAGAATGCAACGTGTGAATGGGATGGGGTACAATTTAGCCCACGACTGGACACTGCCAACCTGTGGCCTGTAGGGAGGGTGCCCAAGCAGTCACACCTTAACAGCTGCTGCTTCTGACCTGCCTGGCAGTGGCTGGTCTGCCAGTACCTTTCACTGGCCACACCTAAATGGTGGGAGCCCGAGACAAGCCAGCCTGTTTGCTGCCACCCTGAGGGATGGTCAGCCTGCTGGGGTCTGGAGAGGAAAAGGAAGAAATATGCAGGAATAGTATTCATTTTACAAAGTCACTGTGCTGAACTTAGAAAATATAGATTTACAACTGTTATGATTTAACAAAGAAGAAAACAGAACTAATGGTCAGAATGGGGTGGCTAGTTTTGTAGGTTGCACAGGGTTGTTGGTTTTGGAAACTGCTGTTACTAGGTTCAGCTCTGTGTGTTGTAACAGTGTGAACATCATGCATAGAAATTAGTCCTTGTGAGAATTAGAAGTCTTCCCTCTGGGCAGACAAATGAGAAAACATGCCTTCCACCAGGCTGAGCAGTCTTTTGGGTGCATACTTTGGTGGGTTCCCTATTCATCTTCATAGACTAAATGTGTATGACCTGGGGTAGCAACCCTTTGTGACCTTAGGTTGACAGTCCACACTCCACAGTCTTCCCTTCCAGTAACCCCAGCCCCCAGGGTCACGAGCAAATTGAAGGATACATTTCGATGTTGTGTCTGCCATATTATTGCCATACTCTGTAAACTGGAGGAAGAAAATTATTAAGCCATAGCAAAATTAAAACCTGTCACTGGTCTTAAATCATTCAAGCCTTATCTGGCTGGTAGTTTCTGGATGAACTTAAATAAGTATTTAGTGGATCTTCCTCCTAGAGGGAGTAACTAATTTAGATCACTTGCTAACACTTTGGGCAACTATTTTCAAAAACAAAAATTGTTTTAGTTGTAGATGGACACAATATTTTTATTTTTATTTATTTATTTTTATGTGGTGCTGAGGATCGAATCCAGAGCCTTATGCATGCGAGGCAAGTGCTCTACCACGGAGCTACAGTCCCAGCCTGGGTAATTCTATTTTAAGAGTTTAGGATTATTGGAAAACACGAGAAGCCTGCACACTGTACAGCTTCAGGGGGTACCGTGCCATTCTATAGTCATTGTAGACCTGTATGGCCTCTCTGACAACTCTCTGGTAGATGGTAGTGAAGCTTTCTAAGAGCAGGTGTCTCCTCCATCTCCAACTGATGGGAAGTTGCAGTGTAAGTGGCAGGCTAGGTACCTAGGTGAGGCACCGGGGATGGTGCTGGGGAAAGGGAAGGACCTGGTGAAGATTAACACATGGCCCTAACTCCTCAACAATGTGAAGGAGATAGATGGGCACCTTAGTCCCAGTTTTAAAATAACACCCAGATGTACTGCCTTCCCCATATCTCCTCCCTGGCTCTGTTGGTGAGCCAAGAATGGAAGGTTGGCAAGGAGAATGAGCTGCCACCATACTCCAGCAGTGGCCACGTTAGAATACAGAGGCTTTGGGTTTAAAGGGATGAGATTGTGAGACACCCACAATTGCCACTGCCATGCTAGGAGAGGGAGGAGAATTACTGAGGTCCAGGGACATGGGGTGGATGGTCAGCAGAGGCTGCACCAGCAGCAACCTGGCCTGGTCCACGGTTGCTGCAGCCATTGGTAGAAGCCACGAAACAATATCCCAGGAACCAGAGATCTGTGCCATAAACTTCATCCTGCCTTAGATAAACCCAGCTACTTTTCAGAACAGAAGAGCAAATGCAATTCTATGTGGAAGCCATTGATACTGGTTGTACTCTAGGCCTGGCACCTTCCCCTTCCCTTTCTTTGAGGGCCAGTCTCCTGTCAGCTGTCACTCACTGCTCATCTTTGCCAAAATTTACCCTCCAACTCCCCAGGTTCTAATGACTGCCCCCCATATGCCAGGTGGAGGTGTTCATTGTAAAAGAGAGAGACAGACGGATACAGAGATTTCCTCTAATCTTACGGTGATAACCACTTTGAAAACATTTTGGCATTACCTTGTAAACCTGAAGCCAGGCCTGTCCCATGATCTAGCAGTCATACTCCAGGGCATGTGCCCTACAGGAAAACATGCATGGTTGTCCCAGTAGACACATGCAGATATGTTCATCATAGCCAAAGACCAGAAAGAGAACTCGTTTATCAACTATAAAATGGTATACAATGGATTACCGTGTGACAATACAAATAAGTTATAGATATGCCAAAATATGATTAAATGTTAAAGATTGAGCAAAAGATGCCGGATGTAACAAATATTTAATGTATGATTTTGTTTTTGTACAGTTTAAGTATGGGCAAACTAAAGTATGTTTTAGGGATTCATATTTGGTGGTAAATAATAAAAAAAGGCAAGAAAATGAATACTGTGAAGACTGCAGAGTAGAACTTCCTGAATGAAAGGAGAGTTTTATGATTGTGAAGAGACGCCCATGGGGAGTGGTCTGTGGAGGTGCCCCTGTTTGATTCTTGACTTGGGTGTGAGTCAGAAGGGTGTTCATTTGGTAAAGGTACATCTGTTTTATGCACTTTTCAAAGCTTATTATGTTTCACAAATTAGAAATAGTTAGCATGAAACTACTCACTGCCTGTTAATTCTCAGGAAGATTAGGTACTGAGATGAAACTTAAAGGATGAATAGGGGTTCTCTAGGTAGGGAAGAATATTCTAGGAGAGAGACAAGAAGGCACAAACGTCTAGAGCAGAGAACTCTTCTGAGGTCTTAGAGTTCATGATGGGGTATGACTGGGGATTAGGCTTCAAAGGCAGTAAAAATGAGTCATGGGGGAGCCGGGCATTTAGACTTGGTGGGGCTTGTAGAAAGATTTTAAACAAGGGAATGAGATTATAAGAATTGGAGAGAGCCCATAGGAACACATAGCAAAGAGGTCATTGAGATATGACTTCTTCAGCAGAGTCATTTGACTTGAGAACAGGAGGTTCCCTGTCCCCCCTCAGTGGAGGCATGGCAGCAGACACAAGAGTGTCAGCAGACACAAGAGTATCTCCCCATAATACTCCCATTTTTGTCATCAAAAAGAAATCTGGTAAATGGAGATTATTGCAAGATTTAAGAGCGATTAATAATGAGATGGTTATTATGGGGAGATACAGAAGGTTGTATATGTCCTTCTGCTAATTGTTGTTTGACCAGATCATGGGCTGCTTGTATCTTTTCTTTAGTCAGGGGCCACTGAGGAACCCATACTGGTCTTTCTGATTTCCAAGTAATTTTTATTGTCTCAGTGGTCCTTTGTGAAAATCCAACCCATGTCTGTCTGTTCCTTGATCTATTTGCTGCTATACCTTGTTCTTGTTTTTCTAATCTTTTTCCTTTCCTAAAACCTTGTCTAGTCATAATAGTGGGTGCATTTTGGTTGATGTTATTTGTTAATGTCAAACCTAATTGATCTAGGACATCTCGTCCCCATAAATTTACGGGAAGATGATCCAATACATAGGGCTGTATAGTTCCTTCACATCATTCAGGATCCTTCCAATCTAATACCATTGCACTTCTATGGGGATTTGTCACCACTCCTAGGCCTCAAAGCGTTTGAGTGGCTTGTTGTAATGGCCAATGTTTTGGCCATTCTTGACGAGAGAGATGATGCTAAGGTCTGCACCTGTATCCAGTAGCCCATTAAATTCATGTCCTTGAATATTTAGTTTTAGTATTGGGGGAGAATCTAAATTTAAAGAAAGCATAGCCCAATCTACACCTGTGGAGCCTAATCCCTTGGAACCTCTTTCTACAGCACGACTGGAAAATTTATCATGTAGGTTTGGTATTATTAGTAACTGTGCTATTCTATCTCCTGGTGAAATTACTGATATACCCTTTGGAGAACTGGCTATAATTTTTATTTCACCTTCATAATCGGGATCAATTACCCCAGGACTTATCATATGCAGTGGGCTGCGGTGGGGACATGGAGACAAAAGTTTATAGCACCGGCCAGCGCTGTAAAGGGGGCCAAGTATAAATGCAACAGCTGAGGTAAGGATTAGGTTGGGAATTCCACTATTTCCCCATTCTAAGAGGTTGTAGCTCTTTTCATTTTCAAAAACTCAAAACTATTTATTTTAGAGACATAAAAATTAACTTGGTTTTCCAGGTTGTTTTTCACCCTTCCTTACCTATCTCTCCAGTGTAATGAGGTATAATTGACAAATAAAAGTTGTGTATATTTTAAAAATAAATAATTCATGGTTAACAAGATGGTTCAACTGGAATGTTGATGCTCTATGAGACTGGATGGGTTTCTTTTGTAAAGTGCTTGAAAAAATACCCAGGAAGGTCAGATTTTTCTGCAGGATCAGAGTTTCTAGAGCATATTGAACAGAGATGGCAACTTCCAGCTGACATTTTAGAAACCTCATTGTGTCCTTAATTTAATACACACCAAAGCTGGTGGCTGAGAACTTATTTACAGGCCCTCAGGGGCCAGATTTAGAAAGTGGTTTATTTTATCTTCTTTTCCTTCTATACTTTTTCTTACTTTTATTCATTTTCCTTTCTGTGTCTTTTCTACTTCCTTTCTCTTTCTCCTTCATGCCATCTGTTCATTTCTGTCTGCTTTCTGGTTTTCCACTGCCACAGCTGTCCTGGTTGTCAGTTTTACTATGTTCCATGTGACAACGGGCAAGCTGACTGCATGAGCCAAAATTATAACATCACAAGAAACCTCGTCTTTTGGAGGGTACCTGCCCTCTTGGGGCCAAATCTCTCCTGCTCCTTCTTACACCCTGACTGCTTCAGGAGACAGAATAGAAGGAGAGCAGCTTCCTCACACTTGAGGCCACAGAGTGGGAGATAGCAGATTCTGAACAGGGTGAGCCAGGCTAGGCATCTTGCACAGGAATATGTGTGACGTGGTTACATGCAGGGCAATGATCAAAGGGGTAAGTATATCAAGGTATTGGGAGTCAGGTTTCTTGTTGTCAGGAAGGAGAATTACAGAAATGGAAAGGGAAATGAACCTGCGGCGTTGGAAGTATGGATGTGAAAATTCATGTTTTCCAATATTTATACAGATAAGAGAGTTCTATATGTTTGTGCTCACACATAGATGTGCATGCAAATGGGTACACGCACATTTCCTAACCTTCCCACTGTTAGGGGCTGGGAATAGTGATGTCTGTAGCAAAGAATACTCGCCAGATCTTGATTTCTAAATATCGCTCTCCACATAAAGGAACTAGGGATTTTTGGAGCAATGAATGGGTCAGGGAAGATACAAAATGGCCTGGGATACTTTGTGGCTCCAGAAGGCAAAGTATGTTTGAAGAACATAGAAGCTTGTTTGAAGGCCTCCCAATGACGGAACTGAAAATAATTTGAATATCAAAGCAATAAGTGGAACTGATTGGAACCCACTGATAAGAAACCTGAATCCATATTCTGATTCAGAGGGGTAAATGAATACAAGTTTAAGAGTATTTCCTTGGCTTCAAAGTACCTCTCCATAAAGTGCATCTTAATTACAAAGTAGTAAAGAATAACTTTACAATGGAGGTACCTGGAAGATGCCCCTTTGGTTAAGTAGTCAAAGGGAACATTTTTGGTAATAAGACAAACCGAATTCAAGCACTCTTGAAGGGATGCAGAGAAGGGAACAACACAGTTTCCCTTGGATGATTGTCTGTCAATGATGGTTGGCACAGAAACTGCAAAAAAACCCATCTGAGGACACTCTGATCTATAATGTTCAATTGTGTTGAAGTCATGAAAGTCAAAGGCAGGTGAGCTCCTTTAGATTGAGGAAAAACTAGATTGAGACGTGACAACTAAATGCAGTGTGCAATTTCGAACTGAATCTTTTACAACAAAGAACATTACTGGAATAATTGGTGTGACTTGACTGGGGTCGTAGGTTGGTTGGTAGTAATGTATTCGTGTTACCTTTCTGACTTTGATGTCCTGTTGTGGTTGTGTAGGAGAATGCCCTTGTGGTAGAGGTAATGAAGCAATGGGTCCATCATTTGTTCTCAAATAAATCAGGGTAAAATTTCTTTGTACTGTATTGTTACTTTTGTGTTTCAAAATTTTAAAGACATTTCTGAATCAAATGGTATAATCACATTTTGGGAAAAGATATGTGGTAAACACAAAATTCCCTTTAATTTAGGGGAGAAAGTGAGAATTTATAGAAATTTAGTGTTTATGGTGGACCACACAGGCTCCCTGTTTTGTCTCCTCAGCTCTCAAGGAGTGCTTTGGTGGTAAGATATAGATGCACTGTTACTTGTGAGTGCCCTTGAGAAGCTGAAAGATTGGGTAATAGGAAGTGTCTTCCACCTACTTCTGAACTCACTGGTTAGAGGAAGGGGGACACTAAACCTGCCAGCCCAGTAGCTCAATCTTGAGCTCTGCTTCAGGTGGAACAGGGAAAAGGGGATGGTGTCTTGGGTATACCTTGAAGTGCTCTATAAGAGGCTGGCTGAATAAAGAAGAATGAAATTATGGCATTTGCCAGTAAATAGATGGAACTAGAGACTATCATGCTAATTAAAATAAACCAACCCCCCAAAACCCAAGGCTGAATGTTCTCTCTGATTTGTGGATGCTAACCCACAATATGTTGCTGGGAGGGAAGAACACAAGCTCATTGGATTACATAAAAGGGAAGGAAGGGAAGGGAACAGGAATGGGAAAGACGGTGGAATGAATTGGACATAATTTTCCTTTGTTCATATATGAAGACATGGCCAGTGTAACTCCACATCATGTACAACCAACCTCAAGAATGGGAATTTATGCTTCATGTATGTATAATATGTCAAAATACATTCTACTGTTATATAACTAAAAAGAAGAAATAATTTTTTTTAAAAAAGGCTAGGAAAATACCATCAAAGGAGGAACTAAATCAAATTAAAAACCAAAAATAAATCAAAATGAAAAGGAATATAAATCATATCATAATAATAACTTTGTTAATGGCCTAAACTCGTCAATCAAAAGACTTAGACTGGCAGGTTGGATTAAAAACAATACCTGACAATATGCTGTCTCCAAGAGACTCACCTCCTAGGCAAAGACATACACAGATTGAAGATAAAAGGATGGAAAAAAAATTTATTCCCATGGACTGTGTAAATAAGCAGGGGCTTTCATCCTTATATCTGATAAAGTGGACTTTAAGACAAAGTTAGTCAGAAAGGACAAAGAAGGCTATTACATACTGCTTAAGGGAATTATACATCAACAAGACATAACAATCATAAATGTTTATACCCCAAACAATGGAGCATCTCTGTACACTAAACAAACCATTCTCAATTTCAAGAAGCCAATAGAACACAACACAATAATACTGGGTAATTTTAATACACTTTTCTTATTACTAGATAGGTCTTCCAAACAAAAACTAAACAAATTATAGAACTAAATAATATAATCAATAATTTGAACTTAATGGACATATATAGAATATTTCTTCCATCTGCAAGCAAATATACTTTCTTCTCAGCAGCACATGGCTCCTTCTCTAAAACAGACCATATATTATGCCACAAAGCAACTCTTTGCAAGTACAAAAACATAGAGATACTACCTTGCATTCTATCAGATCATAATGGAATGAAATTAGAAATCAATAATAAAATAAAAATAGAAGCTACTATAACACCTGGAGACTAAATAATATGCTATTGAATGATGAATGGATAGCAGAATAAATCAAGGATAAAATAAAAAAAATACTTAGAAGTGAGAATACCATACATCATAGCAAAATCTCTGGAATACTGTGAAGGCAGTGCTAAGAGGAAAGTTCATTGCATTGAGTTCATTCATTAAAAGATTAGAAAGTCAATGAATAAATAGCCTAAGATTACATCTCAAAGCCCTAGAAAAAGAACAAATTTACACCAAAATCAGTAGAAGAGTGGAAATAATTAAAATCAGAGCTAAAATCAATGAAATTGAAAAAAAAGAAATAATTTAAAAAAATGACAAAACAAAAAGATGGTTTTTTTAAAAAATAAATAAAATTGATAAATGCTTAGCCAAGCTAATGAAGAGAGATAGAAAACTCAAATTACTAAAATTCATGATGAAAAATGAAATCACAATGGATACTACTGAAATACAGAAGATAATTAGAAACTATTTTGAAAATTTATATTCCAGTAAAATAAAAAATCCCCAAAACATCAACAAATTTCTAGAGACACGTGACCTAACCAAACTGAATCAGGAGGACATACACAATTTAAACAGATCAATTTCAAGCAACAAAATAGAAGACATCATCAAAAGTCTACCAACCAAGAAAAGCCCAGGACCAGACAGAATTTCAGCAGAGTTCTCCAAGACCTTCAAAGAATAATTATCACCAATACTCCTCGAATTATTCCATGAAATAGTTAGTTTGAAAGCATCCCTTTATTTTCTACCAGACAAGTATCACCCAGATACCAAAACCAGACACATCAAGGAAAGAAAACTTCAGACCAATATCACTGATGAATATAGATGCAAAAATTCTCAATATAATACTGGCAAATCATACAAAAACTTATTAAAAAGATAGTGCACCACAATCAGGTGGGGTTCATCCCAGAGATGCAAGGTTGGTTTGACATACAGAAATCAATAAGCGTAATTATCACATCATTAGACTTAAGAGCAAGAATTATATGATCATCTCAATAGATGCAGAAAAAGCATTTGGCAAAATACAGCACCCCTTCATGTTCAAAACACTAGAAAAACTAGGGATAGTAGGAACATACCTCAACATTGTAAAAGCTATCTATTGCTAAGCTCAAGGCCAACAACATTCTAAATGGAGAAAAACTGAAAGCATTCCCTCTAAAAACTGGAACAAGACAACGATATCCTCTTTTACCACTTCTGTTTAACATAGTCCTGGAAACTCTAGTCAGAGCAATTAGATGAAATAAATTAAAGGGATACAATTAGGAAAAGAATTCAAACTCTCACTATTTGCCAATGACATGATTCTATATTTAGAAGATCCAAAAAATTCATCAGAAAACTTCTAGAACTAATAAATGAATTCAGCAAAGTATCAGGGTATAAAATCAAAACCCATAAATCAAATGCATCAAATGCATCTCTATACATCAGTAAAGAATCACTGAAAGAGAAATTAGGAAAATTATCCCACTCACAATAGCCTCAAAATAAAATAAAATACTTGGGAGCCAATGTAACAAAAGAGGTGAAACACCTCTACAATGAAAGCTATAGAACACCAAAAAAAAAAAAAAAAAAAAGAAAAAAGAAAAAAAAAGAAATTGAAGAAGACCTTAGAAGATGGAAAGATCTCCCATGCTTGTGGATAGGCAGATTTAATATTGTCAAAATGACCATACTACCAAAAGTGTAATACAGATTTAATACAATCCCTATCAAAATCTTAATGACATTCTTCATAGAATTAGAAAAAGCAATTATGAAATTAATTTGGAAAAATAAGAGACCCAGAATAACCAAAGTAATCCTTAGCAAGAAAAGTGAAGCAGGAGGATGACTATTCCAGACCTTAAACTATACTTCAGAGCCATAGTAACAAAAACAACATGGTACTGGCACCAAAACAGACACATGGACCAAGAAGACACAGAGACAAACCCACATAAATACAATTATCTTATACTGGATAAAAGCATCAAGAACATACATTGGAAAGCGGGCATGGTGGCACTCACCTGTAATCTCAGAAGCTCAGGATGCTGAGACAGGAGGATAGTGAGTTCAAAGCCAGCTTTAGCAATGGCGAGGTGCTAAGCAAGTTGGTGAGACACTGTCTCTAAATAAAATACAAATTAGGGCTGGGGATGTGGCTCAGTGGTCGAGTGCCCCTGAGTTCAATCCCTGGTACCCCCCAAAAAATACATTGGAGAAAAGATTGCCTCTTCAAGAAATGGTGCTTTGAGAATTTGAAATCCATATGTAACAAAATGAAATTAAACCCCATCTCTCATCCTGCACAAAACTCAATTCAAAGTGGATCAAACCCTTAGGCACTGGAACAGAGTCTCTGCACCTAACAGAATAAAAAGTAGGCCCCCAAATCTGACTTCCCTAACAAGACTTCTAAAGTACAAGAAGTAAAATGAATAATAAATAAATGGTTAGAAATGATGGTGGAATGTGATGGTCATCATTATCCAAAGTACATATATGAAGACATGAATTGGTGTGAATATACTTTGTATACAACCAGAGATATGAAAAATTTGTGCTCTATATGTGTAATATGAGTTGTAATGCATTCTGCTGTCATATATGAATGAAAAATTAATAATAAAAAAAGAAAAAGAATAAATAAATGGGATGGATTCAAACTAAAAAAGCTGCTTCTCAGCAAAGGAAATGACCAACAATGTGAAGAGAGCCTACAGATTGGGAGAAAAATCTTTACCACATGCACCTCAGATAAAGCATTAATCTCCAGGATATAAGAACTCAAAAAACTCAACACCAAAAAAACCCAAATTACCCAATCAATGAATGAGCTAAGGAACTGAACAGTCACCTCACAAAAGAAGAAATACAATGGATCAATAAATATATGAAAAAATGTTCAACATCTCCAGCAATTAGAGAAATGCAAATCAAAACTACTCTCATCTCACTCCAGTCAGAATGGCATTTATCAAGAATACAAACAACCATAAATGTTGGTGAGGATGTGGGGGGAAAGGTACATGCACACGTTGCTGGTGGGGACTGCAAAGTGGTGCAACCATTGTGGAAAGCAGTATGGAGATTCCTCAGAAAACTTGGAATGGGAACACCTATTTGATCCAGCTATCCCACTCCTCAGTTTATACCCAAAGGATTTAAAATCGGCATACTATAGTGGCATAGCCACATCAGTGTTTATAGCAGCTCAATTCACAATAGCTGAACTATGGAACCCACCTAGGTGCCCTTCAACAGATGAATGGATAAAGAAATTGTGGTATATATACACTATGGAATATTACTCAGCCTTAAAGAAGAATGAAATTATGGCATTTGCAGGTAAATGGATAGAGCTGGAGAATATTATGCTAAGCAAAATAAGCCAGTTCCCCCAAACCAAAGGCTAAATGTCTTCTCTATGTGTGGATGCTAATTTGCAATGCAGTGGGGCTAGGGAAAAATAGAGGTACTTTGGATTAGGCAGAGGGCAGTGAAAGGAGGTGGGATATGGGGGTAGGAAGAATAGTCCAATGAATTGGACATTATTACCCTATATACATACATGATTATGCAGCTATACAACCAGTGTGATTCTACATCATGTACAACCAGAAGGATGAGAAGTTACACTCCGTTTATGTAAGATGTGTCAAAATGCATTCCGCTGTCATAATTAATTAGAACAAAAACAACAACAACAACAACAAACAAACCCAAAACAAAAAGGCTGTCAGACTTGTGGCCTGTCTTTTTTATTGTTGTTGTTATTTTTTATTTGAGGAGCTGAATATGAAAGTGAAAGAAGGATCTGGAATACTTGTGCTGTTGTAGAACAGATTTGACCTTCAAAGTGAGAGTCAGGGGCTCTGTGAGAGGGATGAAGGACATTACCTAGGATCATTTGGCAAGAAACATTTGGAGCACCTGCTGTGAGTCTGAGTCCTCACAGACTGACTTTCACAGGTTTTTGGTTGTGCTGCCTCTGACTTTCATGAAGGGGCCCTATCTGAAACCATTTTAGGAAACAGTCATTGTGTGGGTGGAGAAGTGGTAGAGGGGTCAGACTATATACAGGTATTTACAAATCCATAATCTGACATGTGGGGAATGTGTCATCTAAGGCAAAGGGAGTCAGAATGATGTTCTTTGGAAAGCATCCCACACCCTGCACCATCTCACCCTGCACAAAACTCGATTCAAAGTGGATCAAACTCTTAGGCACCGGAACAGAGACTCTGCACCTAATAGAATAAAAAGTAGGCCCCAAATCTTCACCATGTTGGCTTAGGAACTGACTTTCCTAACAAGACTTCTAAAGTGCAAGAAGTAAAACGAAGAATAAATAAATGGTTAGAAATGATGGTGGAATGTGATGGACATCATTATCCAAAGTTCATGTATGAAGACACGAGTTAGTATGAATATACTTTGTATAAAACCAGAGATATGAAAAATCTAGGGCAAAAGAAGACAAAACAAAAAGCAAGATGATACTTTCTTGTCATACCGTCTAAACATTTTCAGAGCAGGAATGATAAAGGAAATGTCAACTCTCTGGACATCTGTTCCAAATCTCCTTCCAATAAGAGCAGAGCTACCAAAGACTTCACTTGTTGGCCTATCAATACCCATTCTCTCAGAAGGCACAGGAGCCAGTGAGGAAATGGCATCTCTGGAGTAATTCTGATCAGTAACTAAGGAACTGGCTGATAATGTGAGAGATGCCTGTGTACCCTGGTCCCCTCACAGTATGTCCATAACAAAAGCAAGAGTGAAGTGAATTGCTACTTCTCCTTGCAACATTGTCACCTACAGACAGTGAACTTGTATCTTTCCGCAAGACTGTCCTCTGAGGACCAGGACATCATAATGATGATTATTATTATTTGGTGGTGGTGTAGATTGAACCCAGGGCCTTGTGCATGTGAGGCAAGTACTCTACCAACTGAGCTATATCCCCAGCCCCACATTGTGTGATCTTTATGTCTTCTGGTATCTGGTGCAGTATCTCTTAAAAGCAAAAATCAGTCTTGTTGAATTGGAATATCAGGAGCATATCAACCACTGTTGGGATGATCTGACAAGGCTCTCTAAGAGTTTTTTCTAATTATGTTTTCATCGTAGTTGGGTATGGTCGTGCACTTGTGTAATATCAGAGACTCAGGAGATTGAGGCAGGAGGATTTCAAATGTGAGGCCAGCGTCAGCAACTTAGTGAGGCTCTAACCAACTTAGTGAGACCCTGTTTCAAAAATAAAAAGGGTTGGGGCTGTATCTCTGTGGTAAAGTGTTCCTGGGTTCAATCCCCTGTACCCAAACACAAACAAACCCCCAAAACAAAACAACAAAATAAAGGCAAAAAGTTTTCATTGTAGAAAATTGGAAAAAATTAGAAAAAATACTAGAAGATAGAAAATTTGCATAATATTCTCACCTACTATTAAGCATTTTGATCTTTTTCATTTTTTGTACTTAAATATTGTTTTATAATTATGATCATGCAGTAGCTACAATACCTAATACTTTTCTCCTTATATTCTGATCAATTTTTCATGACTAAAGATCTTTATTTGATTTGGCATAGTGGCACACAACTGTAATCCCAGCTAATTGGGAGGCTAGAGCAGGGGGATCAAAAGTTCAAGGCCAGCCTGGGAAACTTAATAAGACCCTGTCACAGAACAAAAGAATAAAAAAGGATGGGGATATTGCCCAGTGATAAAGCACTTGCCTAAGGTGGAATGCCCTGGGCTTGATCCCTAGTACAAACCCCCACCTCCAAAGAAAAATTTTAAGTCTTTTTTTTTTTTTTTTTTTGTACCAGGGATTGAACCCAAGGGTGCTTAACCACTGAACCACATCCCCAGCCCTTTTTATATTTTATTTAGAGACAGGGTCTCACTAAGTTGCTTAGGGCCTCACTAAATTGCTGAGGCTGGCTTTGAACTTTGCCATCCTCCTGCCTCAACCTCCCCCTGCTGCTGGGATTACAGGCTGCACCACCTTGCCTGGCCAAAAAGTTTTTTTAAAAAATGATGTCATAATATTTGTTTGCATATCTTTGTCATAATTAATCATGGTGATTTAAAAAGTAAAACAGCATAAGGATTTTCATGGGCTTCAACTTTTACAAATGTTGATATTAATGAAAAGTCAGAAAAGAAATACTACTTGTATTGGAGGGACTGGGCCAGGTAGGGCGGCAGGTTTGGCTCTAGGCTGTCCCTTGGGTTCTGAGCGTTATCTTGAGTCAGTTGTGGTACATCTGGCAGGTGATCTGGTAGTGTGGACTGTGGAGCCAGATTTGAGGAGTGAAAGTTACAGCTGCAGTGCTCAAGCCAGGGCAGAGAACAGCAGTGAAGTCACATCTCCACCTCTCAAGACTGTCTGGCTTATTTTGTGGTATCCTAGTTGGTAGAACCAAATCTGGTAGGTGGAAATTACCACCAAACAATTTTAACTCACTAAATAAGTTTGAGAGCTGTTCCAAAAAGATACAGAATACTCCATGAGGTGCGGAGCTATTCGAGCAGGGCCTGTGGCTTCTGGAATGTCAGAGGGTAGGAGTCACCTGCAGTGTTATGATCTGTGTCTTGTGTGAGCAATGAAATGGGCCTGAGCCTTTCAGAATCACGTGCTTTAGAAAAATAAATAACAGTATTTAATCCAAAGCCACCTGTTTTCAATTCTCAGCAGTCTAGAGACCTGACAACACTTTCTGGAAACTAAGTTGTGGTCTGACAAGGCCCATGGCTTATCCCCAACCCTTGGCTTCCTTTGGTCTTAAAAAGTCACATTTATGTCTCTCCCCAGTCTAGCAACAAGGCTCACAGTCAGGATCAGTGCACCGCCAGTGTCGGTAACAGTGATGGTGTGAGCTTCATTCAGCTGCTTCGTTGAAAGAACCCCAAATTCAAGATCTCTGTTGTCCCTGGAGGTTTTTGTTCCTGAGATTCTGACCATCCACCTGGAGTCGGCCTTCAAGATTGCAGCAGGCTGTGACTGGGTCTTGGGTCTTTTAAGAGCTCACAGTTAAGGCTGAAGAATAATAAAAGCCTCCCTCTAGTGGCTCAAGCTCAAACTCTTTCTTGCCCTGTAAAGGACCCAGAGGGAGTATGCAGGAGCCATTTTCAAAACAGGATTGAAATTCCAGGGCTCTCCTGGCGGATCCCACACTAGGAGCCCGGCACACAGTGCGCCTCCCAGCTGTGGCTGTGCCAAGAGCTTCAGCCACTGCCGGTGCAAACTAGCCCCTGAGAGCATGTGACCACCACCTGGTCCCCGCCCTCCTAGGCCAGCCTGCCTCCAGCCCTGGAGTGTTTCTCTCATAGAGTTGCTATTTGATGGGGGAATGAACTACCTGGATTTCCTTAAATCCTGAGCTTTGAGTTCTCCTCCCTCTCCCACCTACTTGGCATCTTAGGCTTCTTGTAGAAGGGGGTGGGGGAATCTTTACAGGTCGATGACATTTGTCCCAGTGTCACCTTTTGGTTACTCAAATGAGTTGAGGCTGTTATTAGTTAGAACTTAACATTTGTAGACTCCCACCCCAGGCTGGGGGCCACCACCTTTCTCCTAGTGAAGTTTTTGTGAAATTCAACATGTAGAATTCCATCTCTGGTAGATATACGTAATGTTATTACCCGTGAAAGGTGTGGTGATTGGGGCTATGAGGAA
>NC_138192.1:66423120-66456059 GCF_964194105.1 Spermophilus citellus
GTAGTATAGTTTAAGGTCTGGTATAGTGATGCCACCTGCTTCACTCTTCTTGCTAAGGATTCCTTTAGCTATTCTGGGTCTCTTATTTTTTGCTTTTTCTAGATTAATGGATATAAAAAAGTGGCATATATACACAATAGAATATTACTCAGCAATAAAATAGAATAAAATCATGGTATTTGCAGGTAAATGGATGGAGTTAGAGAAGATAATGCTAAGTGAAGTTAGTCAATCCCCCAAAACCAAATGCCAAATGTTTTCCCTGATATAAGGAGGCTATTCATAGTGGGGTAGGGAGCTAGAACGTGGGAAGAATAGAAGAACTCTAGATAGGGCAGAGGGGTGGGAGGGGGAAGGGAAGGGTTTGGGTTAGAAATGATGGTGGAATGTGATGGACATTATTATCCAAAGTACATGTATAAAGACACGAATTGATGCGAATATACTTTGTATACATCCAGAGATATAAAAAATTATGCTGTATATGTGTAATAAGAATTGTAATGCATTCTGCTGTCATATATAAATAAAAAAAATTAAAAGAAAAAAAGAGAGATGGTTGTTGTACTCATGCATGAAATGTCTTTGAGGGTCTTTTTCTCCCCAAGTGTTATTTTACTGTGCACACAATAAATAGTATAATAAGATAAAAACGAAATAAAACAAAAACCTTGAAAAGAAACCATTTTTCTCTACACTGTATTGGGTTGTTAATTTTTGAAAGAGAAACCCAACTTAAATCTTCCTCCAAATATGGAAAAAAAAAAAAACAGACTCTTAAGACAATGCTTAGGCTTATCAAATACCAGAGTAGACTATTATTAAACTTGATTTGAAGAACTGGTGTTTCATTCTGTAAAAGTATTTTAAGTGGGAGAGATGATGAAGAGCATTACAAGCAATTTGAGACTGATAATAGTGGCATAAGAAAAGAAGTCCAAAAGAGCGTTTGCACCTGTGTCATAGGCTTGAACTCACTGCTGTGGCCGGCGCCAATCAGATGGTGGGCTTTCACTCCTACTTCAGCAAATTTTTCATTTTCAGAAATCCACTGGGAAAGGGCATATGCGCCCTGTCGTGTTTTTGTAAAAATTATTCCTCGTGCAGATTCCTCGGTCCTGGTATATTGTTCCAATATGGTGTTTCTTAATTTGGTCAGCTTTTCATTTTCATGTTCTGGGTTTTCAGCTAGTTTTTTCAACGTTTTTTTGTTTTCTTTAAGAAATAATTATAATTATTAATATTAATTAGCTTCACTTAGCCATTCTACAACACATATATAGCAAACATCATTTTGTACATCATGAATATATACGTTTCATTTGTTAAAGAATAAATAAATTAGTTTTAAAAACTACAATTACACTAGAGAATTTTATGTAGTGATACACTGAGATGTGACTTGATCTTATGCTATATCTAATATCAGGCTGGTCTGATTAATAAATTCATTGCAGTCATTTTGACAGTGGTTGATTATACCATGCAAGTAATCCCTAATCTGGTCACATCAGTTAGGAGTAGGCTTTCTTCTTTGACAATAAATTTTTAAGAGGGACTCTGGGATTGCTTACAAGAAGCGGTGATCCGTATCAAAGAGGTAAACTCGTAAGACTGTTGGAGATATGTTTCTTTGAATCTTACCAAAAAATAAAGTCATGAGAAATTTATCAGTCTCGTTCAACTTCAAAGGTTTTTTTAAATCACCCTCATCTTCATCATCATCACAATCATCGTCATCCACACTTGTGTCACTGTCGTGTTCCACGACTGCAAACTTCTTCTCTTTCTCATCATTATAGAATGTTTCAAGGTGCTTGTACGCATCGATCATCCTAATGGTGTCATTAATTTGCAGGGCTTCATTGTATTTCCTCAAATGTTCTGCACACACACGGTCTTTGCGATTTCCTTCTCTAGCAGCTGTGAAAGAATACACTGTGTAAGAGAAATAGCAAGCAAGCCCCCTATGATTGTGCTGCAGACTTAAATAAATGATGACTCCAAAATCAGCTTCACCTTCATTTTGAAATGATCAAGGTACCGCTTAAAATGTGTCATGAATTCTCAAAGGGGGAAACAGTTCCCAACCCCTTGACAAGCTGACTTAAACTCTGCATCAGCCAGAAAGTGCACCTGATCCGTGCAGGAATGGCATGACAAACCTGTCAGTGGAGCTTGCCATGAGAGACAGCTGTTAGTACTAATCTTCTTACTTTAAATATACAATAAATGAAAGAGAAAACTGGATGAATTGGTACTTCTTTCCTCAGATAAGGGATTAGAACATGTTTAAGCTTGTCCCATACAGAATACAGAAACTCAATTTGATATTCTATTTGCTTACAGTTTGCTTGTGAGTATGTGCTATAATCATCTCAAATCTTGGTGTAAACATGCGATAAACTGTTAGTTCAAACCCAAATTACCTTTTTTTTCCTTTTGAATGGCCCATTGCTCATAAGGCTGAGTTCCAAAATCTGATGTTGGACTCATTTGGCAGTGATTTTGAATGCTTGTCATTATTTTTACAAGTTTCTCTTTAAACGGATCCTAAAAATAAATTATACACTTATTCTTACATATTTATGCTGTTATGGAGTGATGTTATCTTTGTTAAATTTGTTTATACGTTATAATAAATTTGACTGAGATTCTTTGCCTAGACAATGTAACAAGATAATCTCTAATCACATCTTTGTACATTGTACTTATTTTTCTCAGCTTTTTTATTACCTCTAACATCAAGCCATACCCATACTAACACCATATGCCTCTGCTGTAATTTCTAATTTAAAAGTTTTACAGAAGTAAAATTAATGAATGTTATAAATCCTAAATATTAAGGTAATTTTAAAAACACATTGAATTAATGTCACAAGTACTTGGAAAGTCAACAAATTAAAGAAGCACTTCGAAATTCAAACAAATTTAATACTGTTTTCAATATTGTTTTTTATCAAAATAAAAAGCTTAGTTTGAAAAAAGAAAAATATGCCATAGTTTATGCTATATGATTCCATTTTATAAATTTCAATATCAGTCCAAACACATCTTTGGTATGTCAAGAGCTTTGTAATGTTGTGAACAACCAATAAAAAATAAATAAAATAAAAAATATATAAAAAAAAAAAACAAAAACAAAAAACAAAAAACACATCTTTGGTTTTAAAATCAGGATAGTAGTTCTCCTTGGGACACTGTGATTGACAGGGGGAGGAAGGAATTTTCAGGCACTGGCCATGTTTTATGCCTTTATCTGTATTTTATTTGCATTGATGTGTTCAGTTTATGAAAAATCCACAAATCAGTACACTTAGGATTTTTGCTTTTCTGTGCATGTGTTATACTTTGATAAAAAGTGTATCAAAAAGTTAGTAAGCTAAAAAAGAACAAATTCTTTTCAAAAATATCATAAGAATTTTTTAATGATTATGAGTAGAAACATGCATGTAAACATATCAAATAAAACTGAATGAATAAAAAAAGTGAAAGTGAATAAAGTACATTTGAATGTGTGCACACACCTCAAACAGATAGTACTCTTTCAGAATTGAAAAAATTATGAAGGTTGGTCTCTAACATTGGTTTAGTGCCTACTGCATTTTAATCACAGTATTGTTTACTGCACATATATCATTTCCCTTATTCCCAATATTCTTACGAGTTGTATTTTCAATGTGATTAAGTGCAAATAGCTAAAATTCATCATGCTTTTTCAATTTTACAAAAAATAATATTTACATAACCTACTGGTCATAATGTCCAAATTGACTCTCAGTTGATTTTTATAATCAATAAAAATATTCATTAGAGAAACACCACTAAATTAAATATTTCACTCCTTTATTATGACAGCATTTTCCCCAAGAAAGTAAATATGCAGATATGCAAATTAGGTAAAATTTCCATTATCATTGCCAACTGTAATCTGGTAGCAACAAAATGGCTCTGTGGAACGTCAGAAAACTAATCCTGGAAGTCACCAAGAGAGTAAAAAGGATAAAGTTCGCTGTCATATCCCTCTAGTTCAGAAGACTGCTCCTTAGCCTCATGCCTGTGACCTGTATCCCTCCAAGGCTCACATGTAGCCAGTTACTGAGTTACTTTTCACATAAACTAGAAAACTAAAAGATGAATAGAGGAAACAATTAGCATCAGTGATTTGCTGCCCAATACCAAGTTTTGAAAGCATAAAACTTTAACTTGTTTGCAAAAATTTTTAAGTATTATCCAGATGGTCAGTATAAAATAGCCTTTGCCATTTTTTAATTGAATATGGCATTGACAATCAAATAGATATAAAATGTTAAGAACATACTTCTCTGGTGTCATCTGCAATTACAAACTTCTTGCATGGCTCCTTTATTTGGTCTTTGAGTTGCTCAAGGTTTTCTTTAACAGTTTTAATGGTAAATGCATCAAGATTGGCACATATCTGGAGAAGAGATATTTTAAAATGTTCAAACAATTACTTTCCCCTTATAATTGATTCAGTGTTAGTTTTTGTGTAAGGAATATGTAGTATATAATTTGCGGCATAAATATGTAGCATAAAATATCATGTAAGTAGTAAAAAGAAGCTTCTAAATCAAGTTGGTGAATAATTATAGCAAAAAGTATATTTCTTCTCATCTCTTAAATTCCATTCTGCAGCTGGAAAATTGGACATGAAAAGAGTACAGCAATTTACAGAGATTGACAGAGAATGGAGATGAGATAATCATATTACACAGGCGTATTACAGATCATCTTGACAACCATGGAACACATTACCAACCTCTTCATGTAATAAAGACAGTGCAAAGTTGGAAGCAGTCTTATCCCTTTGTGCATAGATTATACTGGAATTAGTCCCTAATTCCAGTGATAAATTTTATCTTGAAGCCAAAAATTGCACCTCTGAATGATAGGTACTCTAAAGATTTTTATTGAATTTAACTCTAAAGGACTTAACACAAAAATGCAATTCTTGGGCTACTCTGATTCACTTCACACTTGATATCTTTAACACTTGAGTGGTTTATATGGCTTCACCATTCTGGGGTAGCTGACAATTTCATCTTTAATGAAAGATCCTGATATTTCTATTTCCCATTAATTTGAGTAGCTCAGATTCATAGAGAGACATATAACCGAAAAGACACAGAAAGTATTCAGTTTTACCACTCATGGGGTAAGACACTATAATTCGTGAAATCTATAAAATAATCTATGCACATTTCTATATAGAATAGGTCATTAAGTTGTAGAATATTTGAGAAGGCATTCTGTTTGTCTCAACCGCTTATCAGTTATATCTACTCTTCATAAATATTATGCTCTTCTGCATCACGGTTATTTAAGTTTTATCACTGTTTTGTGGATTAAGTGTATTTACCATAGTTACAGCAAAGAGATTTAGTTTAACTGATGATCATGGCATTTGAATTCAACCTTACTTAAAAAGTCCAAGAAACACTGCTATTTGTTTTAGCTTCTTGTTGATATGTAAAGTTCATGACTTACTTTTAAAATGTGTTCTTCAGCCTTGGCTTGCTTTGTGGCACCTCCAACACCAGGTGAAGCTGTTAGGCCCAATATTTGAGGCAGGGGAATCACTGGTTTGTTTTCTTTTTCCAGACGTTTGTTTTTCAACTTCTGTTTCAAATAACGTCTCATGATGTTATTATAGACTGCTTCTTTGTTGGTGTGATGACATTCATCAATAATAATGAGGGAAAAGTCTTAGAGGAAAATCAAATGGTTAATTTTGCAATACCTGCAAGCTATAGGGAGAGAAGTACCCTGAAACTAGCAAATCAAGTGGCCGTGGGGATGTGTTTCTTGGGCAGGAGACTGGCACTATTCTGTTTCAAACTGTATAAGAAAATCTAATCACTCACTCAATCTGTGTATTCCTAAGTATGGGATACTATTCACCAAGCTATACCTGTTACATACTATATCTGTTTAATAGATGGGTTTCAGAAAGTTCATAGAGCTAAAGTGTTAGTTCATAAAGCTAAAGTGTTAGGAAGTGAAATTTATACCCTGCTTTTTTTTGTTTTTTGTTTTTTTTTTAAGCACTCAGGATTATCCTTTGTTTAATAAAATATTTCATTTTGGGTTGGCAATCTTTATTTTTATTACATCAACTAAAATAATGCACTATTTAAAAAGAGAAAATTTTGTTTTAGGATTGTATTTAATTGTTATAATTACTTTGAGATTTTCCCTGCCAATCTCCTACCTTCTCAACCCATCCCAGAAAATAGGAAGGACTGTTTTTTCACTCTGCAGAGAAGGCCATGGTTCTAATGGAATCTCTTAGCAAATAAAACAATTTTGTCAGAAGTAAACAGAGAATCCAGTGAGTGCTTGATTTAATAATGCTATTCTTATGAAGAGAAAAGTGATCTAGAAAAACTTAACTTTTTGTTTGTTTCTCCCAGTAAGTGAAGGGTTTTAGTGAAATCTTAAAACATGAAGGACAATCTATATGAAGGCTAACTTCTCATCAACATTTTAAAAATTATTAAACTAATACAACCTCTTTTACTATCAACATTATTACTAATTTTCTTTTTCTAAAAACAAACACTTCTACCAACCTGACAAACTGACACCAGCATCTTCTCCACTTTCTGAATTTAAGAGGGAGTTTTCAAGGATTTGAGCTGTACTGATAATAACATCATAGGATTTGACAACTTCTGGAAAAGATATTTTCAGTTGGGTATCACCACTTAACCCAATAACATGATACCATTTCTTCAAAAATGGTTTGAACTCTTTGAGGAAGAGCTGTTCAGCTAAAATTACCTTAAAAATGAAAAGATAAAAACAAAAAGAGAGAAAGCAAAATCAAAGTAAATGGTATTGATCAAAGGCCTACTATGTGTGAAACATTAAGAGACATGTTTGCCTTATCAGTTAATTAGGCATAACAACCAATCCTTATATTCATCTGTCAATGAATGTTTATTGCATGCTTGTTAGGTGTAGACGTCATATCTGGAACATAAAGGTGTTTATATGATATGGTTAATGGCTTAGAGCAACTCAGTCTAGCTAAACACAATTATCAAGACTAAAAAAAAAATAATGCAATGTAATAATTCTCTTGGAGATGTGAATACAAAATGACAGAAAAGAGGAAGAAACAACTAATCCCTCAAAGGAAGTGTTTAAGAGGGAATTCAAATCTACTCAGCCATGTGTTAGTAAGGACATAAGTTGAAACTGAAATGGGATAAGAAATATATTTTTAATTTGCACAGCAGAGCCAGACTGTGAACACTATCAAGAGTATTTTAAATGTAGTGTAACTGTTCATAGGATCTTTATTAGTGGTGTGTAGAGGTGATTTATCCTCAATGTTGGTTTGTGGATCAGGATAAAAGCAACATGCCTGAACGATTAGAAAGAGCAGGAAACCAAGAGCAAAGAGGAAAGGCATGACTGGGAGCCTGGGTAGGAAGTGAGAAACTACTGGAACAGCTTTGGTGACTGAGCAAAAACCAAAGAGCAAATACACTTGGCAAAAGAAGGGGGCAACTTTCTATCTTGTTCAGCTGACTCTGTATGTTTCAATGACTGCTGAAGTTGGCCAGATTGTCACTGGATTGGGGGTAGGTCCTTTATTAATAGGATTTATACACTGGAAGTCCAGGGTTATGTAGTATGAAAGATAGTTGCCAGGAAGAGTTTCAAGGGCAAACCTAAACAAATGCACATTATTTTCCTCGTGATGTGATTACCTGATAGTGCAAACAGTGGAATATCTGCTATTCTTTTTACTTGAGGTGAGTCCCACTTATGTGTTAAATAAGGGCTGGTTGATCTCCCTGGTGGAGAACGGGTAGCACACAAAGAACAAGGCTTTTCATTATTATTTATTATTATTCAGTAGAAATGATAGAGTCTTCTAGGAATAAATGTCTGGGGAGGGGAAAAGGGAAGAGGTAAAAATGGAATCCATGGAAGCAAAGTAGACTTAAAATCAATAATCAAGGTTTGCAAGTGAAAAACATTACCACAGGGTAGAAGGGGGTAATGAGAGGAACTGTCATTCAGTGTTTTTTTTTTTTTTTTTTTTCAAAATAAATTCTCTCTGGTTTACCTGCCACAAAATCACTTAAGAGGTTTGGAAAACGCAGACTCTTGAGCCCTATTCAAGGATGGCTTTACATATTGCCATACTAGTGTCTGTTGTATGTAAATCAATGGAAGTGTAACTGATGTGATACAGCAATCTGTATACGGGGTAAAAATGGGAGTTCATAACCCACTTGAATCAAAGTGTGAAATATGATATGTCAAGAACTATGTAATGTTTTGAACAACCAACAATAAAAAAATTTAAAAAAAGGATTGCCACATCTAGGGACCACCTGAGGGCAAACCCCTAAATTCTTCACTTTAGTGAAGCTCCCACGTGACATGTAAGACTTCAAAATGTGAGTGCCACAACTCTTCTGTCTCTCCCACAAAGCCATCACTGATTCATTTTTCTAGAAGCATTGTTTGCACTGGGTAAGACAACAGGAGTAATCTGAGTCACAAAGATTCTGAAGAAGAGAACGGAAAATGAATGTGGTGGAAAGAAAAAGCAGGTGTCAGAAGCAAAACATCCCTGAAAAGAGCCACTCCAGCTGCTTGATTGTGTGTGACCTGGACAAGATCTGATTCATCTCAAGTGTCTCCATTCCTTCAAAAATAAGGGTAATGTGTGGACCTGTCATAGGGTTGTGAAAATTAAATGCAGTAGAAGCTGCCATGTTTCCAGTACTCAGAAAACTTCCCTGATACACCACTTTGCCTTTCATTTGAGTGGCAGAAGTAGTGGAAAGAGAACAGGTTGACTTTAGAGGATAAGGGTTCAGTACTCTTCTCTGATGCTTATTGGCTGGATGACCCCTGGAAGGCCAATTAAAGTTGGAGCCTCAGTTTTCTGATGGAAAAAAAAAAATTGGGATAATTATGACTACCTCACAGAGTTGCTGTGTGGTTTTAATGAGATAATGTACAAGAGACTGCTTTATAAAGTGCAATAAAATATCAATTATAGTATTAGCATACATCTCTCATCTCCTTTCTAAACTGTAGATACCTTGAGAACAGAATGTGCTTTGGATATGTTTTTAAATACACTCATGCTGAATGGCATAATTAAAAAAAATCTCTGGATCATGGAGTGACATAGCAACTTCTACCCATAAAAGAGGAGTCAAAACCTTCTAAGGAAGCAGCATCCTCTTATCTGCAAAACAAAAGCATTGTCACAGGAGATAGCAGGTGTTGGAAGTCCTGATAATCACTCTGGGTGGCATTGACTTCCTATTGAAGGACACAGAGAAAGCCAGATGCAAGTCTGACATGGCTAATTGGGAGGTGTGTGGTCCTCTTGGAGCCTTTTCCTGAGATGTGACAGAGTGCCTGCCAAGACTAATCAAACCCAACTGCTACCCACTTCTGCTGAATCATATGGGGCTACATTATAGCATCTGAAGGAACCTGGGATTTATCTCTCATGATGTTGAAGCCCTAGATAGGAAATGAAAAGTCTGGGAGCACAGGTGGTGTTTTCATTTCTCCCTGCATTTGAAGGCTATAACTTTGGAAAGGATGGAGGAAGGGAGATGAAAGTAAATGGTATTAGGAAACATGATTTCTCTTTTCTAGATCAAAGGTTACAGTAACTTCCTGTTAGGCTTAAAAGCAGAATGCAGGTTAAGTTTACTTATTGGACCAGAGATTTCCTGACTCACCAAAAGTAATTAAAGTGAAATTACTCTAAAATAAAAAAAAAATGGAATAGGAAATTATGCAATTATGACATAGATGGGAGAAGTAGTGGAGGGATTTCTAGTATTTCTAGGGAGAAAAACAACAGGGAAGCTCAGGGACTCAACTTATATCCTCAAATGTTCACAAGACAAAATGCAGTGAATGTGAAGAGTGAGGATGAATTGACATTTAAACATGGCTATAAATGAGCATTCATAAAAATCACCTAGATCTGAGGAGATGAAAGTTTCCTAACTAGAATAAAGTACTGAGACAGGAAGTCTCGTAGAAAGGAAAGTGCATTAGATACATACAACATCATGAGACCTGAAATGATAGGGCAACATCAGCAATATGAAGAGAAAAGCACAAGTATTTGCATTTAGGTTAAAAACTTAACTGCACAAAAATAAGTTAACTTTAGCTTAACAGATTTTCAGAAGAAAAGGAAATGGGGTTCTGAGTTCATAGCAAGATGCAGATGAGTCTGTAGATGTCAAAACAAACCAAGTCACAGGCTGGGTGAGTGTTATATCATGTATCTCCTATAACACCTCAATGCTAAGACCATAGCTAGAGTATTTTGTTCTGCTCTGGACTCTGTGTTTTAAGAGGATTCTGGATAAAGTTTTGGAAGAATATGAGAAGTAATAATGATGAAAGGCCTGGAAACCCTGTTATAGCAACAACTAAAACAACTGTGGACATTTATCCCAGGGGACAAAAAGAAAAGTAACATAGGACTCACAGGACTCTTTCATGAAGGGCTGTTGTAAGGCAGGAGAATTATGATTTACTTTTCAGAAATACAGAGGAAAAAACTGCAAACAATGCGTGTGAGTTTCAGAGAAGCAAATCTGGATGAATACATGTGTGGCTTTCTAATAGTGTCAGTATGTCAAAGAATGACCAGGGCTGTCTTATAGACAGGAGATCTCCTTGATATTTGAAGATACTCAGTGGAAATAAGAGAATGACTTCACCAAGGAAGAAAGCTGGATCTCAAAGGTCCAGCTCTACTGCTCTGTGCCCCTGTGGCCACAGAAAGGAAATACAGAAGTAAATGAATAAAAAATGGCTCCTAGGTTTTGAGGCTGTATGGTTCCGAGGAGGAGGTGGTATAATTAACAAAGAGACAGATTAAGTAGGGAAAGCGAGCCCTTTGACAGGGTAGATGTTGAGGCTGAGTTTGAAAAACAGCAGAATAGCTAAGTTGTATTTAAAAAATCAGTTTAAGTAGCTTTGAATCCTACTAAATTTGTTCTTTCTCTGGATCTGACATTTAACCTATTCTCTGGTTAAAGTGTTTGGTTTCATTAGTCACAAAGGTGAGGAAAAAGAATGGGAGAAAGAGTTAATATTTATTGAATCATTATGAGACTTTTTCTCAACACACACACCATCTAATTTAGATTTCAAACATGGTTATTATTATTTTGTTCATTTTACAGATGAGGCAACTAATTTGAGATCACACTGCTGTTAGGCAGAAAAAGGATTCAAACTTATTCTAAAAAGTAATATCCATCAAAAAGGGAATATATGAAGGATTATAGACAAATAATTTCTAATGCATCACCATTACCAACAATTAAATAAAAAATAAATAAGTTCTCGCAAAGTAAATGTGTAAAAGAGGGTATAAATGTGTAAAGGAGTAGTTTTAGACATAGCAGATACATACAAAATACATTTGGAACAACATGATGGAAATAACTCAAATCATGGATGGAATCACTCAAATCATTACCTTTTTTAGTACTGAAAAGCAAGTTGTAACTGAAAATTTGGGCATAAAGAAATACTAAAAAATATAGGAAGTTTTATAGTCTACTGGTGAATTTTCTGTAAAGAAATTCACGAGAATGGGAAAAAGTCTATTCCTGGTCATGAAAAATATACTCAATTTTATTCCACAAAATGGTAAAAACTAATATCCACAATCTGCAAATTTATAAATTAATAAATTCTCATCTATTTTAGTAAGGCTCAAATACCTAGATTTTGTTTCACAATGAGGAAAACATTTATCTATTAATTAAGATGCCCTTCACCACATGGAAATAGTAGGAGACCTTCAATGATACATAAAATTATAAGAGGTTATGAGGGGCAAGGGGGAGGGAAAAAAAGGGAGAGAATTGAACAACAGCAGGGGAGGTAGAGAGGGAAGAGGGGAGGGGAGGGGAGGGGAGGGGGGATAGTAGGGGATAGGAAAGGTAGCAGAATACAACAGTCACTAATATGGCATTATGTAAAAATGTGAATATGTAACAGATGTGATTCTGCAATCTGTATTTGGGGTGAAAATGGGAGTTCAAAACACAATTTGAGTCAAATGTATGAAAGATGATATATCATGAGCTATGTAATGCTTTAAATAATCAATAAAAATTTTTTAAAAAAAAGAATAAAATACATGTTTTAGAGACAAAAAAAAGAACAAGATATTTGTTTACCTGCCTAAAATTGATTCTTAAGCAAAATCTGTCACATATAAAGATATAATCCTATTTGGTTATTATCAATTGTACTCTAATCCGACTAAACTGATTATATGAAATGCTTAAGAAAAATAAATTGTCTTTTTTGGGTTTAAAAAAAAAAGAAATTCCACTTTTAGGAATATATCATTTAGCTGCCAAGGATTTTAATAAAGGGTCAAACAGACAAAGTAAGAGGAAGCCTTAATGTGTAGTATATCTATATGACAAAATACTCTGTAGAAATTTAAACTGTTATAGAACAATATTTGATGACAGCCACAACAATATCAGACATAAGTGGGGATAGTAGGGGATAGGAAAGGTAGTAGAATACAACAATTACTAATAGGGCATTATGTAAAATTGTGGATGTGTAACCGACGTGATTCTGCAATCTGCATTTGGGGTAAATTTGGGGGATATAACCCACTTGAATCTAATGTATGAAATATGACATGTCAAGAGCTTTGTAATGTTGTGAACAACCAATAAAAAATATATCAGACAAAAAAAAAAGATGCCCTTCACATACCCTAATATGAAGTATTTAAGAAAAATGGTCACATTTAATGTAATTATACTTACTACATTAATATATATTATACATATGTATAATATGTGTATATATTCTTTGAGCATTGTTTACCTATTTAGATGGATATAAATAAACCAAACATTCACTTAATTTTCTCTTTATCTTTAAACCACATTATATATATTCTGGATAAAGAGGACATTTCATATTCAATTGAGGATCAGTGCTTAAAGAGACTCTAAAAGACATTATTTGATCCTAGATTCCAGGGATATATTGAGGTCATTGATGTTCACATGCAGTGAGAAACTAAACCAATATCAGTTGACCTTAAAATATATCTTGCAAATATTATATCTAAGCCTAAGTTATAGTTATTTGATTTAATGATTTTATAGAGAAATCCAACTTTAAGCTTTGTCACTTAGTAAAAATACTTATAAAACCAAACATTGAAAGTAAAATAAGTGCTCATTTTGACTTTACATTCAATTAAACTTAATCTGTGTGCTATATTGCTACAAATATTATTTTAAAATATTGTTATATAAAATTTTCAGAATAGTAAAATGAAAAATGAATAAATGATGCCATATTATGTGTTGTCTGAATACCTTATTGACAAGAACTATAACTTTTCCAGGCTCAGATGCTTGTTTCTTTTTGTCCAAGTGATCTCTGGCAATGTAAACAGCCACTCTGGTTTTCCCACTTCCTGTGGGAAGGCATATGATAATATTCTTCCCTTCCAAGGCTGGTTGGGCAACTTCCATTTGGTAAGGCCTGAGCTTCAGTTCTGGCTCAGGGGATGCTCTTTCCGCAAACTCCTCTTCATCTGAAGAAAGTTGAAAAGAGGGAAAATAAGAGGCAATAAAATAATGAAGGCTAGTAGGCCTGAAATTGAATATAGGCCTCTTGTGGTTTAAATTCCTTCTCCTCTATGTCCAAACCAATTCATTTTCTAATTTCTGTGCCAATCAGTGTCAGGTTTCCTCTTAAATTTGCAAAACGCTGGTGCTATATCATGGAAGTGGCTTAAGGAGTGGGGGTACAGGAGTGAATTAACAGCACTAGGGCCTGGGAAGCTAGCAACATGGGGGGAATGTTTTCAAAGAGTGAGCAAAGCCAAGAACAATTTACAGAAACGGATGTGGTGCAGGATTGGCAGTTATGTTGTTAATGCATCAGAATTCCCATTTCTTCATTTAGCCAATATGTCTTACTTGTTTCTTTGAGCTTCCCCACATGCAAAATCAAGAGAAATTGGGAAAGCAGGATTCATTCATCCCCCTTGTTCTGCTGTCACCCTTATTTTTTATTACAAAAAAGATATTACAGCTGATTCTGCTTTCCTTCATTTGTTAAAATTTCATCTGACATCTAAATGACAAAAAGCATATGTACACAATTGTCCCTTGGTATCTATGGGGAATTTGTTGCAGGAGCCCCTGTGGAAACCAAAATCTGCAGGTGTTCAAGTCCCTTATATAAAATAGCATAGCATTTCCATATTACCTGCACACATATGCCATAACTTCACATCATCCTTATATTACTCATAATGCTTAATACAATGTAAACATTATGAAAATACTTGTTATTTTGTATTATTTAAGAAACAATAACAAGAAAACAATCTGTGAATGTTCAATACAAGCAATTGTTTTAAAAAACATTTTTGATCTGCAATTGGTTGAATCTATAGTTATGGAATATGAAGGGCAGGGTGTAAATGTTTGTGTGTGTGTGTGTGTGTGTGTGTGTGTGTGTGTATCAAGTCCTCTCCTATTTGAAGACATTAAGTTATGGGGCTGGGTTTGTGGCTCGGTGGTGACGTGCTTGCCTACTGACATACTGGATTCGATTCTCAGCACCACATACAAATAAATAAAGTAAAGGTTCATCAACAACTAAAAAATATTTTAAAAAAAGAAAAAGAAATTAAGTTGTGCAGAAGCAATATTTAGTGACTAGGAGAAAAACTTTGCCCATGTTAGCCTTTAATTTGTAGGTTTTCATTGAAAGGAAACAACTAATTTTGTTAATTTAAACTAAATTGTGACTAATTTTGCCATTTAGGTTTGAATTATAATCTTTATTATATCCTTATATGTATATCTCCACAAATTCATATTTCTCCTGAAACCCAAAGCACACTGTATTATAAATATTTTAAATATATATATTTAATTGATAATACTGGTAAAGCAGGTGCTAATGTACACTGATTTTAGGAATGTTAGAATGAGATTATTATAACATACATTGGTTTCAATATATTTTATTTAGAAGTGACCATTTTAATCTATATTAGCCATGAGAAAATCTTTAAAAATATACAGTTTACAACATGGAATGCAGTGATATAAATGTTATACCAATTTAAAAGTCTATCTTATGTTTTATATAATCACAAGAAAAAATAAAATGACAGCACTTATCAGTACTTACTCACACATGAAATAGTGTTCTTTCTCTTATCAATGGTCACCAATAAAACTAAACTAACATAATCCCATTAATGTTTGAAAACTTGCTGATGGCTCTGTTTCAGCAACTGGATGATTCTATTTAAGTGGACTTTAACTTGTTGTGATAGTACTATCTGAACAGGTAGGAAATTTCGCACCAAATACCACTTAGGAAGAACCATCTATAAACCTGGCAGGAAATGTGCCTTCTGTATGGATGAGTGAAGACAGATGCAAGACATTTAAGCTATCATTGGGTCCTTCTGCTGATTCATTTAGTATGGTTTTCATGAAAAACTCACAAGATTATCATCATTTAAAATAGACATTTACACATTTACAAGTTTTCTTTCTATGCTTACTTTGAACTCATAGTATTTGTAACTCATTTATGTAAGGTTCAGATTTATTTAAGAACAATATTACTTCTCTACTAAGTAGCTTTTATAAGTAATCAAAATTCTGATATTTCACCTCCACTAAGAGGATATATATCACATAATTTTTTCAAAAGAACCAAGTTTTTTTTGTTGTTGTTGTTGTTGTTGTTTGTTTGTTTGGTGGTGTTAGGGATGGAAAAACAGGGCACCATAAATGCTAGGCGAAGTCAGAATATTTGAAGCAATGTTAAAACCAAGATCCAGGAGGAATTTACTCTTGCTAAATTGCTATTTGGTCTATGATATTCATTAAAATATATTGATAAATTCTGTTTTGCATCTCACTGTATGCATTTTTGCATAGATGTTTTTAAAATAATAAAATGCTGCTTTCCTTATTTTAGTTGTATGTATTTTTTTTAATAATCATTCTCCCCTTTTGTTTTTCATGCTTACTTCTATATCCTTTGTAATAACATGGAGCAGTTTTATAAATCTCTTTCCCAGGAACCTAAAGCCCAGTCAAATGAGTAAGATTATCAACATCACTTATGCATATTAGATATTTACTACACTAATAGATTTAAGAAGAGTTTAAATGTTTAAAAGATATTGTGTTCAAAATTTAACTCTAGAATCAAGGTCACAAATTTTAGTGCTACTTTGCTGGTCATGTACCACTAATTCATTCTGTAATAAATATTTTCTGGTGCCTATCATGTGCCATGCACTACCAAAATACAACCATTTCTGTAAGGATTTCAGACAAGAAAACTATACTTCTACCACTGAAATGGGCTAGAGAACTCAGTAACTTTCTATATTTTTGAGTCATGACTAGGAGATTTGATGGGCAGCCAAAGTTTACAAGAAAAGCACAGAGTAGATAAGGAGAGAGAGAGAGAGAGAGAGAGAGAGAGAGAGAGAGAGAGAGAGAGAGAGAGAGAGAGAGATGGATTCAATGTGAAAATTGCATCCAACCAAAAGGAGCTGGGTGAGTGCTAAATATTCAGCCTGATTTCTTGACTTATCACATCCTCTGACATAGGGATGGAAGAATTTATGCACACAAGCAATGAAAAAAGGGTTCCCTCCTCTTCTCTGTCACCAGAAGGAGAAAACTGGGCTGGTATCAATGAGTCAGGAGCCAATTTCCTTTATAAAAGAAATGATTGCATTTTTGTTTGTTTATTTTTGGATCTCTCTGAAAAGAATAATTACATCCAATAATAAAAATATCATTTAAAATATTTACAGGCTTTTAATTATACTGTGCCCTCCCTCTAAAACAAAGAACGACTAAAGACCTTAAGATTATATTATACTGTATAAATGGTCAAAAATGAAATTAAATTGGGTTTAAATAATAATATTCTATTGGAACTACACCATGTGGCAAATTTCATTCTCACATTGATTTTGACAGCTGAGTTATTCTTGGAGAGAAAAGGTCTGTCACTGCATGTGTTCGAAATCCACAAAGTATTCCTTTACCTATAGCATGTAACACAGAAAAATACACCATTCCAGTTGGACAAATATTAATAGGCATTACCTCGAAATAGTAAGGAAACACTTTCTAAATATCAGGCCAGTTTATATTGACAAAAACATTGCTACTTTTTGAGAAACAGTTTATCTTTCTGAAAATGGGAAATGGGGGGAAAACCCTTTTATAATATAATTAGAATCTTTAAACTCTAACAGTTACCAGCAATTATGCTTTGCTATGGCATAAGACTTCCTCAAAGAATGTAATGTAATTGTGTTGGTTCACACCTGTGATCCTTGTAGTCCATTATATAACCTTTGAGTGAGAATGAAGGACATGTAGAATAAGATCTTTTTGCTGTCGACCTTAAAGGTTAAAATATGATCTTAAACACTGTAATACTTTTCAGTAACTCAATATGTGTTTAATGGTTCACCAGTTTACCAAAACCTTTCATAAAATTCAATAAAATTGAATCAATTCAATAGAATTCGTTTCTATTTCAGCTATAGCATGCACCAGAAGGTAAGGAAATTCACAATTTTATCATTTCAGAATTTTACTGCCCACTATGCAAAGTAATTCTGTTTCTAAACACTGACCCATCTAGAACTTCAAGGGTGTCTCTTGGAAATGTGTTTGTCTTTGAAAATGTATTTGCCTTTGAAAACGTATTTGCTTTTCAAAAGTAGGTTGCGTTCAGATTTATCACGTCTTTCATGCCACATTGAGGACTAAAAATCAGCAAATACATTTACTAACAGCTCTAAATAGGCAAAATGCCCTGCACACAGAGGATATGCTTTAAATATTTGTTGAAGGAATGAATATTGTTGAAAAACCCTTACTTAGACAAATAAAAATTAGGATGAGGTCCAGAAGCTTAAAACAACCCATTAATGTATTAAATATTAGCTAGAGCATATTTTGCATTCTAGTAGCACCAATCACATATAATAGAAATGATAATTATTAAATTTACCAATTTCAGAACAAATAATGAAAAACAAACACAATCCATAGAAGTAAGCCCCTGACAAGTACTTAATGACACTGATGAAAGTAAATACAAAATGAATTAATCCTTTCAACTTACAATTAACGTTTTGACTGACATTTGGTGAATTGTTTTCTTAAAAATAACTTATTCACAGGAATTCAGGAGTATGATTGTGAGAAAAGGATATAGAAATAGTCGTGGTGGTACCATTTAACTTAGAAAGCTATTAGGGCAGATGACCATGTTTTTATATGCATTTATTTCTCTTCTGAGCCTATTATACATTTGTATTTCTAAGATTCTGACAATGCAGGATAATATAAATTGCACATTTTTTAAGTAGAAAAATCATTAATGAAGGATAAACTAATTTGCTTCTTAGTTTTCCACTGCTTCTTAGCTGGCCAAATTGCATAGTGCTTTCCCTTTGTAATTTGTTCATTTTAATTATGAATTATTCATATATACCAATATAGAAAGATATATAATAGACATTTAATAATCCATCACCATACTTAAAAAATATCAATATATTAGCTCAGTAGTAATCATGGAATACACATCTAGAGAAGAGACAAAAAAAAATGTGAATCTACCAAATTGAGAAGTTAGGAAATTTGGTAGGAGTGAGTTTTGATGAAGGTGGGGGGATTGGGAACAGGCACTTTCATTTATTGCTGGTGTGATACACAACCAATAGGAAAAGCAACTTGGGAACTACCTAGCCAAGTTAGCATTTAGTGACCAAAGTATTTTGTAAGCTCTATTCCTATTCGAGAGCTCTGTGCACAAATTGGAACTCTTTTAACTATATGCTTCAGTTCTAGTTCTTTGTTTTAAGAGATGCTGTTTATCATTTGCTAAATGATTATCTATCTTTAGATATCATTATCTAAAGTTACATTCCTCTTATTGATAGTATTAATGTCTTATTTAAAATCTATTTTAATTAAAAGTAACAATTGAGAATAAATATCAAGCTGCATACAGAATTTAGGTGTAGTCAAATGAATCAACACAGATCTCAAAAATAAAACAGATGACACGATTCCATGAAATGTGGCATGTACCAGACCAAAAAGACAAGTATTGGATCAAAATGAGTTTGGTTCTAAGACTTTTGTAAGTTGTACTTTTAAAGAGAGCCAGTGGCAAAGTTCCAAAACGACTCACTGGAGAGAAGAATTGCTTTAATTGCATAAATACATTAGGGAGGGTATGAACAGCCCCCATGCATTCCACTATATGGCGTCTTATTTCACACTTTTTAAGGTTTACACAACAGTTAGGCAGTACCTGAATCACTTCCCATGGTGCCTGAATCACTGCCCATGTTGCTGTTATGTCCAAGGCTTTCATCTAAGCAGCTGACACTTCCTTCTGCCAAACTTGTGTCTGATTCTGCAAAGGAAAACATTTTAAAATATTTTTAAAATATTTCTGAGAATAAACGTATTTTAACTGCACACCTCTACAGCACACAGTACATACAGTTCACTGAAAGTGGGGAAGGCACACCCAGACAATTATGAATAAAAGGTAAGAGATTCTGGCAGGCTACATTAGGAAAAATCCACTATGGATGAGCAGCTGCTGGGTAGTGACTCAAATACATATTACCTACTTAAAGTGCTGTGATCCAATGTAAGAACTGAAACAAATTCTTAAGGGCTTACGACTTTGGTCATTGCTCACCATGTAGATTTTGCCCCCCCAAAAGAATATCCAAGCTTGATACTAGATTTCAAATAAAAATACTATATAAAAAGCATTGAAACTATTTTCATATACAATGGTAGAGAACTAGTAAAATATATAAAATTAATAAAATGCATGGATCTACTGATCAGTTATGAAAATATTTCAGTGATAAACATGGATTTACAATATAATAATTTAAAATCTAAAACAAATATATTCAAAAAACAATCCCTGAAACCTGGTTTTACAGTGGTACCATGAGCTTATGTGTGGCTGGAAATAAATGTTTTCTTAACTATAATTAAGTTAAGCCTGTATCAAAGAGTTATGGTCAAACATGAACAGCAAGTGCACACCCTCCACTTAATCCGATTTTCTGGTTTCAGTAGTATCAATTCTTTTGAAAACCTTAATTTCTTCAAGGGAAGAATTTCTTCAGTACAGTTCAATTCCCAAAACTTATGCAATATCATTCTTAAGGATCAAAATTACCACCAACCTGGTAAAAATCAGTGCAGTGGTTACTAATGTAGGCTTTGGAATCAGAAGGACTTGTGAAACTTGCTATTGATATTGCTTTGATCCTAAGTTTTTGTTATTTAAAATGGGGCTAATAGCATATACCTCATAGGATTTGATAACCATTAAGTAGTATTGGGTACAACAAGTTTTTGGCACAGTAGATTAATTGTTGTTAGTTGGTGATTAGAAAATGAAAAAAAAATATATCAAGTGGTGGTCTATTACTGGCAGGCATTCATTTAATAGTGTTCTTATATTTAATAATATTTCAAAACATTTATACATCTTAGGTAATTATCATCTCCTCTTACACCTCCCTCAATGCACTAAGAAGTTACAGTAAGGTAGCCTTTAGCTGTGTAAAACCACTCTCATCTATCATATATTTAAAGCTGGAAATAGAAATTGATAATAAACAGACATTTAGCATGTTATCAAAAGAACTTCTCCAAAAGAGATGATACTAAAAACTTTAAGTACACTCTTTCTTTTGAACTAGTTCATTTTTTCAAGTCAGATGAGGTGTATCTTCTACACTGCAAAATTACTCTTTTTAGTTGTATGGTTTGACGAATTTGATAAATGTATAGAGTTCTATAAGATATTTCTATTACCACCCAAAATTTACCTCAAGCCTCTGTAGAGTCAATGTCCTCCACTGTCCCCTGGTTACCACTGATCTGATTTCTGTCCTTACAGTTTTGCCCTTTTCAGAATGTCACATAAATGGATTTATGCAATATGTAACCTTTATGTCTTGCTTCTTTAATTTAGCATAAGATGTGTGAGTTTTGTCTATATTGTTGTATCTGTAATTTCTTCCTGTATATTTCAAGCCAGTATTCCATTGGGTGTTTGTTAGTGACATCTAAGACATCACCCCTCCAATTGAGTTAAGTCTATTTATCTTGGGAGATGTAATGGAATTTCAGACAATACCAATCAAATATGTAAGACATCTTTCTTAAAAGTTAAAAGAAAGCTGATAAGAAAGTTGTATAAAAATTCTCAATGGACATCCATACTGTTTAAGTATATTAGCACAACATAAATATACTAATGTGAAAATACTGTGCTTATCAGTTGTCGTAGATTAGCTCTAAAACTCAGATTTGAGGAATCCCTTATGATCACACGGGAAAACCTGTATATCTCACTGAGAGATTTTAAATATGGCACTTTGCAATTCCCAGAGGTATGTCTTGTTAGAAGCTCAGAGGCGAGTGTGGGATAGAACTGTCAAGTCGAAGAGCATTTTGGGCAGATGCACTGATGAAAAGAGAATATGATTTGTAAGGAAAAGGCAAGGTGTAAAATGAGATGGGGAAAATGTCATTGCAAGGATAATTCTAGATCTAGAAATATAGGCCAAGATTTTGACGCAAAAAAAAAAATGAATTTTGATGTGCTTTACATTTGTTGTTTTAAATATAGGTAGGATTGAGAACTGAAGAGAATAACAAAATTACTGGAAAATACTAACAGATATAATCTAAATTCTAACATTGTTTTCCAGTAGGCATAATAGAAATGAAAATGTATTGGATCTTCATTTCCTAAACATTTAGTAGTTAAATCACAACCTTAAACCTGCCCTTTGTACACGTAGAGTCAAGCTTCATTTTAGCATGCGTAAATTTGGGGGGAGTTATTATGTATTGTGCACAAACAATTTATAGAGAAAGTTGCTACTAAAACTAAGATGTTATTAATTAAGTTCATTATCTGAATAATTTTGATTTCACAATCAAATCTGCAATGTGTCAGGAAGACACTGAGCTCATAGCTTTCACAGGTGTAAATTATGTCTTAAGTTCTCAACATTGCTTGTGGTAGATATCCATTAATTTGTTCACTTTCGTAGATGAGAAACCAAGACTCAGCGAAGTTAATTTATCCAGATCACACAATTATGGGGCAGAGTCCCCATTTTCTAAATTCAAGTCTAGTGTTCCAGTGGCTGAAGATTGTGTGGTGCTTTGTAAACAAGTAAGCAATCCCACATCCATAGTGTTAAGAGAAATCAAAATTACTTTTTTTAAAAAAAGCAATAGACATTTTCATTGGAATGTCAAGTTTTGCACCAAACTTAAAATAGAGCTTATCTTTCTAAGAAAAAAACAAAAGAAGTTAGAAAAATGATTGTACTTTACTAGTACTTCTAATTCATTGAACTCCCATTAACTTTTCATTTAAGCAACCACACTCATTTTGCACACAAAGGAACACTTCCATCCTATTGCACAAAATCAATTGTAATAATTCTGTTAGAGATTATTAAAAATGAAAGAGTTCCATTTCTTTGTCATTTTAAGGATATATAAATCTTCAGCTTCTCCACACAAAAATAATTTAGTTTCCTAGGCAGCAAATTCTTATGCTATATATATATATATATATATATATATATATATATATATATATATATATATATTGCTTTCTTAGAAACAGAAGTACTAAAGGAAAGAAATTTAATAATAAAAGAAAATACTTCTCTTTAACAGTGAAAAGATCATACCCAGGAGTTTTCCTCCTGCATTCACTTAAAAAATCATCTCTCTCTCTCTCTCTCTCTCTCTCTATCTCTCCCTCTCTTACAAACACACACACACACACACACACACACACACACACACACAGAATGAGATCAAAAAAAGTGCTCAAAGAAAGATGCAACCAACATATTGAGTTTATGTACCAAAAATTTCTACAAGTGACTTACTTTAGAATCATTTTGTGTTGTTCTTTGTACATTTCAGAGCATGTCATTCTGAAGTTAAGTCCTAATAAAAGTCATAAGCACATGATTTTAAATTAGATCATATAAAATAAAGTTAATAAGAGGCAGGATGTTGCCATACACTGATCATGCACTTTGGAGTCCAGCGGATTGGTCTTCATATCTGAACATAACCAGTTTTAAGAAATAGTTTTTACTTTCTCATTTATTGTAAAAATGATTTTATTCAATCAAGGAAAACAGTCACAGGAGAAATAAGGCTTAAATTCTTGTGAAATTGCTGTTTAAAGGAGTGCTGACTATTGGAGTTACATTGTGTAAAAGGTTTAATTAACTTTTATATAGGTGTCATTTCCTCTAGGGAAAATAGCAAAGTTAACTATGAAATAGACTAGAAAACAATGGTAATTTATATCAAACTCGACTGGAATGAAAGAAAACCATGCCTGTTCGAGTAAGAGATAGGGTTTTCTGTAATAATTTTGTAAGCAACACAGAAAAGAACAGTTTTGCTCACAGTGACAGGAAATATCTAAGACCAGTCCATAAGTCATGGAAAACTACTGCCTCGTTTTGGAATCCCATCTTGAATATTTTGCTAATATGGCAGGAATATTACATTGAATCCAAGAAATTTTATATTTAACATACCCTAGACCTTAAATGCTTTAAAATATTTAAAAATCATTTAGAAATAAAAAATATTGAAGTTAAAATTTCAAACAAACAACAACAACAAAAAAAACCCTCTTGAAAGCCTGTTCAGATTTATTTTAATGTAAAGTCTGCCCTCTGCTGGAATGTGCTATTATAACAAGTAGTAGACAGACAATACGGTTTTTATTCCAAGAGCTAAGGTTCACCAGGCAAAATACAAATTGTTTCTTACTTCTATTCCTTCCAGGTAGTGTTCCTTCTACTTTTAGCCTAGATGCTTGTTTACTATATACACTCTCTCTCTCCTTTCTTGCAGGTTCTCTTTCCTAAAAGGTGATTTTGCCTTCCAGAAAGAAATGATGTGAGGGGCAAGGGCCCCTGTGGACACTGAGGAAGAACACCAACAGCTTTCTTCTCCTGAGAATTGGTGCTTTCAAGGCATTTGAGTTATCTCGCTTCACTTTTCACGGTAATTCTGTGTTGAGTCTTGTTCTGACCTCATGATGCTTCTCAGTGTCACATCTAGCCACCCCACCTTCCCTCCAGTTTCATCATCCTCTCAGCATGGAACATCAGACTGCATGGACTTCTTCAATGTGTTTACTTTCATACTACTAATAATATATATCTCCTTTTTCTTTTGAAACAACTTAATCTTTTTTTTGAGAGGAAATAGATCACTTTTATTTTCAGCTCTATGTATATGGATCTACACACACACACACACACACACACACACACACACACACTTTTTGGTCTGTCAGATTTTTCTCTCTGTGCCAGGGAACATGTGTTCCCACAGAATGGAGAGAAGCCACCTCCACCCACCTTGCATATTCTCTCCTGGATCCAAGCTTCTAGGAAATGAGTTCCCCAAAGAGAAAAATCTCTCTTGGAGCCACAGTCACACATGGCTATCCATGGAGCTCCTCTGCTCCTGTTTATAGAATTTCTACTGCTTAAATATTTCAACCAGAATTAAATTTGAATTGCATGTAATGATTTTGGCTTAAATACTAACATCTATGCCTGTTAGCCTTTGGACATGGGCTAATGCAGAAAGATAGCTATTCAAATATAAAGTTGGAAGGACAGCCACACCCTCAAGAATGACTCCTTCATTCCCTGCCAATCAGTAAAGGAGGCAGAAAGTCTTAGAGTCAATCATGACTGATGATCTGAATAATATGGAAGTACGACTGGGTTAGAACAAGGTTTAGGGATGGCAAGGTCAAAGAAAAGAAATTGGAAACCTCTTTAACTTTCAGGTGCTCATCCAGAAAATATAGTTTAGCAGACCTAAGCTGATGCCAAAGAAAATACCAAGAGAGACATTTTTAAGGGTGTCCAGCGAATGTTCAACAATTGGTTCCTTGCAAGAGAAAAACTCCACAATTTAATAGTGTTTGCCAATATCCACAGTGTGAATATTTCCACCATAGCCAGATTCAGGGTGTCAGTGTGATGCCCTGAGTAGAGTTGTCACTAAATCCATTCTTCTAATTAAGGACAATGGCAAATGCATTGTGCTGGAATTTCATAAATACCAAAACAACAAGTAATTAATTTTTAACTATATTTTTTTACCTTAGGAAAAACAATTATAAAAATTACCTTGAGAGAGACCCATTCATTCATTGATCTTAGAGGGCTTGTCTCCTGCCACCCTCCTTCACAAATACCCCCCTCTCATTACACTGTTCTTCTGAACACTTTTGAGTTTTTTTTTTTTTTTTTAATACCTACACGTCTACTCATGATGTTCATGCAAGCCAAAATGTGGCCTGACACAATTGTTCACAAATCCAGCATTGGACCATCACGGCTCGGATGAAATGTCTCATGTTCCTCCTCTGGTAAGCTCTCTTGAATTAGCCTTCCTTCTTTCACAAGTTGTCTTGGCTCTCTTCAACCTTTGACACGCATGTCTTTACAGATTGATTACTCTTTCTCTTTGGGGGGGGGGGGGTCATGTGACTTGTTTTCTTGAACCAGAATGAGCAGAAAGGCTCAAGGTTTAGTTCCTCAATAATACAATTTGATGAACTCACTTCTTTCTTTCTACTACTTTGGCTCTATCCTCATTCACATCCCCAAATACAGACAGCAAGGGTTAATAATCAAATTAAAGTTAAAATTATCACTTTTGGTAAAACTCTATTTAAAAAATAAAAAGCAGGGACTTTTTGAGTTGTGGCTCAGTGGTAGAGTGCTCGCCTAGCACATGTAAGGTGCTGGGTTCGATCCTCAGCACCATAGAAAAAAAATAAATAAAATAAAGGTATTGTGTCCCACTACAACTATTTTTTAAAAAAAATAAATAAATAAAACAACTTTGCAGCCATAAAGGTATGTCGCAAAAATAAATCCAGTCTGAATCAACTATATACGTGGGAGGTTTCTTTCTGATAAAATACCTATATCCTCATCCTCTAGATATGAACACTAACCCTTTTTAGAACTATTATGAAATTATAAGTCATGTAACTGACCTATGTAACTCAAGATAGTTTTCAAATAAAATACAAATCTATGCAATCTATTAACAAACACCAATACCAGCAGCAGTAGTATCTCCCTTTCTTTCAGCTCAAAATATTACGTGCATTTGAATTGCCTCACTAGTACTGTTTTCTCAATAGTTAATGATAAGAAAATTTAGCAAGTAAGCAGAGCTATCTTAATTTGAACCAATCCTGAAACAGTATGTATGATTCTGAGACAATATTATTGTATATGACTATAGCAATTATCTTTTCCACTTAGGTCTCAAATGCTACGATATTTATTTATAGGGATACTAAAAATTCTCTGGATTTCTACAGGTTAGTGCTATAGAATGTTATTCTGGTCCTCTAGTGCAAGGATAAAATTTGTGGCACTTTTACAGAAATTAGTATAGAACAAATCTAAGATTGGACTTCAGTCTATAAAAAGGCAAAACAAAACAACAACAACAACAAAAAGTGCTGTGACAGATTGGTCCAGGGAGAAGGAGGCTGTTTTATAAAGGTCAATTTTTAAACCCCTCCTACAGAACATGATCTATGCAAAATATATCCACAATATATTCCAAAGCATAATGTCACCGGATAAACCTAAGGAGTTGAACATATGGGGGAATATGAAAAAGAAGGTATTAAAGTCTGAAAACAAGCAGGTTGGTAAGCTCATTAGCTGGGGTGGAATTTTAAAATCTTCACGTGAAAGAATATATAAATCAAAATATACACATGCAATCCCAGTCATGCGCACTGTGTATTCACACAGCAGACTGCAGTTGTAATCTTCCACTTTGGAACAGTAAAATCCCTCTTTATAAGTGTCAACGCGCCCTCTTCTGGTCATCATGAGGTATTTGCATTTCTGATTCACAACAGGAGATGCAACAGAAATTTCCGGGATTTTTTATTTCAATTTTATGTAACATAAATTTTACTTGGTTTTAAATATTACTTACTTTAGTTTTATTTTTTATACAAAAGCATTAATTTCTAAAATGATATAACAAAAGTGTGCAGGTAAAATAACTACTCACTTGTAACAAAGCAACAATAGTGGTGAATTAAAAATAATTATATGACATTTTTGCTGAAAAACTAGAATATAGAAATATGGAAAACATACAGTGATATGTTTTCCAGGGAAGTATGGCCTGGAGAGACATGAACATTTTATATAATTTTGTTATAAAATGGCTTCAGAAAGCAGAATGATCACTTTTAGCATTAAAATAGTATTAATGTGTAAGGAATGTTCAAATGTTGTTTAGGAATTATTGTATTAATTTGGAAAATGGTGAATTAAAAACTTTTTGGTGCATTTTAATTACTAACCACCTTTTTAATGGGAAGCAACTGATTGTCAATAGTGAATAAGGAGGAAGGAGGAAGAAATGCCAGTCCCTACTTAATGAAGACAGGATAAAAATCTCTCTCCTTAATCATCCCCCTGTAGAATTTAAATAGATTACCCTTTACATGAAGGTGGCATGATTAAAATTGGTTTCATAGTAAGTCACTGTTACTAATGGTTCTGGTTAGGTATATTAAGGAGTAAAAGGGGCAGAAAACAACATATGAAAAATCTTTGCATTAAAACTATAAATAATTAACAATACTTGGGTGCACCAAGATTCTATGCACTGAAAAAAAATGGCATACAAACTGGTTCAGAAATAATAATTAGAAAAGTTTTACTTTAAAATCAGAAATAATTTCTCACATATTTTTTTCTTTCTGCACATAAAAATACTCATATCTGCAGAATGTATGCAACTTAAGTAACAAATTTCTTTCAATGCTACTTTGGTAACTATTTGAAATATTAACTGATATATTGAAATTCAAAATAAAGATTATACATTATCAACATCAAGAAGATACATACAAAAATTACACAAATGCATATAAGAAACTGTGGAACACTTTTACATTTATTCTGATTGTTAATTCTAAGAATGCTTATGTAAGAAAAATCATTCTATATTAAATTTTATAGCAAAAGTTCAAGTGAAAGAATTCTCTGTGCTAATAGTATTTTACAAGTTACTTATGCCAGGAATTCTTAGTTTTTAAGATCAAGAAAATGAACATATACTTGGAAAGATCCATGACATATATCAGCATCAGTGTCTAAAGCAAAGGCCCAGGGCCAAGGCACCACATTTTTGTAGTTACCCTTTGTTATTATTCTGCCAAGGGACAGAATGGGTTGGACTAACCTGCTCACCAATGCACATAGACGTCTGCACGTCAAAAGACCCTACAGACCAGAAGACTGTTGTGAATTGGATTGGGTCCTCAGCCCCTGTCCAGCTGACTGTACTTGTATATGCCCTTAGACTTAGACACTTTAATGTTCTGTATTTTTCTTTCATAGGATATACTGTCATTGTAGCTATAAGGTGACTACTTTGGGCTGACACCCCCAGAGTGGGAAGCTCCATGGGAGCTAAAACCATTTCTCTTATATTCCCCACTGTCTGTACAGTACTGAAGAAGGAGCCTGGCACACGAGAGGTGTTTAATTAATATTTTCTAAGTAAAAGAAGTGAAAGAAAGGGGACAGGGAGGTTAAAGAAAAAGGAAGGGAAAGAAGATCTCGAGAGGAAAAAGAAATTAAAAGCCCCAAACCTTTCTATTCCCTAAAACCATTATTAAGATCCAGATTTTCTCACAAGGTACACTTAAAACGTGAAGAAGAAGGAGAAGAAGAAAAAGAGGAATTTAAATTCTTGGCCTTTTTCTTTTTTTCTTTTTTCTTTTTGGACCACTTGAAACTCAGACTACATAAAGTGCAAACTGATAAGATGCACCTGGCAACTTTTTATGAAACTGCTAATCTGAAATGCAGGATCTTTGCCCAGCCTCAGTTGAGTCTTCCATTCTTTCTAGTGTGGACTTAGAAAGCTGCCAGTAACCCACAGAGATGTCAGGTAGCTTATCAAGAATGTTTATTAAAAAATAAAGCTCTACTTTCAGATAGTGGATTTTGGCATTTCAAATAGAATCATGATCTCTAAAAGAAAGCACAGGTGCTTGCTTAAATGGAAAAAAAAAAACCCTCTAGAATACAAATTTAAGAGATTTGCCATATTACACATGAAAACCTTCCTGCTTAGAGTATGGGCCAGGACCAGAAGCAGCAGCATCACTTGAGAACTTGTGATAAAGGTGAAATCTCAGGATCCACTGCATACTGACTGAATCATATCTGCATTCCAATTAGACTCTCCTCCAGGTGGTTCATTTGATCATTAGAATCTCAGAAGCATTGCATTAAAAAATACCATAAACAGACTAAAAAGCAAGTAAACCATAAAAAAATTGCCATCATTTCTGACAAATATCATTACCCTTCAGTAGTTCAGATAAAGAAGCAAGAATATAAATTTTGTTATGTTTGGATGTGAGGTATCTCCCAAAAGCTCACGTGTGAGACAATACAAGAAGGTTAAGAGGAGAAATGCTTGAGTTGGAGAGTCTTAAAGTGAAATAATCCCTAATGGGAATAACTGAGTGGTAACTGGAGGCAGGGGGGTGTGGCTGGAGGGAGTGGTTAATTAATTGGGGGTGTGACTATGGGGTATATACTTTGTATCTGCAGATTGGAGACACTCTCTCTGCTTCTGATCACCATGTGAGCTGCTTCCCTCTGCCAGGCTCTTCTGCCAGGACGATCTGCCTCACCTGGAGCCCCAAGGAATGGAACCAACCTTCTATGGACTAAAACCTCTAAAACCGTGAGCCCTCAAATAAACTTTTCCTCTTTTACAATTATTCTGGTCAGGTCTTTTAGTCACAGCGGCGAGGAAAGCTCACTAAGACAAATTTAGAATATAAATACCCTAATAGAAAAACGAATGTGTAATAAACAAAGAATAAACTTGCAAAAATGTTTTTCACTAGAAATCAGAAAATTCAAATAACAAAAAATCATATTTAATAGCAACCAAATTGGTAAAGATTAAAAATCATATCACCTACTCCCATAGAAGTGAATCAGGAAAATAAGACACTCTCCTAAACTGTGGGAAAACAAGTGAATTGGCACGAGTTCCCACAGTGAATTTGACATTAAGTATCAAATGTGTTAAAATTGTATAAATTATTTGACCGAGAAATTCTAATTATATGTTTTTAAGTAAACTGTGGCATAAGAGGGCCAGCATGGCATTATTCATGACAGAGTAACTTATTAAGCTAAATAATTGGTTAATTAATTATGCTTCCTCCAAATGGTGGGACTATTAGTCAATCATTAAAAACCATGATTTAGAAGAATATCTAATGTACACAGGAGAAATGCCATTTTATATATACACATCCAGGAATGTAAAAGGACTGGAAGAACACATACCCAAATGTTATGTATAATACTTATATCATGTGGGAATATGGAAGACTTCTCTGTGTGTTTCTATGTATTCCAAATTTTCTACACTGCATCTGTATTATTTTTGTGAGTACAAATAATGAAATTTACAGTGGTGTACTGGAGTCAGTTTATACTAGCTCACAAGAGCCAATTGTTAAGTTTTCAGGAATTTTGTGAGTCAGTTACTAAGCACAGATATTAAAAAAATAAATTATGTGCATTTTCAATTAGATAAATTCTATTTAGAGAGGTAGTAAATATTTAAAACTCATCACATCCCAATTGTTTTACTACCTCACTGTTATCTATGACCTTGATGCTGCTCATTCCTATCCTACCTGTGCAGTGGTTCTTTGTGGTTCTTCATCTTTGTGATTAAAAGTGTTAGAACAAGCCCCAATTTTCCTGTCTTTAATAGGTCATGATGTCATTGGTGTACCAATTACTTTTTCTGGAAGTAATAATTAATGGATATAAATTATCTACATGTTTCAGTACCTGAAACCATAGAAGAATCTGCAAAAGATGATTCTGACGTATTATTCTCCATGTCCTGGCCTTCTTTCCATGGGCTTGGCTGATCTGTGACTGAAAGAAGTGACTCATTTACTTCAGAACCATCTTCATGGCATGACTTCCCAATTTCTATGAATTAAAGTATAGAATAAAAACAGTGCAGCACAGGTTTTCACGCAGTACATACAATCCATCATTATTTTGAAAAACAAAAACAAAAAAATGGGGTTCCAAATAGAGGTTACCTGAATACCCTTAGATATTTTAGAATTTGGAGCACAATATAAATTGAATAATAATGAAAATTTTTATATAATGTAAATAGCTGTTATTGTTACTTTGAAACTATAATTAACTGAAAACAAATTAACTGAATGCCACCTCCCAACTTTCTGTCCAGAGATGTTATGTTGAAAGCATTTAGAAACCAAGAAACATAACACATGCTTACGATGTTAGTTATCACATCAAAATGGCTGTGGACTTCATATAAAGTAAAATCAGAAGCAAGTATGTTCATATTTACAACTGTTTAATACTATGTTCATTTAAAATATTTTAGTGAAAGAGGAATCATTTTAATTTAATTTCATGTAAAAATACTTTAATAATAAAAGTGCTCACAAATCCCAGAGCCCAAATTTTCCCTATGTTTAGTAGGTCATCATACCATTAGTGCACCAACTGATTTTTCTATAAGTATTAATTAGTGGATATAAAGTATCTCAATGTTTCAAGTACCTGAAACCATAGAAGAATCTGCAAAAGATGACTCTGATGTAATCTTCTCCATGTTCTGGCCCTCTTTGTCTAGGCTTGGCTGATCCATGGCTGAAAGACGCAACTCATTTACTTCAGAACCATCTTCATGGGGTGAATTCTCAACCTCTGTGAAAGTATTACATGTAAATGACAGTGCAGCACAGGTTTTCATACAGTACATATAACCCACTGCTATTTTAAAAATAGAGGTTCCCTGAATACTCTTAAATATTTTAAAGTTCTGAGCAAAATAGAAATTGAATTGCAATGCAAATTTTTATACAATGTAAATAGCTGTTATCTTGAAAACGAAATGTGGGCCCCTAATAGATTTACAGTAACATACTTTAAATCTTTGACATTTTTAAAGACATAAAGCATGTTTTTATTATGACATAATATTTTACTTTTAATATGAACACTGTAGTTTTTTGTAACGACTGAATTTTATCTAAAAAGACGATTTAATAAGTGTGTGCTAATCATAAATAAAGTGAGATTATTTGCTGTCTGACAATGACCTTCAATGACTCAGTGGTTCTAAGCTACATTTGAGGCTGAATTAATGAAAATGCAAATTTGATAGTTTTTCTTTAGCTTGTGCTCTCACCATTTTGTTCCCTCACTGTATGTTCTGCGTGAGTTGTACATCTGCTTTAATGTCAGACTAAATTCATGTATTCTGAATTCCTGGAGATTTTTTAAATTCAATGAAATATTCTGTATTCCTCCTTTCTTTTCTTTTCCATTCCTCTATTCCTATTTTTCAGCTTTGTTTTATTAAGGGCCTTTATAGGACACAAAGAAAGACAAAGAAGCTCAATCTGTCACAGAAGTCCAATGTCATGAAGAAAATTTATTAAGGTCTGAATACACATTGACCCACCTTAAAGGATAAAGAAAGCTGCATGGAGATTTTCTTGAAGAAGGGGTTGTGACTTCGGACAAGTAGCCAACTTGACATTCTGCTCCTATTGACATCTAGCTGTTGATCATGTTTGGGGCTTATAGCTAAATATTCAATTTA